>NW_027507784.1:315697683-316107683 GCF_037356315.1 Lithobates pipiens | reverse complement strand
CAAATTGCATTTTGTGTTTACTTGTGTTGTCCTTGACTATTGTTTAAATTGGTTTGATGTTCCAAAACACTTAAGTGTGACAAACATGCAAAGGAACAGGAAATGAGGAAGGGGGCAAACACTTTTTCACACCACTGTATATATATATATATATATATATATATATATATATATTTTATATATTTATATATATTTTATGATATATTATAATTCAAATTCATGGAAGAGTTTAAAATATGAGCTCCAGTTACAGACAGACATGAATAAACCATATTCCATCATAACTGGCAAATGTCACACAGTGGAACAAGTTGTTAACATTACAAAATTTTCATCCACATGAATACCCCAACACGTTTCGACCTCTGCAGTCTTCTTCGGGGGGATTTATATTCTAAGGAGATATATAAAAAACTCATAATACTGACACTTCATAATATGCTAAATTCTATACATATAATGGTGGTATATTTACCGCTTCAAATATGAAATTTGAAAACAGTATTCTATAACCCAAGTTTTATTAAATGGAAGTTAGATTCAATGATCCAGGAATCTCCATGTGCTGTCTCTACCTCCCCCAAGTGGACCTCAGCTCATATTTTAAACTCTTCTATGAATTAAAATGTCATTTGGATATAATTAAAAAAAGATTTTACTAAATCAAAATTCATTTTTTGACCTAATTTCTTTTGCTACTAAAAAACCCAGTAGGGGAACCATGCCATTTAGCAGTAAAATAGATAATCCCATCAACAATAGACCCCCCAGTAACAATATATCCACCCCAGCATCAATAGATCATTCAACAGCAAGCACAACAAACCCTGCCTCAACAGTAGATCCCTTTAAGCAACAATTGACCTTCAGCAACAACGTATCCCCCAGGAGCAACACTAGACCTTCATAGCAACAATAGATGCCCAATAACAATAGATCCAACCCAGCAACAATAAACCCTCCAGCAGTCAGCACCAATAGACCCTTCCCTCAACAGTTGATCCCTGTTAGCATCAATTGACCCACCAGCAACATAAGACGAACACCTAGAAACAATATATCCCTCACCAGCAACAATAGACCTCCCCAGTAACAGTAGACACCCACAACACAATAATCTCCTTCCCCCAGCAACAATAGATCTCCCAGCAGCAAACACCAATAGACCCTTCCCTCCACAGTAGCTCCCTCCCAGTAACAATTGACCCACCAGCAACATAAGACCAACCCCCAGCAACAATATATTCCCCAACCAGCAACACTAGACCTCCTCAGCTGTGGCTGAAGGAAAGAAAATCACATAATTCCCCCATCATCACTGACTCTCCCTTTGCTATTGTATTCTGATAGCCGGAGGTTTCTAAAAGAGGGAAGTGTCAGAATACAATGATCACTACCAGCAGCTATAGCCGCCGTCAGTGATCATACACAAAACAACAACAGGCTGGTTGTACTGAAGTCAATCATTACAACCAGCCTGCCCATACATGGATTGATTTTAGGTCTGTCTATGGCCAGACTCTGACTACATGACTATGCAGGAGCAAAACCGGGAGGCAGCGACTCGGTGTTGTAACCCTATGACAGGAAGTGCCTCAACAAGAACCTTCATGGCAGGATCACCAGGGATTATTTTAATGAAAGCTGCATATTTAAGAATATTGAACATAACTTTAGAAATTACATTAACTTAAACCTAAACTAGATTTTAGTAACAGGATTTGCATCTACTTTAAATGGCCTTTTCATGTAGCAACCAAAATAGCAAGGATACCTTGCCACAAATTTGTGGCAGTGTTGAACTGTAAGTCTGTTCTAGTTGACATTTTTCAAATTTGTAGCAAATTTGCATAGAAAGTCTCTAGCAAGAGCAAAATTGGAGTGGTGAGTCTACAGCAAGAGCTCTGTAGGTCCACAGCATGACAATTCAGCCACAGTGACCCCCGATGGTGGGATGACTATTGTTCAACATAACTGAACCAAAAATTGCAGAATGTTTGCAAAGAAAGTTGATCTGGAATCATGCAATACGGACTTGCTGCAATTGTGCAACAAACTTGTGAAGCCTGGCAAGTCTAGCAATAGCTTAGCAAGTTATTTGCAAACATGCAGCACAATTATTTTCTATCTGGGAAAGTAATGAATATACGTTTGTGAAAAAAAATGATGTTCAAAGTTAAACCAATGAATGGCTCTTGGCGGATGGATCTGATGGTATTACATGGTCAGGCCTGTAAAGTTTGTGAAATTTAGCACAGGCCGCGCCGTATGATAATATGGACACAATTATTAGCTGGATGAAGGCCTGCGTCTGTTTGATGTGAAATCTCTCACTGTCATCATGTATCCACATGCGCTTCCCATCTGCTGACTCAATTAAAAAAAGCAGCGGAAGGAAGCAGATAGACCGTGACTCAGTTTGTTGAGTTATGAGGACCAGCGCTGTGCTTCTGGAGGAACAGACAGGAACCTGCAGGTCCCCTCTGAAAGGGAAGATCGGAGGCAGCAAATATTCAACACACAGCAAAGGTGACCATCCTGTACTCAGGATTCCCAACCCAGTTATATTAATTGATATTTTCCTTAACATTGGGTAGGTTTATCATGCCTTCAGCCCTTAGAAAATCAAAGTGTTCTGTCTTTTATCAAATATTTGCACAGAATTTTTTTATTTTTTTATACACTTAACTAGGTATTACAGGGTGCATCTTTGATACTCAATCACTAAGTCAGGGAAGACAGAAAGAAAGGGTAAAGGCAAACTTTTTTGTTGGAGTACAGGTTAAAATCTTTGTTAGGCTAAGTTCACACTGGCATTAAAAGCAGGCACCTGAGAGGTGTTACAAATACCCCCCAAACACCTATGCAAATGATACAATGGACAGCACAGAGTGCTGTTCACATTATGAAAACATGAAGTGTTAGCGTCGCTTCAAAATTGAAGCCTCATGATAAACCAGGAGGCCCTTGAAGCTTTTCTTTCCAAGTTAATTTTATTTGAGAGTAGAGACAAAAACATTTACAGCAAACATGAACAGTAGTGATACAATGCCTCGCATGCAAGTCTATGGTGACGCTTCGCAAACGCACTGGCAGGCATTTGCGGGGCGTTAAGATGAGTTTATTTCCTGTGAAAGGAAAGAAAGAAGGGAAGGAAAGCACATACATAAAAGGTAATAATAGAAGCTAAATGTACATAAAAAAAAAAAAAATACAAAGGACATAGTAAAAGGAAGGAAGGAAGAAGGAATGAAGGCCGAGAGAACTAAGGGAAGAAGGGAAGGGAAGCATGTACAAAAAGATAGTTATAAAAACGAAATGTGCACATTTAGAAACTATTGTTTTTTAGCTTCTAAACTTGGAAAGAAAGAAAGAAAGAAAGAAAGAAAGAAAGAAAAAGATTGCAGGGAAGGAAGGAAGAAATAAGGAATAAAGGCAGAGAGAACCAAGGGAAGAAAGCAAGGAAAGTACCTATTTAGAAACTATTGTTTTTTAGTTTCTAAATTGGAAGGAAAAAAAGAAAAAGAAAGAAGGAAAGAAAGAAAGAAGGAAAGAAAGAAAGAAAGAAAGAAAGAAAGAAAGAAAGAAAGAAAGAAAGGAGGAAGGAAGGAAAGAAAGAAAAAGACTGCAGGGAAGGAAAGAAGGGAGAAGGAATGAAGGCAGAGAGAACTGAGGGAAGAAGGGAAGGAAAGCATGTACAAAAACATAGTTATAAAAACTATATGTACACATTTTAGAAACTAGTGTTTTTTAGCTTCTAAACTTGGAAAGAAAGAAAGAAAGAAAGAAAGAAAGAAAGAAAGAAAGAAAGAAAGAAAGAAAGAAAAAGATTGCAGGGAAGGAAGGAAGAAATAAGGAATAAAGGCAGAGAGAACCGAGGGAAGAAAGCAAGGAAAGTACCTGTTTAGAAACTATTGTTTTTTTAGTTTCTAAATTGGAAGGAAAAAAAGAAAAAGAAAGAAGGAACGAAAGAAAGAAAGAAAGAAAGAAAGAAAGAAAGAAAGAAAGAAAAAGATTGCAGGGAAGGAAGGGATGAAGGCAGAGAGAACTGAGGGAAGAAGTGAAGGAAAGCATGTACAAAATGTAATTATAAAAACTAAATGTACACATGTAGAAACTATTGTTTTTTTAGCTTCTAAACTTGTAAAGAAAGCAGGAAAGAAAGAAAGAAAGAAAGAAAGAAAGAAAGAAAGAAAGAAAGAAAGAAAGGGCTATAAAAAAGCTTAAGTATAAAAAGAAAGGAAGAAAGAAGAAATGAAGAAAGAAGGAAGGAAGGAAGAAGGGAAGAAAAGCAAGAAAGGAAAAAAAAGAGAAGGGATGCTAATTATAGAAGCTACATATACATTTTTAGAAACCAATGTTTTTTTAGTAAAGAAAGAAATACTGCAGGGAAGGAGGAAGAAATAAAAATACAATAGGTTATGTATAAAAAGGAAGGAAGGAAGAATGAAGGCAGAGAGAATTGAGGGAAGAAGGGAAGGAAAGCATTAAGAAAAAGCTAATTATAAAAATGAAATGTACACATTTAGAAACTTGTTTTTTAGTAAAGAAAGAAAAATTGCAGGGAAGGAAGGAAGGAAGGAAGGAAGGAAGGAAGGAAGGAAGGAAGGAAGGAAGGAAGGAAGAAAAATACAAAAAGCTAGGTGTAAAAATGGAGAAAGGAAGAAAGAATGAAAGAAGGCAGAGAGAACTGAGGGAAGAAGGGAAGGAACGTACATGTTTAGAAACTATTGTTTTTTAGAAAGAAAGAACAAAAAAGATTGCAGGGAAGGAAGGAAGAAAGAAGGGAGAAAGGCAGAGAGAACTGAGGGAAGAAGGGAAGGGAAGCATGTACAAAAAATGAATTATAAATGTTAAATGTACACATTTAGAAACTATTGATTTTTAGTTTCGACATAAAGAAAGAAACTGGGGACGGTGATTCCAGAGACATTTTGATTTTAATTTAATGCCTACGGGGTCCATATATGCTCAGAGCATCCATGGAAAAGTCTACTTTAATGATATGAAGTGTACAGAGTAATACACTACAGGTAGAGGATGTAATATTACACACATAGATCGCAGTGTTGGATAACAGCCTGGGCTGTGTACTTCCATAGTTGCAGTTTACATGTGTCAGTAACTTTTAGAAGTCTCTGATCCTCTGTGTGTGAACATAGGCAGCCTTTGTGTGTTTGCAGCAAGCATTGCCTCTGCCACACAGAAGTGGTATATATTTTTTTTTGCTGGCTCTGCATACATCCACATCTGTAGGTAATGTCAGGGATCTGCCGTTTCATCATCTTCCATCTGTTTACTGTCTGTGTGGCTTCGTGTCCTTTGCAGGCTTGGGTTACCATGGTAACTGGGAGGCAGCAATTAAACTTTGGTTGCCGTGATCTGGCTTTCCTGCTCTGGGAAGGCCTTGATGATATTAGCAGAAGCCTTGCTATGTTATCATATATGTATTGTAGCATTATTTAAAAGTTTCAACTCATGGCATTATGCAAAATATTTATTTTATTTTTAACATGCCCAAAATGTATATAAAATTTATAATTTTGCATAAGTATTTTATATCTTTGTATAAATATCAAATAAAATATTTAGCATTTACATTATAAATATTTTATATTTCTTTTCTTATATATATATATATATATATATATATATATATATATATATATATATATATATATATATAGTATATATATATAAAGAGGGTGGGGTGCCCAGTGGTGAAAAAATATATAAAGGAAAATACAGAGGGATTGCTGCACAAAATATTTATTCAAAACTAGTAGAACTTACATAATGTCCATAATATGCAAGGTAACAGTTTTGGCTAAAATGATAATGCCCTTGTTCAAACCAAAAGCATAAATAACTTGATACAAAAACCAGTATTTATACTCTCCTCATTGTCATATGGAACCAATTATTCAATAAAGCATTTATCAAGTACCCATAATCATTTAGTATAACAGTGAAGCAATAGGACCATCGGGTGTATTGAGCTCCCTATATGTCATGAGGAAACTATCGGCGGGGCACCCGTTATCCAGAAAAATAAATAAATAAATAAACAAAAAAAAAAGGGGATTTAGAATAATTTGTTCACTAAATAACCGCATGTCACATTTTAAAGACTTGACCAGCCCTATTATCAGCCCTATTATCAGAGCATTACCCCTACATGCTACAAAAAGTACTATATTGTCTGTATACAAAAATATATGGATCTATAATGAAGCTATTACATAATTATGTTATTCAAATTAGAATAACCTCAAAAAAGGGAGGAAAAGTCATGCATGCACATATTTGGATACAAAACCTGAGTTTAACCCCTTTGGGCTCAAAGTATCTAAATCATGAATCCAAGATACTTCTCGTTTTTATAAGATGAATTCCCTATTCCCACCTCGTCGACTATGTAGTACACCATCAATCACCATATATTTCAACTGTGACACTCTATGTCCCTTCTCTAAAAAATGTCTTGCTAATGGCAATTTAGCAAATTTGTTCCTAATAGAATATTTATGCAGTGCAATCCATTCCTTAGGCTGGGTTCACACTATCCCTGCATCTAATTCGCAATAGCAGGAGAATGTGATCAGCTCTCTATGGAGCTGGTTCACATATCTCCGATGCGGCTCCGGTGCGAATTTGCACAGCATCCTTGTGCGTCTTTTGGTCCATTTCCAATGGGCTGAATTCGGACCTGAAACGGTGAACCAGGACACACAGGACCCCTGCTGGGAGCCGCATTGGCATCCAGTGTGAACCCAGCCTGAAAGGAGAAGTTCCGGCCTGAGCTTGTTTGGCTGGGCTTCCCCTATGAGTCACAGGAGTGCGATTCGTTTTGCACTCCTGTGACCCATTTTCAGCAGACGGTGGGCTGAAGTCCGCTCTTTGCTGACATCACCAATATCAGTCCAGGCACCACGTCATCCCAACAATAAAGTTTGAATCCACCAGGTGCATGTACTGATGCCCGTCTTAGCCTCTCAGTGAGCCGCTTTAGCCATAAACTGTTACCTTGCATATTATGGACATTATGCAAGTTCTACTATTTATAGTTTTTGCAGCTAGCAATAAAAACCTGACAGGGGTTCTTACCCTTCTGACCTGTCTCCGTTAGTAAAAAAAAAATAAAAAAAAAAAGTTTTGACTAGAGATATACTTTTGTATAATAAGGTTTGTCTATGAATGCATAGCTCCCCATTGTCCCTACAATCCCTATTACAATGAAACTGCATATTTTAAGACCCAGCAATTAAAGCGTTTAAGAAAATCAGATCTGATTTCTTCTATTTGTCCTGATTTTATATTTACAATTTAAATATCTGTAAGCAGTGTGATCGAATAAAATGTTAGAACCCATTCTCAGCTATAAAGCACAAACAGCATCTGTATGCATACAACTAAATCCCATTCAAGTCACTTCTCAATTGAAAATAAAAATGCGCAGTTTGAAACACAAACCTTCTTGGTTTCCGCCGTGTGAAAATCACTTTTTTTTTCCTCATTTCAAATGTCAATAACACCATTTTTCATATTCTGCCTGTTGCCGCAGCTCATCAACTTAATTACTGTTAATTAAACTTTATTGTTAAAATTAAGTACACAGTATTACCATGCACAGAGGATGGCTGGTCCAATGTAGTTTTTCCGAAAGCCTGAAAACAACATTGCCGTAACAGGTTACATAAATATGGATGGGCCTTTAATTACATATTCTGCATTGTTAACCCATCTTCATCAAACTCACCCAGCACAGCTGTGCTCTATGAAACATAATTTAGGGCTAGTAATTTGCTAATAGTCAAAAGACTATTAACTATGTGGATACATATAAAAAAATTGCTGTGTCTCAGCATCCGCACAGCCGTTGTGAATAATCCCTGTACTCCGTATAATATGTTTTTTCCTATTTCCTAAGATCATCATCTCCATCTAGTGGCCATAATGTGGCATTTGCCTTAAATACCTCTATCAGGAAAATACCGCATTATGGCCACTGGATGTCCTGAATGATCATTGGAAATAAATATGTTAGACAAAAAATGAGGATTATTCATGATGGCTATGCAAATACTGAATGCTATTTTGTTTTTTATAAATAGACCCCTAAATTGAGGCTTCAAGGTACTGAATAATTACCTTTCTTGCATCACAATGCACTCCAATCAAAAAAAAAACTTCAGCTGAAGTCCAATGGGAAACCAACACTTCCAAGAATGGTCATTCTCGTGTGTGAACCACAGCGCTCGGTGGTTTCCCCCGCTGACTTCCACATCACTACAAGCCACAGGTCAATAAGGGGAACCAGTGAGAGCCGTGGGGGACCAAGAAGACTGACTCTCTCAGAAGTGTTGGTTTGCCTTCAGTGGAGAATTGCTTTTGAATGAAGCAGAATTCTGGTGGTGCAGGCCCTCGGCAAAGGTAAGTGCCCAGTGTCTCCTTTTGTTTGCTTCTAATTTATTTTTATAATGACAGGGTTGCTTTAATTATTAATGTAAGTAATAATCTTTTTGAGGAACCCTAAATATGAGTTTTAATTGTATCTTTTCCTGCAGTAATTACCTTTGATATAGAGTTGTCCCCTGCAGTAATTCATTTCCACCACTAGATGCCCCCGGGCTTTCAGGTTGAATGACGACCAGGAACATAAACCCATTACTGCTGTCCAATGCAGTAATTCTTTTCTACCATTAGATGCCCTCAGTCTTTCAGATTGAATGACAACCAGGATCATAAACCCATTACTGCTGTCCCCTGTAGTAATCCTTTTCCAACACTAGATGTCCTCAGTCTTTAAGACTGAATGACGACCAGGATCATAAACCCACTTCCTGGTCATGGACACTCCCCCTGGGGGCAGCCTGGCTCAGTTTATTACTGTAGAGTTATAAACCTGCTAAAAGAGCCACTTTAACTAAGCAATATTACTACTATCTAGTATAAGCCACTTGATTCAGAGAATAGCAGCTTCCATCTGAGCCAAAAAACAGAGGCATTTTGCTTGTGCGAATCCCTTTAAATATTGAGGAGGCTGTGACCCAATGCTGAATCTGATTTAGCTTTTTCGTGAAGTTTACTAATATGAATGAACAGGCAAAAAAAAAAAAAAAAGCAATTAACACCATTCAAGTATAATACTCAGTAGATAACCAGTGAATAATGTGTGAATAAAAAAAAAAAACACTGAAAAACAAAAATCTGTTGAAGTTAATTTTCCTCTGAAGACAGAAAAATTCATTATCACCTAACAAAGGTAACTAAACAGCTTCATTTTCCATGAATTACATCAGCAACTGCAAGAATGAACCTGAGTTTTAATCCACCATGGGAACATTTGATGATGATGATGACGACAATGAAGTATACCAATAACCACAGCAACCAACAGGATTATGGTGTACTGCAGGCAGCTAACTTAAGAGAGGATTTTTGATTGGTCACAAAGTGGTTGTAAACCTCAGATATGAAATATGAACAAAGCATATCCCTCTATAGTGTGCACTTGTCTCAGTTCAGAGTGTCATTTCTGTCTGCTGTCCCAGTATAAATCACTTCTGACAGGTTTTTCTGACAGGAGAAAAAAATAACAAAGGTGATGGGAAGGGAGCTCCAGTACACAGCCTGTGATTTACAGCCCCAGCTCTTGTCAGGATGTGGATCACCTGCTGGTGGCACTGTGGTTCCCTTGGTTGACAGTTGTAATTCCAGTGACCACCAATGGGAGTTTCCCAGTAGGCCAGAAAATCACAGTAATCCGTTTCCACCTGATGTTGGCTGCTGAGAGGGTATTTAGGTCTTTGCCTACTAAGCGCCTCTCTTTCCAGTGTTTTGCTTGCTACCAGATACTGCTAGCCATTATTCTGTTCCTTATGGAGTGACTAGGTTCACACTAAAAGAACAAAAAAGTCTGGGGCCAGGAAACTAGGACATGTATGATACTGGGAACCATTTAAATGTCCTACTTGTGCCCAATAAGCAGCTGTGTGGAAGAGCACACCAGGAAAGGTGTGAATACAAATTCAAACAATCAAAGGCAACCACAACGAAAAGCGATAATCGGGACACACCCCGAAATGCGAAGTCAAGACAACAGCCAGTCTCTCTTCCCAGTCTCCTCGGGTTGCTCTCCACCATCCTGTGTTTCAAGTCTCCTTTTGGATCTGTGCTCCCTGAGCATATGACATCTCGCTTGGGTGTTTCCATCTACTGGTTCCCATCGGCGGCTGTTACGGCTGTCTCCCGGTCCCCTCTCCGTTCCATGGCTGTCTTGCCATCTCGCCACCCACCACCGAGGGAGTCAGTTTAGGCTTCATACCATTTATCTGGTCCTACACGAGCTGGGTTCGCCCCTTCTCAGTGGATTTCTCAGGGACGCATGAGGGTTTTACCACCGCAGCATTTCTTCACCAAGCCAGCCTACCTCTGACTGCCTCCACAAGGTATTATCACAGAGGGGAGCAAGTTTTACAGTATTTCATCTATGCAAAGAGATTTTAATTGTTTACTCATTTACAACATGGTATCAATCAATTGACACATGTTTTTCTCAGAAAATTTGTCCATACAAGACTGTCCCAATTAGCGCTTTTCGTTGTGGTTGCCTTTGATTGTTTGGGTTCGCACTAATGCGATTGCAGACATTGCATGTGACACGCACCGCATTCCTGTGCACATCACATGCGCTGTCTGTGAGATGCAAACTCAGCCATATAGTTTATATGGCTGAAATCAAATTGCATTCACACCAAAATGGTGCAGGAACCTTTTTTTTGGTCCGCTGCGGAATTGGATCACATGGGTTTTTTGACTAACGCCGCGTACACACGGTCGGACTTTCCGATGGGAAATGTTCGATGTGAGCTTGTTGTCGGAAAGTCCGACCATGTGTATGTTCCATCGGAAATTTGCTGTCGGATTTTCCGCCCAGAAATGTTTGATAGCAGATTCTCACATTTTCCGCCAACAAAACGTTGTTGTTGAAAAATCTGATCATGTGTACACAAGTCCGCGCACAAAAGTTCACGCATGCTCGGAATCAAGCACGAGCCGGAAGCCCTCGGTCTTGTAAAACTTGCGTTCATAATGGAGATATCACACAACTATTGAACTTCCTTTTTATCAGCTCGTCGTGCATGTTGTACGTCACCACGTTCTCATGTTCGAAATTGTTGGCCTACATTTGTGTGACCGAGTGTATGCAAGACAAGTTTGAGCCAACAACCTTCGGACAAAAATCCACGGAAAGTCAGATCGTGCGTATGGGGCATTAGAGTGCTAAAGCACTGTCTATCATCAACAATTGCCACTGTATGTTTTCACCTTTTTTTAATCAATTATTATATCTCAACACTGCTGATCTTCCACTTTCCACTCTCTGTCTACTTGCACTCCATCCTTGGCAGCATGGCATGTCTTAAGCCTCATACACATGGTATGATTGTTGGCAGGAGATTGTCTGTTGACAGACTGTTGTCTTAAAATCTTACCGTTAGTACGCTACTTTTTACAGTTGTTGTCCAACTTTCGGCCAACAAATGTTGCATGGCAGGCTAGTAAATCTTCAGCGGACAACGGTCTGTTGTCCGATTTTCCTATCGTCTGTACACAAATCCATCACACAAAAGTCCAAAGTACAAAAACGCATGCTCAGAATCAATGCTCACCAAACACGACATTAGCAGAAGGTGCCCAAAGGGTGGCACTCAAGAGCTAAATTTCCTTGTAGTACGTCACTATGTTCGTGTTTGTTGCCCGACAATTGTGTACCATTTGTATACAAGACAAGTTCCTGGCACATGCCCTTCAGACAAAAGTCTGATGCTCAGTTGGCCAACAATCCGATCATGTGTACGAGGCGTAAGACTTGTTTTTACTGATAGTGACTACTGACAACAGTGGACCATCCACAACTCAAAAAAATCTGTCGAATTACCTAAAATTCAACGTGACTGGAAACAGAACCAAAAACAATGGCAGCGATTCCTTTCTGTTGATGTCCCTAATAGTTATTTAAAACTAGCTGTAATTCAGAAGGTCAAAACCTGAGAACTGAAGAATTGCTTTTAGTTTGACTGAAAGCTCCGTTCACACCAACTCCAAAAGCATGATTTCCAGCGTGATTTTGGAGTGTGACTTTGATGCAACTTTACCCTCTGTGGCACTCAAGTTACATCAAAGTTCCGCAGGAACCTTTTCAAAGTCGCATAGATTGGAACGGGTGCCATTGAAATCAATGGGCTGTGACTTGTCACGCAACTTTATCTGTCCAAAGTTGCATGACATTTGACACTAGTGAGATAGGAGCCTTATGCCACGTACACATGACTGGACTTTCCAGCAGACTAGGTCTGGTGGAATCAGTCCGTCGGACAGTACGATCGTGTGTGGGCTAATCCAATCGTTTTTAATATAAAAAAAATCAGACAGACCTAGAAATAGAACATGTTTCAAATCTGTCCGATGGACTCAATTCCTATGGGGAAAACCGTTTGTCTGTATGCTGGTCCAAACCATTGGCTACTAGCTATTGAACTTCCTTTTTTAGTCCTGCCTTACGTCATCACCTTCAAAACGAATGGATTTTTGAACAGACTTAGTCCATTCGTGTGTGGGCATTCATTTGGAAGTCAGTCGGACCTTTGCCAAAAGTCCGTCCGGAGGACCGCGGGCCTAGTTTGCCGGAAAGTCCGGTTGTGTGTATTAGTTGCACTTCATTGCTACCCTCAGTAAAGTAAAAGCAGAAAAACTCTTTTAAATGTTACAATTACAAGACCCAAATCAGTTTTTGTAGATTCCCCATAGCTTGAGCCACCCTAGTCTAGAGCGGGTGGTCCGGCCTGCAGACACAATTCGACCGCCCTTAGGCTCTTGAGAGTTGCTCCACAAGGTTGTATGTTTGGTTCAGCAGTTTACATCTATGTGGAGCAGTGGAGGATGGCATGCACATCTCTACATTGCAATTAGTGAGGGGTTTGCTAATCTGTGTAACCAATGACAGGGCTGCTGTTAGAAATCACGGGGCCCCATACAGCCTACACTAAAATTATTAGCGGACACAAACATAACAGAGAACCTGCGTAAATGAGCCCTTTTATAATAGAACAGGGAGGGGAAAGCAAAAACAGGAACAATGCCCTGTGTCTCTCCCTGCAGCAGCTAAAAGCTGGTGGGAGGGAGAGAAACCAGCTTTTATCTGCTGCAGAGAGCCACACAGGGCATCTTTCTGTAATTGCTCCTCGTATCGACAACACTGATTTCTCTTGCTGTTCGGGCCCCTCTGTGTGCCGGGGCCCCCTACAGGAGGACTGGTGGTCCCCCCCTATCAGCAGCCCTGACCAATGATGTCCTTCACTACAGACCTGAGATGGTCCTCAGACCACAGGGCACAGACCTGAGATGGTCCACAGACCTGAGATGGTCCACAGACCTGAGATGGTCGTCAGACCACAGGCCACAGACCTGAGATGGTCCTCAGACCACAGACCTGAGATGGTCCTTAGACCACAGGCCACAGACATGAGATGGTCCTCAGACCACAGACCTGAGATGGTCCTTAGACCACAGGCCACAGACATGAGATGGTCCTCAGACCACAGGCCACAGACCTGAGATGGTCCTCCAACATCTATGGCTAGATCATCCAATGAGAGAAGGATTGTCACTTCTTTCCTCCTTTCCAGCATGGTAAAGCACACATATATACTGTACCTATGCTGGCCACAACTACAACTCATACAGACCCCAGTGTTTCTTTTGTGAATGTGGCTTGATCATCTGCGGTGTGGCCTTAAACATGTTGGCTGCCTTGGAAGATCCTGATGAAAACAAGCGACTTCTATCACACAGCAAAGCTAAACGCTGGCACGGCTCCTCAGGAACTGGCTAGTTTAAAAGGGATTAACTTGTATTGTTTGAGAAATGTAAGAGATGATGTTGCCAAAGTCGTAATACCCTTTCCAATTTAACTGTTTATGTGCATTTGTCTTATTATGTCCTTTCAACATATTTGTTTTGATTTGGGGGGAATGTTCATTCTGAGAAATGCGATTCATTACAATAGCACACTAGGCCCCGGAACAATATCCCACAGACACTGGGGTCTCAGAACAAAGGAGCATTAACACTTAAGTGGGGCACACACTATGAATAAATTGGAAGAAAAACTCCATATGAAGCACGATAATTAGATTTTCGTAGTGTGTACACCAATTTCGACATCCAATTCAGACATTATAAACACAAATTTCTGAAGGGACAAACTCCAAAATTTTTCTCGTACGTGAACAGAACTAATAATTGTCGTTTAATGTGTACTGTTTAAGTATGGTTTTTGTACGAGAAAATCGGATACAAAAGATTGAGCATGATCAGAAAAAAATAAACAAGTTAACAAAAAAAAAAGCCTATATTGTTCGGGAATGTTTGTACAATTAGTACCATCCTCAGTTTCGACCTCCTGGGAAACATTAAAGAAAACCAGACGATTTTCTTATAGTGTGTACAGGGCTTTAGGGTCCCAGAAAAATGGCACCCTGACACTTGGGGTCCCAGAATATGGATACCCTGATACTCTGGGGCTCAGATCAATGATATACTGACATTTGGGGTCAAAAACAATGACATGGACATTTGGAATCCAAGAACAATCACACATAGACGCTTGGAAAGACATGCACTAATGGAAGGAGATCCACACCAAACTATATAAGAGTCCAGACCAATTTATTGGTTTACACTAAAGGGGCCAGAAGAAACTTCCCCTTCACCAGGGCTTCGGTTAATAAGACCTTTAAAATAAGACCATTAAATGGACTCAAAATAGGGCTTTCCTGTGTAAATATTTTTAGGGAATCTAATTGCTGGACTAGGAAAGTAGAGCCTCGTACACACGGTAAGATTGTTGGGCAACCAAGCGTCTGATTTTTGTCAAAAGGGCGTGTGTCCTGAATACTAACAGTACACAATCATCGGCCAACAAACACAAATGTAGTGACGCACTACAAGGAATTTCAGCTCTTGAGCGCCACCCTTTGGGCCCCTTCTGTTTGGTGAGCATTGATTGCAAGCATGCGTGTTTGTACTTTCGACTTTTATGTGACGGATTTGTGTACTGCCCATAAGAAAATCTGATGTCAAACCATTGTCCGCCGAAAATTTACTAGCTTGTCATTCATGAAATGCATGAATCTATCTATTTGTGCTAGAGGGGGGTGGCAGGAGAGAGGGGGCAGTGCCCGGGCACCCTTAATGGTCACTGCCAGAGAAAGGGATAATTGGAAATTTGAAACTCAACAGCCGGCAGATACATCTTGGATGAAAGATGTCAGTGCTTGAGCCTCCATCCTGGGGTGAGTGAGTATCCAAACAAAATTTACGTCCTTTTTTTTCCACAAGTAAAGCTTTCTTTTGGTGGTATTTGATCACCTCTGTGGTTTTTCTTTTTTGCGCTAAAAACAGAAAAAAGTGACAATTTTGAAAAAAATATTTTTTTGCGCAATAAGCGTATATTGATTGGTTTGCCCAAAAGTTATAGCATCTACAAAATAGGGGATAGTTTTATGGCATTTTTATTATAAACTTTTTTTTTAGTAGTAATGGCGGCAATCTGCGATTTTTATCGTGACTGTGACATTATTGCGGACACATCGGACACTTTTGACACTATTTTGGGACCATTGTAATTAATACAGCGATCAGTGCTACTGTGTAAATGATACTGGCAGGGAAGGGGTTAACCACTAGGGGTCAATGAAGGGGTTACGTGTGTCCTAGGGAGTGATACCACTCACATGATAGAGATCACTGCTCCCGAGTACAGGGAGCAGAGAGCTCTTTCATGCCACAAGGCAGAACAGGAAAATGACTTGTTTATAAAGGCATCTACCCATTCTTCCGCTCCGTGACACAATCATGGGCACCCGGCGGACATAGGTGTAGTGGGTAGCACTCTCGCCTAGCAGTAAAAAGGGTCGTTGGTTCAAATCCCAACCACGACACTACCTACCTGGAGTTTGCATGTTCTACCTGTGTCTGCGTGGGTTTCTTCCCACACTCCAAAGACATGCAGGTAGGTTAATTGGCTTCTGCCCAAAATTGGCCCTAGTCTATGAATGGGGACTTTGGATTGTGGGCTCCTTGAGGGTAGGGACTGATGTGAGTGGGCAATGTAAAGGGATAGGGACAATTGTAGACACTCACTCAGGATGGACTGGTGTCTTTATTCAACCTTACTAACTATAGACCACAGTCTTGGTCATGGGACATGCGGCGGTAGGATGATAACATGTCCCAGATTGCCCGGGACAGTCCCACATTTTGTAGTACCAGATCCCGGGTTCATTTATTTCAGTACAATACAGTGTCCCGGAATAAAACTGACACAGAAAACCCTCCCCCATCCCCCCCCCAAACCAATCTGATGCCCCCAAAAAAGACACATCGCTGCTTTACTCACAGACAGTACTTGCCCGGGCCAGGAATGTCTGGAGAGGCACAATCGCAACCCCCTGCTTGTGATATGAGAAATTATAAATCCCACCTCTTGTGTCTAGTCAACGAGCCAGCATTGGAACAAGGTAAAACGGGTCTTGGCCAGCCACGACACTTACTGTCAGTGAGTAAAGTGGCAATGCGACGGCCTTTTTTGGGGGCGTGAACAGTGCTTTTGGGTAGAGCGCGCACACGCTGCTCCGGCTGTGCTGTGATTCGTTACACCACAAGCTAATTTTTTTGAAAGGTTGGGGGTGTCTCTGAATGGCAGTTTGGAAATGTGGTCACCCACGCACACGCCCACAGTGCCCCTTCTTAAAGGGGACATACCTGTATGCCCATTTGCCCAGCTGTGCCATTGTGCCGACGTATATCGTTGTGCGCTAGACAGAAAAGGGATTAATCAATGCCTATCACTTGCTGATATCTGGTAAGCAGATTTGATTCTCACTGAAAACTGGTGAAGGGATTATCATCTTTTCCTATTTTAATACTTCAAAGAACGTTGCTTTTTATTAGCGCCGCATGTGGACCTTTTTTCACAATATATAATAAACCGAGCAGCTTTGGAGAAATACAATCGTGGCTTCTTGGCATATAAAAAAAAAAAGTTACAATAAGTTTATCCCCCAGAATGCTATGCTGCAGTAACGCCGGTAGATTTAGCACCAGCTGCTGTTTCACTTTTCTGTATATTCGGGAAGCAGATCGATTCCACGCCGCTCCTCGGAGAGAGGGCTTTCAGTGACTCAATCTCTAATACAGCACAGATGCCTCTTCTCCGGCTCCCTCTGTCACAGTTTAATCTACATCTCTAATGCTGCCTGCCTGCACATTCACCCATACAAACCCGGCTCTGTATTGTATTTTATTCTGCTCTTATATAAAGCAATCGGCATTCACTGTACACATCCGCTAAGCTGTCGGAAACATACCACAGGCGGATCGCTTGGGAGACAATGCAAATTTCTGGCCTGCCATCCATTGAGTATAAAGCCGTAGCTAACAATATCGGGCCTCCTATTATAGTTAATGGATACCTAAACTGTGGGCATGGAGCTGTTTTATGCCAGGATATAAAGGAAGGATATAAACGTCCCTATTTCACATGAGACGAATTTGTGAGCTGGTAAGGGCGCTCTATGGTCAAGCTGGCAAATTTAGCACGAAAAGAATTTGCAGAGACAAAGTTAACCTGCTGGAAGCTTTTGCTTTTCAGATTTCTCGAGCATGCCAAGCTGATCCGCTTTGTACAATGCAAGGGTTTTGTTGGACCCTGGCATGCACCAGGTCTTCTACAGAGAACTCAGGGTCTTCTCTGCAGTAATTGCTGTCATCCCTTTATATATGATGCTGTACGTATACATACCTCCCAACATTTTGAGATGGGAATGAGGGACACCTACCACCCAATGTATATAGACATGGGACACCCCCCCCCCCCCCTCCCACACACACACACAACTCAATTAATATACACTTTTCCAATTTGCAGCAAATTTGCATGGCAAGTCTGCAGCAAGAGCAAAGTTGCAGTGGTGAGTGTACAGCAAGAGCTCTCACAGTGACCCCCTGTGGTGGGATGACTATTGCACAACATAACTGAACCAGAACTTGCAGCAGACTTGTAGAATGTTTGCAAAGTTGATCTGAAGTCATGCAATGCCGATTTGCTGCAATTGTGCAACAAACCTGTGAAGCCTGGCAGGTCCAGCAATATTGTAGCAAGTAGGGTTGCCACCTTTTCTTCAAGTCAAACCCGAACACTTTAGCGGCGCACTGCAATATTTTTATTTTTTTGTATAAAATATACATATATTTTGCTAATAAATACCATTTGTAATCATATGATGTTAATAACAAGAGCCCCTCTTGACATCAGAGTTCCATTTTTACATCTGAACTCACAGAGTTCCCTTTCAATGTAAAGGAGGACTCTGCAGACTCTGATGTAAGGAAGAACTCTGGTAACCCCGATTTACCTTAGTGATGTCACTCAGAGGCAGGGGAGAGAAGGGGGAGACTTCACTCACAGACAGGGATGGATGGTGAGCTCACTCACCCCTTAGCAGTCAGCACCTCTCATCCAGCTGTATCTGAGGCTGCTGGACTTCAAATTTCCAGCCCCCGCTTTTCTTTTCTGAGGCACAGTGCCGGGGATTGGAGTGTGGGCAGACATGGGGGGTTGGGGTGGGACAAAGAGGTGCAGATCGACCCCTCTCTCCTCTCCTGTCTGTGTGTTGGGGGGGGGGGGGGGGTTGTTAGTGCTGGCTTTGGTCAGCATGAAAGAGAATGTAACAGATACTCTCAGCTTAGATAACTGCAGCCAGCAACCCTGCTGGAAAGCCAGTGTCCAGTCTAAATGTGTCCAGGTTTCAGGCAGTCTGAAACTCGGATACATGATATCAAACCCGAACTGTCCGGGTGAATCCCGGACAGGTGGCAACCCTAGTAGCAAGTCGTTTTCAAACTTGCAGCAGCATTGCTTACTATCTGGGATGCAGAGCTACACCAGATTTTGTACTCTCTAATCAACCCCTATAAGGTTCACACGACCCAACTAATATACACTTATTGCATTTTGGCCTAAATTTATGAAGAAATTTGATTTTATTAGATATGCTTTATACATACCTCCCAACATTCTGAGATGGGAATGAGGGACACCTACTAACAAACATATGTAGGCATATGACACGCCCCCTGCCACACCCCCTTAAAGGAGAATTAACCCAAAAAAAGGGTTGAAAACAGGAAGGAAGGAAATGCGAGATATCAAAAAACACTAAAGTGGCTAGTTAGAGGATATCTCAAATATGACCATGTCAAATGGTGCCATCATCCTTAGTGAATAGCAATTGCAAAAAGGACTGGATGGGGACTTTAGGATTTTAAAGGCACCAGTAGTAAATTTGAAAGAACTTTCTTTCTAATCAATCGGCATTGGTTTTATATAAATTTA
The DNA here is from genome assembly GCF_037356315.1 of Lithobates pipiens. Taxonomy (NCBI): domain Eukaryota; kingdom Metazoa; phylum Chordata; class Amphibia; order Anura; family Ranidae; genus Lithobates; species Lithobates pipiens. The sequence continues at coordinate 316,088,221 of NW_027507784.1, read as the reverse complement.
TTCCAAAAGTAGACAATCATACAAATAGAAGAGGTTAAAAAAGACTGTTAGACATAAGAAATAGATCTATACGCATAAGGAGGCTGCATCAGTATACATATCAAGGTACAAATAATACAAATAATACAGAGAACCCAAAAAAAGGGTTAATTAAATCCACAAGGGCTTTTTTTTACCACTACTATTCCTTTATATTGGCTTTAAAATGTACAAATGCAGCAATTTAGAATTTGGATGAAAGGTTTAGCGCTGGGAAACACTTTTTGAAAGATAAAAAGTGCATTTTATATACAGCAATATAGATCAGACCAAAATGAGGGACAAATAAGAGGGACAGGGGGACATTGTTCCAAATCAGGGACAGTCCCTCGAAATCAGGGACAGTTGGAAGCTATGCATGTAATTCAGGCTTTGCCTAAAAAAACATGACTGGGCGACATTAACCACTTCAAGACCAGGCCCTTTACAGACACTTTGGTTTAAAAATCTGATTTTTTTTGCTAGAAAATGACAGAAAACCTAAACATTATATGTTTTTTTTTTTTTTTTAAAGCAGAGGCCCTAGAGAATAAATTGGTGGGTGTTGCAATTTTTTTATGTCACACGGTATTTGCGCAGTAGATTTTCAGACAGAATTTTTTGGGGAAAAATACACTTTTTTTAATTTTAATGCACAAAAACACAATATACTACCCAATTAATTGCTAACATTTAAAAGATAATGGGGTTGATTTACTAAAGGGAAAAAAATTTGCACTTTGCAAGAGCAGTTGCTCCAAAGATTAGTAAATGAGCTGAAGCTCTGCTGACTTCCATCAACCAATCATGTGAAAGCAAAAATGCTGTTTTTTTACATTTTTATTTTCTTTGCACATGTTTGGGTATTCTTTGCAGGGTGAAGCTTTACCTCATTTACTAAGCTCTGGAGCGACTGCACCTGCAGAGGGTAACTGGCTGCACTTTGCAAAGTGCACAGTCTATTTGCCTTTATTAAATCCCATTGTGTCTGTGTTATGCATATAACCCCGTCCAGCTGCTGTTGTTGGTGGTGGTTCTAAAGCCTCAATGTTTTTTTTTTTTACCTTAAAGTGGAGTTCCACCCCAAAAAAAAAAAGGCATTACTGTGCATGAAATAAAAAAAATAAAAATTTGGAGATTTTTTTTTTTTTTTTTACTCACCTCTTAATGCCTGAATGCCTGTTGCTATGTGGTCCCTTGAAATTGTCCTCCTTCCTCTCCACGGCTCCTTACGTCACTTCCCTTGGTGCCTCCACTCGCTACTGCTCCTGGGAGATGTGTGTCATAATTTCCTAGGAGTCAGTGGGCAGCGCCTAGGGCTTCGCTGCCATCACAATGGGGCGGACACTTCCGACGTCGCCGCCCATTGTGATGGCAACCTGATTAGTTGACGGTGTCCTGCCCCCTGTCGAATGATGCCTACCGGGGTACTACGCATGCGCATCGCTTGTGCAGTACGGAGCGGCCAAAAGCTGCCAAACATTGGATTCCACTGTTCGGCGGCTTTTCGGTGGCTCCATACTATGCAAGCGCTGTGCATACGCAGTACAGGGCGGTCATTATTCGGCACGGGGCATTTCTCGTCAGAACAAGAGCGCTGTGAAAATGACTCAATGCGCATGTGCGAGATCGGGGAGAGAACGGGCACCGTATCCCGAAACAGGATGCTTGTGGGCTTCACATGCCCACAAGCAAAATGAAAACGGCCAAGAAAGGACTAACAAACTTTATTTAAGAGATAAATCCGGACTTCAGGGGACATATTTTACAAAAGACGTGAGTGTTCAAATGCTAATTTAAAAGTTTCTAAGGGTTAAAAAAAAAAATCGATTGTAGTTGTAACACCGCTTTAATGGATGCTATGCCTTAAGGTAACAAAACCTTCTCTGTTGCAGGATCATCTCCGCTCCCCTTATTCTTACTTGAGCCCAATCTAATCCAGCAATGTGCACGAGAGCAGCAGCTCTCGCCCCTGTCTCCCTTCTCATTGAGCAGATTGATAGCAGCGGGAACCATTGGCAATCAACTCCAGTGACGAGGGAGCGGGAGCAGGGGCGGGGCTGAGTCCCGCTGTCCGAGTCAATGGACACAGCAGCGGAGCTCAGGAGTGAACCTGCATGGTTGCCCCCATGGGAATTGGCAAGAGAGGAGGAGCCAGGATTGCCAGAGGGGGACCTGAGAAGAGGAGGATAGGGGCCACTCCGTACAATTCTATTGCACAGAGCAGGTAAGTATAGATATGTTTGTTATTTAAAGTATAACTAAAGGCAAACCTTTTTTCTTTGGTTTTGTGTAGAGTGGAGAGAGATTGAATTACAGTTTTTATCGCTGTCTGTTCCCCCCTTGGGCAGATTCACCCTCTCTATTTGTCCTGTTTACCATTAGCATTGAAAGTGAATTCAAAAGAAAATCCCAAGTTTTGGGTTGTCCCCAGAAAAGCAAGGGGGAAATCTTTCATTGGGGTCACTAGTCCCGGTGGCCTGGAGGTCCCCGAGGGATTTGCAGGGATTTCCTCTCACTTCCTGTTTTGTCTATGGAACAGGAAGTGAAGGTAAAGCTTTCCAATGGGGCACAGATGGATACAAATTAACCTACAGGGGTTATAACCCTACCTTGCTCAATCCAAAATGAAAAAAATAAACTTTGGGAGGTAAAACTGCAACTCAGCCTCCTATTTTTTTTTAATACACGTGGTTGTGGCATGATGGTGTGAGCTTTTCAAGGTTAAAACAGGCACTGAGGATGCAACCTCTGTCAACCACTCAGTCGACAAGGGCTGCTGCAAGTTTGAACAAACCCTAATGTCGCATACACACGAATGGATTTTCCCATGGGAAATGTTGGATGTGAGCTTGTCGGAAAGTCCGACCGTGTGTACGCGCCATCGAACATTTGTTGTCGGACTTTCCAAAAACAAATGTTGGCTAGCAGGTTCTCAAAATTTTCTCAAAACAGGTTCTCAAAACTTTCCGATTGTGTGTACACACGTCCGTCGCACAAAAGGTCACGCATGCTCGGAATCAAGTATGAACCGGAAGCGCTCTGTAAAACTAGCTTTTGTAATGGAGATATCACATGACTATTGAACTTTCTTTTTATGGGTTCACCGTACGCCTTGTACGTCACTACGTAATTGTTGGCCAACATTCGTGTGACCGTGTGTATGCAAGACAAGTTGGAGCCAACAACCTTCAAACAAAATTTCACGGTTTCGTTGTCGGAATGTCCGATTGTGTGTACGAGGCATAAGTGTTCATTAAGGAGGAATGGTAGGTAGTTGAGTTAACCACTTGAAATTGAAGACCACCTAACGTACGCATACGTTGTGGCTTTTAGGTGGTATACTGGGATGATGCTTGCAGCTACAGGCATCACCCGGGCATTGTTTTTTTCAGAAGGCGACCAGCTTTTTTGTAAAAGCTATCCTAGCAGTTAATTAGCCGCTGGATGCCTTTTATGCTTTCCCACCACTCTGCCAGTGCCTCGCCAGGCTCTACCATCTCACTGGTGAGACAGGAATGAAGCCAGAGTTGATCAAGGACCCCCAAGGTACCCGTTTATCTTAATGATATAGGTAACTGGAGGTGACAAGTGTTTCCCTGGAAGTCCCCCATAAGAGTCTGGTCCCAGCAACAATGTGAAATGAAATCAGAGTGGGGCACAAAAGAGGACTTTCTGGCCTCTAGTGGGCATCTTGTGTTGTCTGCTCTTAGGAAGTACCTTTAGCGCAAAACTTTAATATTAAGCCTGATTAAGTAGAAAAGCATTTGTGTACTGTAACAAAACCCAACCAATTGTTGCCGACAATCATACGAAGCGGCCCTCAGCAAAAATGCGAAAATCCTTCCAAGTTCAAACCTGCATGACGAGCCAAACACCCACCCGAAGCCTTCGCGAGACAAAAACCTTGCGGCTCCGCGTGATCTCTGAAATTCCAAAAGTCTTGCGAGCCTCCCCGCCTGCTCTAATGGCCTCGCCACGCTGAGCTTCTAAATTGGTAGTGAAATTAAACCGTTTCATTCAAAAGTTTTCCGAACAATGCAAATGAATTGTTTGGTTTTGTTTGTACTTTGTATAGTAACCTCGCGGTCCTGGAAGGAAGTGGCTTGCCGTTTACAATAGCTGTGGTTTCTTTTTTCTTTTCTTTTTTTTTGTAGACCATAAAAGATGCAGAATTGTAGGACGTTTGATTTTAATAGGACGTTTGAGACGCGGATAAAGGCAAACAGTTATGCTGACTGTTGGAGTACACCATTTTTGCAAGCTATGCGAAAAATTAAAGGGGAATCCTAGCTTATATTCAGCCTTTTAAATAACACATATGTCCCCAAGCACCCACACTGTGACATACGGCATATATTTATTATTCATACCTCCCAACATTCTGAGATGGGAATGAGGGACACCTACTAGCAAATGTATGTAGGCATAGGACACGCCCCCTGCCACACCCCCTTAAAGGAGAATTAACCCCAAAAAAAGGCTGATTAAACCCACAAGTGCTTTTTTTTTACCACTGATATTCTTTTATATTGGCTTTTTAAATGTACAAATGCAGCAATTTAAAAATCAGATGAAAGGTTTAGCATTGGGAGAAATAAAAAGTGCATTTTATATACAACTATATAGATCAGACCAAAATGAGGGACAAATGAGGAGGAATGAGGGACATTGCTCCAAATCAGGGACAGTCCCTCGAAATCAGGGACAGTTGGGAGGTATGCATTATTAAAAGAGACCTGCCACCAGAAAAAAAAAAGTAACATCATTTTGGTAGGTAGGCACCATGGTATGCATGACTGTAATCCTTCCCTGCTTTATCTCAATCTAAATAAAATATTTTAGTCGAGGTGATTTTTTTTTATTTTTGTCTGGTATCCCCCCGGGGGAGATTTCTCCTTATTCTTATCCTTGTTTTTCCTTTGCCACCGCTGCAATAAATCTGGGGATCCCTTGACGCCAAGGCCAGAAAGGCACAGACAGCAAGAAAAGCACCATTGGTGGTTCTAACCATCCCATACGCTGTTTTCATTGGAGAGGTTTCATATCTGTCATTGAATTCGATATAACCCATCTGTTGCCAGCTGGGGGGGGGTCTACCGGCAGGCAGTTGTATGTGATCTGACAGATGAAATAAGAAAACTGCAAATACTAGCAAAGTCAGCAGAGTAAAGAGTTCAAGTTCGAGTTCAAGTGCAGACAAAATCCAGGTTCCGGACAGGTAAACGTAGCAATGATGGACGAAAGTAACAGGCCGACAAACAGGATAAACACAGACAAACTGAGTACAACCGCAGTTCAAGTAATACGCAGTCATATTGAAATTGGAGACAGACGGACTTTTATTCATGGCGCGGACCAACTTGTTGATCCGGTTTGGGTTTGAGGCTGTGGCCTTGCTTTAAAACTAACTAATGAGGGCAGGTGTGCAAAGCATATAACGGAGTTGCAGTGCTGCAGAGCACCCAGCAGATGGTGAATGTTCAAGCTTGCTCATGATACTATCACTTCCCGCCAGGACTTTTTTTCTCAAAGGATAGGTGCAGGAACTCTCCCTTTCTGAGTCACCCCTTGTCTCACCCCTACCTAGCCCTGGGCACCATTCCTTGGTTCCACCACCTACCCACCTCCCAGTACTGCCCTTTTTATAGAATGCAGAAACTGTAATTTGCATGGAATTTGTTAATGATAACAAGGAAAGCATTAACCAGCAACAACAGATCCACCAGCTACAATAGATCCACCCAGCAACAATGGACCACCTGCAACAATATGCCCTCCTAGCAACAATAGACCCCCAGCAGCAACAGCAGATCTCCCCAGCCAGCATCAATAGACCATCCAGCAGCCAGCAACAATAGACCCCCAGCAAGACCACCCACAACAAAATCCCCCCAGCTACTATAGACCCCTAGTAGCAACAACAGATCTCTCTGCAACCAGCATTGCTAGACCCTCTAGCAGCCAGCAACCGTAGCGCCCTCCCCCAAGAGTAGATTCCTCCCAGCAATAGCTAACCCCACAAACAACCTAGCCCCAGCAGCAATAGATCCCTCACCGGTAACAATAGACCTCCCCAGCAACATAAGACCCACCCCAATAACAATAGATCCCCCACCAGCAACAATAGCACCCCCCTGCAAAAATAGATCCACCCCAACGACAACAGATCTCCTAGCAGCCAGCATCAATAGACCCTCCAGCAGTCAGCAACAACAGACGCTTCCGCCAACAGTATTTCACTCCTAGCAACAACAGACCCCCCAGTAACATAAGACCCACCCCCAACAACAACAAATCCCCACCAGCAACAATAGACCTTTTCAGCTACAATAGACCCCCCTTGCAAAAATAAATCCATTCCAACGACAATAGATCTCTTAGCAGCCAGCGTCAACAGACCCTCCAGCAGCCAGCAACAACAGACGCTTCTCTCAACAGCCAGCAACAACTGCCCCCCAGCAATATATGACCCACAGGTAGCAACAATAGATCCCCACCAGCAAAAATAGACACCCCCTAAAAAATAGACCCCCTCCAGTGACAATAGATTACCCAGCAGCCAGCATCAATAGGCCATGCAGCTGGAGGTGCCGGAACTGCATTACACCCCCCAGCCCCCCAAAGGAGAGTATTTTCCCCATCTAACATGAACAAAAAAAAGTTTGGGTTGGGTTTTAAAGGAGACCAAACCTGAGAGATATATTACTGACCACCATTTAAAAATCCTCACTGCTTGGTTGTCTCTAGGTTCAGTACTTTCAGTCAATCCCCTGGATCAGGTATGTAGCCAGTGAAGAAGTCATAGTTACATAGTTAGTAAGGTTGAATAAAGACACCAGTCCATCCAGTTCAACCTGAGTGAGTTTCTACAATTGTCCCTGTACATTGCACACTCACATCGGTCCTTACCCACAATCCAAGATCCCCATTCATATACTAGGGCCAATTTTGGACAGAAGCCAATGAACCTACCTGCATGTCTTTGGAGTGTGGGAGGAAACCGGAGTAACCAGAGGAAACCCACACAGGCACAGGGAGAACATGCAAACTCCAGGCAGGTAGTGCCGTGGTTGGGATTCAGACCAGCGACCGCTAGGTGAGAGTGCTACCCACTACACCACTGTGCCACCCACAGTTACATAGTAGGTGAGGATGAAAAAAGACAAAAGTCCATCAAGTCCAACCTATAGACTAGATGAACTTGTGTCTGCATGCTTGGTCCTATGACTCAGAAAGTATTGGAGCCATTGGATCAGCACGATGCCCAGACAAAGCTTTTTGGAAGAAGAGGCCAACAATGGTAACCCCCATTTTAGCACAGACTTCATCCACTAAATATAATGCTTTCCTGCTCAACCTGAAATGTTCCGTTTCCTTCTACCTCGAATTTCTGGAGTCCTAATTCACATTTGCTGCGAGGAGACCTATCATAAAGCATCATTCTGGCTTTTACTATTACAACCTATATTCATTCTAGGAGTCTAACAAGGGATAAGAGTTATGGATTTTGGCTCTCGCTACCCAAAATAAAATTCTTAAAAAAAAAAAAAATAGAACCTTACCTAAGATTTGTTGGATTCTTTTCATAATTATTGAACTGGATTTGTGCTTTTTTCCTCCCAAGGAAATATTACAAGGCTTTAAATACATTGCCGTATTTCACGGTAATTGCAGAGGCCTTCCAGGAAAAAAACAAACAACTACGAATTTGGGAACACAAAGAACGCTTAGAACAATATATTTTCTCATCTATTCTAATTAATGCTAATATCTGGAAAATATACCACCTGGCTAGAGTAAAATGCATTATAGTATAACTATAGCTCAAATTTAGCAGCGAACAGTCAAAAGCCCTGCCAAGTTTTTATTTTTTTCACCAGTTTGGCAAAATCGCATTTTATTTGACTTCCTGGGCTCCAGAAGACAAAACAGGAAATCCCTCTAATGATTTGCGTCTGCTGTTAAAGTGCAAGCATAAGCCAAAGATTTTTTATTAAGGTTTTGGATAGAGTAGGGAAGGGTAAACCCCTTCCAGTTTTTTTTTTTTGTGTGTCTGTTTTTTTTTTTTTTTGTTCCTTTTTTTCTATCTGTGTAACAGTGAGGAAATTTCCCCTTACATCCTGTACCAGAGATGCGTCAGCAAGTTAAAGGAAATCTCCCAAAGTGAAGATAATTCACCTCTAATGCCGCGTACACATGATAGGATTTTCCGACAACAAAATCCATGGTTTTTTTTCTGACGGATGTTGGCTCAAACTTGTCTTGCATACACACGGTCACACAAATATTGTCAGAAATTCCAAACGTTAAAAACGCGGTGACGTACAAGACATACGACGAGCCGAGAAAAATGAAGTTCAATAGCCAGTGCGGCTCTTCTGCTTGATTCCGAGCATGCGTGGAACTTTGTGCGTCGGAATTGTGTACACACGATCGGAATGTCCGACAACAGATTCTGTTGTAGGAAAATTTGAGCTCCAGATCTCAAATTTTGTGTGTCAGAAATTCCGATGGAGCCCACACATGGTCGAAATTCCATCAACAAGCTCCCGTCGAACATTTTCTGTCTGTATGGGGCATTACACAGCTGTCCCTGCAAGTTCTTGTTTTGAGAGTAAAAATTCTGGTCTCCTCTTGACTTTCTTTCTCAACGAAAATGGTCAGTGCATGGAAAGCGAACCTCCCCAATGGGGACACCAATAAAAACTTAAAACGGGAGCACTAGGTCAAATGATAGAAGAGTCCAAGTTACTTTGAAGTGTCACTAAACCCACATAATAAAAAAAACTATCAATAAATGGTGTATTCCATGCTGTTCATTCTCACTCAGTCACTATGAGATTCATTTTCTGTATTCTACAAAAAAAACTGGTTGATTCTGCTGTTCTCTATTTCCCCCTTCTGTCCCCAATTCAACTAGGGATGTTGCAGAGCAGTGTTGGCAGCTCTGCACATGCCCAGATTTCAGTGAGTTTCTATACTGAGCATTTCCTCCCTATCACATCTGCATAGCTCCCAACTGTCCCTGATTTCGAGGGACTGTCCCTGATTTGGAGCAATGTCCCTCTGTCCCTCGTTCCTCCTCATTTGTCCCCTCATTTTGGTCTGATCTATATAGTTGTATATAAAATACACTTTTTATCTTTCAAAAAGTGTTTCTCAGTTCTAAACCTTTCATCCAAATTCTAAATTGCTGCATTTCTAAATTTTAAAAGCCAATATAAAGAAATATTAGTGGTAAAAAAAAGCACTTGTGGATTTTATGAAAACATTTTTTTTTTGGTTATGTCCCCTTTAAGAGGCGTGTTGGGGGGCATGTCCTATGCCTTCATACCTTTGCTAGTAGGTGTCCCTCATTCCCTCATTTGCTAGTAGGTGTTCCTCATTCTTCATGCATTTGCTAGTAGGTGTATCTCATTCCCATCTCAAAATGTTGGGAGCTATGCATCTCAACAACCCATGTGACTCTAGAGCAGTGTTTCTCAAATCCAGTCCTCAGGCCCCCCCAACAGGTCATGTTTTCAGGATTTCCCTCAGATGAAACGGCTGTGGTAATTGCTAAGGCAGTGAAACTGATCAAATCACCTGTGAAAAATAATGGAAAACCTGAAAACATGACCTGTTGGGGGGGCCTGAGGACTGGATTTGAGAAACACTGCTCTAGAGTCACACATGTGGGTGTATACACAGTGATAAATGACAGCCCACTCCCTCCATCCTCCTCTATGCCCAACCGCCAAACTTTCAGAGACGGGAAGGTGGGACAACAATTAGCAAAAGTATGAAGCATAGGACACACCCCCCTGGCACACCCCCTTAAAGGAGAATTTTATATAAAAAAATAAAAAAAAAGATTAGTTAAACCCACAAGTGCTTTTTTGCCACTACTATTCCTTTATATTGGCTTTTCAAATATACAAATGCAGCAATTTAGAATTTGGATGAAAGGTTTAATGCTGGAAAACACTTTTTGAAAGATAAAAAGTGCATTTTATATACAACTATATAGACCAGATCACAATGAGGGACAAATGAGATGTAAAGAGGGACAGATGGACTTTATTTTCTAAATCAGGGACAGTCCCCTGACATCAAGGACAGTTGGGTGCTATGCATGCCCACTAACCAGCTAAACGCAATGGGCGGGGGGTAATGTAACGTGTATATTGACCACTAATAACACAGCACAATTGCGTGTTTTAAACATTCCCCAACCACTAGTATAAACAAGATCTAAAGGTTATCTAAACCCAAAACCAAAAAGTATATATATACACGACTACTGCAACTCCCTCCTCGTTGGATTACCTTTACATAGGCTATCCCCCCTCCAGTCCATAATGAATGCCGCTGCCAGACTCATCCACCTTACCAGCCATTCAGTGTCCTCCACCCCTCTCTGCCAATCCCTGCACTGGCTTCCATTCACCCAACGAATAAAATTCAAAGTACTAACAATAATTTACAAAGCCATCCATAACTCTGCCCCAGCTACATCACTGACCTAGTCCCAAAATACCAACCAAACCGCCCTCTTCGGTCATCTCAAGACCTCCTGCTCTCTAGCTCCCTTGTCCCCTCCTCCCATGCTCGCCTCCAGGATTTCTCCAGAGCTTCTCCCATCAAAAATAGAGCGACAATTTTGAAAAAAAACGCATTATTTTTTACTTTTTGTTATAATAAATATCCTCCAAAAATATATAAAAAAACATTTTTTTCCCTCAGTTTAGGCCGATACATATTCTTCTACATATTTGTGGTAAAAAAAATTGCAATAAGCGATTATTGATTGGTTTGCGCAAAAGTTATAGCGTTTACAAAATAGGGATAGTTTTATAGCATTTTTATTAATAATTTTTTATTATTTTTTTTTTACTAGTAATGGCGGCGATCAGCGATTTTTATTGTGACTACGACATTGTGGGGGACCCATCGGACATTTTTGACACATTTTTGGGACCATTGTCATTTATACAGTAATCACTGCTATATAAATGCAGTGATTCCTGTGTAAATGACACTGGTAGTGAAGGGGTTAACCAGTGGGTGGCAGTGTAGGGGTTAAGTGTTCCTAGGGGTGTGTTACTAACTGTGGGGGGGGGTTGGGCTTTCATTTAGTGAACACTGATCTCTGCTCCAATCACATGGAGCAGAGATCAGCGTCACTAGTTGCTAGGCAGAATGGAGAAATGCTGTTTACACTGCATTTCCTCCATTCAGCCGTCCCGTGAGACGATCGCGGGGATACCCGCGGTGATCGAGTCCGCGGGTCCTGTGACCGAACTCACGGGGGTCCCGACCATGCAGGGCGGCATAGAATATTGGACGTACCTGTACGCCAATATGCCTGCCCGTGCCATTCTGTCGACGTACATCGTCGTGCGCTGGTCGGGAACCAGTTAAACATATTTTCCTTTATTATTACAGTGGAACTTTGGTTTACAAGTAACGCGGTTAACAAGCGTTTTGAAAGACGAGCAACTTTTTTTTTTTTAATCCTGAATCCTGAAAATGAGCAGGATTCAAGCCAATGGGGTGTGCAGTACCACATTTGGCCAGAGGTGTGGGGTGCCGGTGACACTCGGACCGATTCGGAGCCGTTTGGAATAATACTCAGAATCACTCAGAAACACTTGGAAAAACAATTTTTTCTGAGCCTTTCTGAAGGTTTCCGAGTTCAGCCGAGCTGTCCCCAAGTATTTTCGAGGCTCTCTGGAGCCCCCCACCTCTGGCCACATGCGGTATTGCATGCAATAGAATTCAATGCGGAACAAATTATCTTTGTTTCCATTGACTTCTATGGGGAAACTCGCTTTGATATGCGAGTGCTTACATCCTGGAACGGATTATGCTCGTAATCCAAGGTTCCACTGTATTATTATTATACAGGATTTATATATCGTCAACAGTTTGCACAGTGCTTTACAAGATGAGGGCAAACAGTACAGTTACAAAGACAGCCACCAGCTCTCTGCTCAGCGAGCTGTGGGAACTGAGCAATCAGAGGTGTTTCATCACTCGGTCTCAGTGTTAGAGCCAGTGGGGGGACAGATGCAGCATCAGCTAACTGGTGCAGTCTGGGCCACATCTATTGTCACCTGCACTGGGGCCCCTTTGGTCAAAGAAGTGACCCATCCATAAATAAGATATAGACAGGAATAGACTATAATGTAGTAAAGCCGTGGTCTCCAAACCATTAGCCAGATATGATCTTTTGCTTGCCTTTATCTGGTTCTTGGGGCCCTATTCCATCCACTGACACCAACCATGGGGAACTATTCCATCCACTGACACCAACAATGGGGAACTATTCCATCCACTGACACCAACAATGGGGTATTATTCCATCCACTGACACCAACAATGGGGCACTATTCCATCCACTGACACCAACAATGGGGAACTATTCCACCCACTGACACCAACAATGGGGCATTATTCCATCCACTGACAGCAACAATGGGGCACTATTCAATCCACTGACATCAATAATGGGGAACTATTCCATCCACTGACACCAACAATGGGGAACTATTCCATCCACTGACACAAACAATGGGGAACTATTCCACCCACTGACACCAACAATGGGGCATTATTCCATCCACTGACAGCAACAATGGGACACTATTCCATTCACTGACACCAACAATGGGGAACTATTCCATCCACTGACACCAACAATGGGGAACTATTCCATCCACTGACACCAACAATGGGGAATTATTCCATCCACTGACACCAACAATGGGGCACTATTCCATATGCCGGGGGACCAATGCTGCATCCACCTACATAAGTATAAATCTGCAAAAAGGTCCATACTTCTCTGTAATGCCGTGTACACACGACCAGACTTATGTCTGACAGACTTTCGAAGGAGTTCTGACGGAGTTCCGGCAGAGTTCTGACGGACTTTCCGAATGAGCGGACTTGGCCACACACAATCACACCAAACTCCGACGGATTCGAACGTGATGACGTACGACTCGACTCGAATAAGGAAGTTCATAGCCAGTAGCCAATAGCTGCACTAGCGTCGGTTTTAGTCCGTCGGAATAGCATACACACGAGCGAATTTCTCGGTAGGAACCGGGTCCGGCAGAGTTCTTGCGGAAAAATTTGAAACATGTTCCATTTCTAAAGTCTGTCAGACTTTTGCGAATCAAAAGTCCGTTGCAGCCCACACACGATCGAATAGTCTGCCGGAATCATTCCGTCAGACTTTGGATGTTGAAAAGTCCGGTCGTGTGTACGGGGCTTTAGAGGAGCTAAGCGGAAAATGGATTTAATTGTATATTTAACAGACCAGGAGGGATCAATTAAGACAAGTCCATTGTTAGGGTTGACATACCCTTTAAGAGACCTAGAGAGCCAGGTGGTAAGTATTTTTTTTTTTAAAAAAGGTCAGCAATGGCCTCGTCTCTTTTGCTCTCAGTATGTTCCTCTACCCCACACACTGTGTATGTGCGGTCAGCATTGACGCCTGGCTCTAGCTTGTTCAGAAGTTTCAGGAGACCTGTTAGCAATTACATGAAATGAAGAGCACATGTAAAGAGCCCGGGATCGGGGGTTATGGAGACCTCGGCATCCATACTTCCTCTCCTTCACACCAGCAGCAATCCAAAGAATTTACGCGAATAATATATTTAACGCTATCCACAAGACAAGTCATATTATATCTCCTTCGTTGCTCCTTCTCTCCCTAGCAAACGCCGTATGAGTCTGCAGCAGTTATTATTTCAAGGGAGCGCTGTCTGTCATCCAGAATCTCCCTCCGCCGTTTTTACATCATTATTATGCCTATGAAAATACCATCTCCGCATGTCAAGCGTACAAAGCCTAAACAGCTTTTCATCCACCTGAATTCAAATAAGGACATCATGTGCCGCTCGTTGCGAGGAAAGAAACGCATCCAGTAACATTCATATGTCCCCTCTAACGAGCTGCCTGACAAGCCGAACAAGCCCTCGCCTCAGACGGACATGACATAATTCTAGACGTGGGGAAGACGAGGGCATCTACTACAGAAGAGATAACAAGACTTCCAAGAGAACTGAGAAATGTATTCGGAATTCCAATGGAGATAATGGAATCATTGAAAGAGGCAAGAAAAATACATTTGCTTCCATTAGCTAAGGTTCCGCTATTGTGATATTATAAGGGGACCAGGTTCTGGTGAGGGACAGGGCGTTCAGCTAACTGGTGCAGTCTGGGCAGGTTGGGGCACATCTATTGTCACCTGCGATGTGGCCCCTTTGCTCAAAGAAATGACCCATCCATAAATATGACGTGGATAGGAATAGATTATCATTATACATAATGTAGTAAAGCCGTGGTCTCCAAACCATGACCTGGGGCCAGATATGATCCTTTGCTTTCCTTTACCTGGTGCTTGGGGCACTATTCCATCTACTAACACCAATAATGGGGCAATATTCCATCCACTGACACAAAAAATGGAGCATAATCCCTGCCACTAAGGCCGCGTACACACAAGAGGATTGTCCGTCCAACTAAGTCCGTCAGACAATCCGACAGACAGTCCGTCCTACTTTTGAATGAACGGACTTGACCACACACGATGAACAGACAGTCCGCTGAAAGCTTGCGCGATGACGTGTACAGCACGTACGACGGGACTAGAAATACGATGTCCAATACACTGCAATGCAACCTTCGGCCGTGTAAATCCTTTCTGAGCATGCACCATACTTAGTCCGTCCAACTAGCCTACTCACGAGCGGACTGTCCGCTGAAACCAAAGTTGGACGGACTGTATTACGGAAATTCCGAAAGACTTAGTCCGCCAGACTGTCTGCTGAAAAAGTCAGCTGAAGCCCACACACGAGCGGACTGTTCGCTGAAACACGTTTCAGCGGACCAAGTCCGTCAGACAGTCCGCCCGTGTGTACGCGGCCTAACACTAAAAATAGGGCACTATTCCTCCCACTGACCCCAACAATGGAACATAATTCCTACTAACACCAACAGTGGGGCACTATTCCATCCACTGACACCAACAATAGAGCATAATCCCTGCCACTAACATCAACAATAGGGCACTATTCCTCCCACTGACACCAGCAATGGAACATAATTCCTACTAAAACCAACAGTGGGGCACTATTCCATTCACTGACACCAACATGGAATATAATTCCTACTAACACCAACAGTGGGGCACTATTCCATTCACTGACACCAACATGGAACATAATTCCTACTAACACCAACAGTGGGGTACTATTCCATTCATCGATACCAACATGGAACATAATTCCTACTAACACCAACAATGGCGCATATTCCATCCACTGACACTAACAAAAGAGCATAATCCCTGCCACTAATACCAACAATAGGGCACTATTCCTCCCACTGACACCAACAATGGCACATAATTCCTACTAACATCAACAATGGGGCACTATTCCATTCACTGACACCAACATGGAACATAGTTCCTGCCACTAACACCAACAATAAGGCATTATTCCTCCCACTGATACCAACAATGGGCCATAATGTCTGCCACTAACACCAACAATAAGGCACTATGCTTCCTCCTATCAACGAAGAGGTACAATTGACACCAACGATGGGGCAATTTTTACTTTTAATGATATCAGGATATTTTCTACTCTGACTGGCTACAGTCCAGCCCCACTAAAGTCTGAAGGACAGTAAACTGGCCCCTTGTTTAGAAGCTTTGGGGACCCCTATAGTAAAGTGTAAGCATTACAATGTATGTAAAGCCAATGCTTTATTTGTATTTTTAGTTGTGGAAGGGTTAGAACCTCTGCTCAAGATGTGAAAAGCAGTAAGACCTAGTTTACACTTGGGTTGGTGGGTGGTAAAAATAAGCAGTTAAGTTTTACCACTCATCAACTGCCCTTCCTTTCCCTAGGCAGTACTGCCACTGAACACAACCCATCCAACTAAATGGGGCCTAGCCACATCCAGCAAGCAAACACTAGGCTAGGCACAATGTTCCCACAAACTCTATTCGTCTGTCAGAAAAAAACAGGCATTACATTTTATTGTCCTACTGTACCACGATAGTCCAATTGTCCACATGTCCTTGTGGCCGCCTGGTTGGGGACCAGGCTCCCAATTCCTTATTTCTAGAATTCTGGATGATGGTACAGGTTTCTTCATTTTTATCTTCAGCAATCAATAATAGAGGCCACACCCATTTTCTCATAGATAGGATGGGAACAGTCATAGGCTGATCGAAATTCGTCCGGTGTTGTGTCGAATACTGTCTCCCGGATAGTGTCCGCCCTATATTGCGCTTGCGCAGTACGGAGGACAAGGAGACAACGAAGATTTCTGAAGATGTACGGCGCCTGCGCACTGAGTTCAGGTTGAAGCCCCACCATCCAAGTGGACATAGAGCCAGAATAAAAAATTGCAGAGCGAGGCGAGGCTGTGCCCGAATCGTGGCGAGCGAAGCGTGGCGAGCAAAGCGAGCCCACGAGGGGCCATCTTACTAACTGATACCATATGTCCACTTGGATGGTGGGGCTTCAACCTGGACTCAGTGCACAGGCACCATTCATCTTCGGAGACTTTCGGAGTCTCCTTGTCCTCCGTACTGTGCAAGCGCTGCGCCTGCGCAGTACGGGGTGGACACTATCCAACGGGGGGACAGTTTTTGGCAGAACACCGGCCCTGCTGACCCAACTGAATTTTGACCCATCTATGGCCAGCCTAATCCAAATCTAAAAAAAGGTTTAGGCTTTGCACGCAAAGTGCAAATAAACCTAACCAATGAACTTCTCTTATTTGGTTACTTTTTTCATTTTGTTATATCGATAAGGGCAAAAAATATACCTGTTGATCCTGCCAGAAATCTTATTAGCTAATAACTTTCTGTGCTGCGTTCTTTTCAGTTACATTGTTCTTAATTATCCCTGAGAACTACAGATCCCTCCCATGTGTTATGAAGAAGACAAAAGGAGGGAGGTTTCTGTAGTCCTGACACACTTCCTGTCCTGGGGGTGTCACCCCAGGACAGGAAGTGTGTAATTGGCAGAGTCACCAGGTGAAAATAAAGGGAAAAAAAAAGCCAAAAAAAAAGAAAACAAATTCAGCCACCACATCTAATGACTGGTAAGCTGCAATATATTCCATGTTTATTTTTGGGGTTTAATTACGCTTTATTGTATAGATGCCTGAGGGATACGACCAACTGATTTGTTGAATGTCTCCATATCACAACAATAATATTTTTTTGAGAGATGCTTAAATATTCATTATCTCCGCTAACTTGACTAACAAGGGACGGCCGAGGTTAACGATGCCTGTTGCATAAGGTCACCGCCGCGGATGGGGCCGACCCGGAAATAACTTCCGTGCCGTAAAACGTGGAGGCCGATAATGTCTAATTTATACAGAATTAATTACCTCCTGTGTGGATCTTATGGAAATTGAGGGGACTCGGCCCTCCCACTTCACAGTCCCTGTCATGAAAACGCGCAAAATCAATTATAATGATATCGCGGGTATCACTGCGGCCTGCGATAAAATTAGGAGCATGAATGTTTTAACACCTCAGATTAAAAATCAATCATCCAAATGATGATCGCGTCTCTGTGGGGAAGGCAGGCCGGAGGGCTAATCCGTGACCTTGGCAGGAGAAGAGCAGAGAAGGCCCTAATGATCGTGGATATTAATTTGCTCACATTATTGCATTTGATGAAGTAGTGTGAAATGACAAATATTACAACGGGTGCAAAAAAAAAAAAAATTTACACGCACACACCAAACCGACTGATTGTTTAAAAAAAAAAAAAAAAAAAAAAAAAATATATATATATATATATATATATATATATATATATATATATATATATATATATATATATATATATATATTTTTTTTTTTTTAAAGAATCAGTCATTTTGCGTGTACGTGAAAATTAGTTTTTTAGCACCCATTGTAATATTTGTAATTTCACACTACTTCATCAAAATATATATATTTTATATATATATATATATATATATATATATATATACATAAAAGACTGTATCTTCAAATTTTTATATATATATATATATATATATATATATATACACTATATTACCAAAAGTATTGGGACACCTGCCTTTACACACACATGAACGTTAATGGCATCCCAGTCTTCGTCCGTAGGGTTCAATACTGAGTTTGTCTACCCTTTGCAGCTATAACAGCTTTAACTCTTCTGGGAAGGCTGTCCACAAGGTTTAGGAGGGTGTCTATGGGAATGTTTAACCATTCTTTCAGAAAGGCATTTGTGAGGTCAGGCACTGATGTGGACCAGAAGGCCTGGCTCGCAGTCCCCGCTCTAATTCATACCAAAGGTGTTCTATCGGGTGCAGGCCAGTCAGGTTCCTTCACCCCAAACTCGCTCATCCACGTCTTTATGGACCTTGCTTTGTGCACTGGTGTGCAGTCATGTTGGAACTGGAAGGGGCCATCCTCAAACCCACAAAGTCGGGAGCATGAAATTGTCCAAAATGTCTTGGTATGTGTCAGCTGACACCTTAAGAGTTCCCTTCAAGCCCAACCCTTGAAAAACAACCCCACACCATAATCCCCCCTCCACCAGATGATTTGGACCAGTGCACAAAGCAAGGTCCATAAAGACATGGATGAATGAGTTTGGGGTGGAGGAACTTGACTGAAAAAAACGTGAAAAAAAAAAAAAATATATATATATATATATATATATATATATATAATTTTTTTGTAGGCTCGGTTGTATATAGAATATATATATATATATATTGGTAATATAGAGTAAATATATATACCCTGTGTGTATATATATATATATATATATTCTTTATACAACCGAGCCTACAAAAAAATTATAACAGCTTTTAAAAAATAAATAGTATAAAAAATTTAAAAAATACATCAAACTCTGCAAAAATCATGATAATAATACAGCATGTCTTACAAAAAAGCCAGAGATAGCCAAGCAAATAGCATTTTTAGAAGGAAGTCAGTGGGGGGCAAACTCTCTATCTCTCTTGGTTCTCTCAAAGGCAGAGCTGAAATTGCGCACTTACCCCTGAATGGCGACTCGCTATGGCTGCTCTGACCCTTTAAATTCTTCTTGACATCGGCTGTACTCATTTTATACAAATATAGAAAATACAAAGAGGATTTTACATTCTAAATGAATGTGTCATAATTTGATATACAGTGTAAGCTGCTCAGGGCAATACTGTTCATGACAAGTTGAGTTTTAGCAGTACTGTGTCCCTGGGAATTAATTTAAATCATTGGCAACAATACTAAGCCACAGGCAGTAGGGAACAGGCTGCAGTGCGGGTGATAGCTGCGGCTTTTTGGGGAAGAGCTCACAGGCTACCTTAACTGTCACTCATTATTGTATGGACATTTTGGATGAGTTTCAACTCCAACCAGATATAAAAGACACAAAAAACTCAGCTTTTTGTTCATTGATGCATCATTATATATTTTTTAAAAGCAAGCGGTGTAATTACTTTAAGGCAGAACTCCAGCCAAAAACAACAAGATAAAAATAAGTAGCTCATTAAAAGATAAAGTAGCAAAAACAGGTTTTGCTGCAAAATTCACCATCAATTCAGGAAATTTGCCTGCAGTACTTTTTTCTGCCACTAGTTGGCCTCAGTCTTATGGTCATTGCCATTCAACCCACTTCCTCTAAACCTGGACCCACCCTCAGCCTGTGACTAGATAGTGAAAGGAGAAGTAGCACAGGGATGCGTTATTCTCTCTGTCACTCTGTTATCTCCTTCTATCAGCACGTTCCTTGTCAGTTCTTAAACTGATTGGCTGTTTGTACTGCTTCTTCCTCTCACACTCCAGCCGTACTGTACAGGGACTGCAAGAGGTTGATTACAGGTTAGATTCAGGTACTTACACTGCTTGCATTAAAAATGATTGTATTAACCACTTGGCATCCATCCACAGAACATTTACTGCAGCAGGGTGGCAGCTGCAGGCTCGGCGGCATACTGCTATGTTGCTGAGCCCATCTGCAATGGGGTGCACCCGTGACCACCATGCCCATGGGAGCGGCCGGGGTATCATATAATCACTATGACTGGTCATAGTGATCACATGATTACAATGTAAACAAAACAGTCATGAATGGCTTCCATTCATGACTGTTGTGCTTACTATAGTGATGCTATGATTGACCCACAGCTATCACATGTTACCTGGGTCAATCACAGCACCCGGTACCATGTGATTAGCTGTGGCCAATCACAGATCACAAGCTGTCATGAATGAAAGCCATTCATGACAGCTAAAACTACTGCTTATAACAGTAATCATCATGGATCATTATGGACACATAAAACGGGGCTTGGGATCGGGCATGCACAAGGCAGGGGGAACGAGCAAGGCTCTCCTGCGGGGGGACCTGAGAAGAGGATCAGGGCTGCTCTTATTGTTCAGTCACAAACTGGGGAAGGGGAGGGGACCAGACTGAACTGCCTAATTGCTGCAGATAAAAGTAAGGTCTCTAACCTGTCTGTTACTGTATAACAGAGCTGTGTACATCTCAAGACTGGATGAACAAAAATACAAATGATCTAGTAGGTAAAATGGTGCCCATATATGTATATCAATTGTGTAATTAGCTGTTTGCCTGGAGTCCAGCTTTAACCCTAACCATAGACTTTTGTATATTGTATATATTCTATAGCCCTTAACATTAGCCTGTAACCCCTAATCTTAATCCAACCCTTACAAAAATAGGCTACCTTATTGTTCTACAAAATAATTGGCTCCAAAAACCACCTTCCCCAAACCAATAGTTCTCCTTACACCAAAAAATACCTGCCCCAAAACCAACAGTTCCTCTGGCAACAAAAACTACCTGCCCTCAGACCAACAGTTCCCCTCACAACAAATACCTGCCCCCAAACCAACAGTTCCACTCTTAACAAAAACTACCAGCCCCTGAAGCAGCAGTTCCTCTCACAACAAAAATGACCTGCCCCTGAACCAACAGTTCTCCTCACACCAAAACCTACCTGTCCCCGAGCCAACAGTAACCCTCACAACAAAAATTACCTGCGCCAAACCAACAGTTACGCTCACAACAAAAATGACCTGCCCCAAAACCAACAGTTTCCCTCACAATAAAAATAACCTGCCCTTAAACCAACAGTTCCACTCAAAACCTACCCGCACCACCAAAACCTACCTACCCCTGAACCAACAGTTCTCCTAACACCAAAACCCACCTGCCCCTGAACCAAAAGTTCTAAGACCAAAAGCTACCTGCCCCTGAATCAACAGGCCCCCCCAACACCAAAACCTACCTGCCCCTGAACCAACAGTTCTAAGACCAAAAGCTACCTGCCCCTGAATCAACAGTTCTCCTAACACCAAAACCCACCTGCCCCTGAACCAACAGTTCTCCTCACACCAAAACCTACCTGCCCCCGAACCAACAGTAACCCTCACAACAAAAATGACCTTCCCCAAAACCAACAGTTTCCCTCACAACAAAAATAACCTGCCCTCAAACCAACAGTTCCACTCAAAACCTACCTGCACCACCAAAACCTACCTACCCCTGAACCAACAGTTCTCCTAACACCAAAACCTACCTGCCCCTAAACCAACAGTTCTAACACCAAAACCTACCTGCCTCTGAACCAACAGTTCTCCTAACACCAAAACCCACCTGCCCCTGAACCAACAGTTCTTCTAACACCAAGACCTACCTGCCCCTGAACCAACAGTTCCCCTCACAACAAAAACAATCTGCCCCTGAACCAACAGTTCCGCTACATTCAAACTCTTTTACAGAAGCCATTTATATAAAAATTATGTAAATTACATTTCGGGACCCTTCACAATCCTACATCTTAGCAATAAAATTGCAATTGTTTCGGGAATGGGTAAAAAGTGACAGCTTGTGACATTGTGATGGTACTATCTCTCTACTCCCCCAGGAGGTTAACGTTGTCCTAAAACAGATGCAATTTTGCAAAATGCATTTAGATTGGTCAGGTTTGTTCGGCGAGTTGTTTCCAGAGCTTAATATCCCCATGAGCCTCTCTTTAATAACATTTTCGGAGAACCTGCTCTGATAGCACACTTGAAGGATCTCCGAGGCTGGGCGCCGGCAGGGAATGGCTGGGGAAAGTTAGCTTAATTCATTCAAAGGCTGATAAAACAGTTCTCCTGTGAGCTCCAACACCGTTCCAATAATAACTCCTCAATCTATTTGCCCAGGGAGGCGCATTTGTCAATGACAGCACACAAAAAGTGGTGCACTCTATGGTTTATCATGATTGATTGACCCGTGACTCTCAGCATAAAAGAATTAACCCTTTTTGTTCGAGGGAGCTGCTTTTCTACATAGAAGCTGGACTAGTGGACTTCATCCATGGTGAAAATAAGCTGCTTCTACAGTATATGTAGAGTTTGAGGAACCCATATAGAAAGTTTCTGAGCTTTTGAGGAACCCATTTAGAAAGTTTCTGAGCTGTGTAGATGGAATGTTAACTCTGCCATCAATGTAGTCCCCCTCCAAATGGTCTAAGCCCCTGTACACATGGTCGGACATTCCGACAACCAAATCCGTCGGATTTTGTCAGTCGGATTTTGTCAGACGGATTTTGTCCGAAACTGTTGCATACACACAGTTGGACAAAGTTGTCAGAAAATCTGATCGTAATTAACGTGATGACGTAATTTCTACGTTCAGGCTGGTAGCCAATAGCTTTGGTTTAGGAATTTGATCTGAGCATGCGTGGCACTTTGTCCGATCGGAATTCTCTACACATGATCGGACAAAGTCCGATCGGATCATGTTGTCGGAAAATTTTATAGACAATTTGGAAAACTTGGTCCGTCGGATACTCCTACGGAAACAGTCCGATGGAGCCCACACACAGTCGGATTATCCGACAATACGGTCCGATCGGACACCTTCCGTCAGAATGTCCGACCGTGTGTACAAGGGCTAAGCTTTCCAATGGACCAAGTTTTCCAACTTGTCTATAAAATTTTCCAACAACATGATCCGATCGGACTTTCTCCGATCATGTGTAGAGAATGCTGATCGGACAAAGTGTCACGCATGCTCAGATCAAATTCCAAAACCAAAGCTATTGGCTACCAGCCTGAATGTAGTCCCGTCCTAACGAAATAACGTCATCACGTTAAGTACGATCAGATTTTCTGACAACTTTGTCCAACCGTGTGTATGCAACAGTTTCAGACAAAATCCGTCGGACAAAATCCGACGGATTTGGTTGTCGGAATGTCCGACCATGTGTACGGGGGCTTACTGAAAGTTTCCCTTTTTAAGTCGTATTTTTAGATTATTTTTTTTGATCAGTTTCAAGCCCAACATCAGACTCAGGGTCAAATGGAAGATTTGGGAAATGTTGATGAATGCCCTTTTGATTCACAAGTGAGCATTTTAACAATAATTCCAGTTAAAGGGTAGATTATAGTGTAAAATTATTTTTCTTCTACTTTCTTTTATAAAGCATAGCTCCCAACTGTCCCTGATTTCGAGGGACTTTCCCTGATTTGGAACAATTTCCCTCTGTCCCTCCTTCCTCCTCATTTGTTCCTCATTTTAGTCGGATCCATAGAGTTGTATATAAAATGTACTTTTTATCTTTCGAAAAGTGTTAAATCTTTCATCCAATTTCTAAATTTCTGCATTTGTACATTTTAAAAGCCAATATAAAGGAATAGTAGGAAAAGCACTTGTGGGTTTAATTGACTTTTTTGGGTTAATTCTCCTTTAAGGGGGTGTGACAGGGGGCATGTCCTATGTCTACATATGTTTGTTAGTAGGTGTCCCTCATTCCCATTTCAGAATGTTGCGTGGTATGTATTAGGCCCCTTTCACACTACCGATCTGTTCAGATCCACCTGTCAGTTTTTCAGGCGGACCTGAATGGATGCTCCATAGAGCTCTATGGAGCGTCGGATGTCAGCGGTGACATGTCCGCTGACATCCGACCTGCTCCGATCCGAAAAAGTGTGGCGGAGGAAAAAGCTATTTTTACATCCGTCTTCGGATCGGATGACGACGGACACTGCTGTCCGTCGTCACCCGATCTCCCATAGGGGAGAGCGGCGCTGTGACAGGTCCGTCCCTGCACAGTGTGCAGAGATGGACCTGTCATCGATCCCCGCTGAGCAAGCGGATATCCAAGGGGCGGATCAGCACTGATCCACCCCGTGTGAAAGGACCCTAAAGCATATCTAATAAAATCTAATTTCTTTATAAATTTAGGCCAAAATGCAATAAGTGTATATTAGTTGGGTTGTGTGAACCTCATAGGGGTTGATTAGAGAGTACAAAATCTGGTGTATCTCTGCATCCCAGATAGTAAGCAATGGTGCTGCAAGTTTGAAAATGACTTGCTACAATATTGCTAGACTTGACAGGCTTCACAGGTTTGTTGTACAGTTGTAGCGAATCCTTTATATCAACTTTCTTTGCAAACATTCTACAAGTCTGCTGCAAGTTCTGGTTCAATTATGTTGTGCAATAGTCATCCCACCACAGGGGGTCACTGTGGGAGCTCTTGCTGTAGACTCACCACTGCAACTTTGCTCTTGCTACAGACTTGCCATGCAAATTTGCTGCAAATTGGAAAAGTGTCAACTAGAACTTGTGCTTCAAGTGCTCTGCAAGTGTACAACTTGCAGTGAAAATGTGCAGCAAGTTAACAGACTTACAATTCAACACTGCCACAAATTTGTGGCAAGTTATCCTTGCTATCTGGGATAGAAATCAGCTTTTAGGTGTTATTGTCAAAGCTTAAAGTAGTAGTAAACTATTTTTGTTAACTTGTTACTAACGGTAAGCCTATAATAAGGTTTACCTGTAGGTACAGTAAATATCTCCTAAATTTGCACCGTTTAGGAGATATTCACACTGCATGCAGCTGGTGATGTCTGAATATGCGCTCTGAAGGGACGGCATACCCGTGCCGTCCCTTTAGAGCTCTGTACTACGATCCATAACTCATGCACACATACCTGATAGAACACCTTTGGGATGGATTAGAGCGGACACTGCGAGCCAGGCCTTCTCGTCCAACATCAGTGCCTGACCTCACTAATGCGCTTCTGGAAGAATGATCAAAGATTCCCATAGACACACTCCTAAACCTTGTGGACGGCCTTCCCAGAAAAGTTGAAGCTTTTATAGCTGCAAAGGGTGGGCCAACTCCATATTGTCCCAATAACGCTGTTGGTGCATGTCCTCATTTGAGTGTTGTGGAAAATGTCAGGGTATAATTCATGCAGTTGCATTTCACGTCCACTTTCGAGCTGTACAACAACACAATGCTCTTAAAAAGCTTTTATACACAAGGGTTCACCCGGTGCATAGGAAACAGGAGAATCTGTCTCTATCACCGCAGCCGC
This sequence comes from Lithobates pipiens, assembly GCF_037356315.1. Classification (NCBI taxonomy): domain Eukaryota; kingdom Metazoa; phylum Chordata; class Amphibia; order Anura; family Ranidae; genus Lithobates; species Lithobates pipiens. The sequence goes on along the minus strand of NW_027507784.1, from coordinate 316,062,786 downwards.
AAATATTACAAAAACATTTCATTTAACACTATGACTACTTGTATGCTAAGCGCTTAGCTCATGTGCGTCCAATCCCTGTGTTTTAGTGCACCCAGGAGGCACAGCTACAGGGTCCAGCTTGTCTATGGGAAGCAGTGGCGGCTGGTGCTCCATCGGTTGGGGGGGGGGGCAGGCACATGGACCTGACCCCCTCCATCCCCCCAGTTCTCACCGTGCACCATACCCAACATCCCACCCCCGGCCGCCAGTTCACTTACCCTGTGCTGCCCCTGGTCTGATATGTTGTAGTGTACCCATTGACGGCAGCTTCACTCCTCCGTCTCCTCTGTGTCCCGTTCTCCGTGTCTGTCCCCCCCCCCCCAGGCCTTCCAGTGACGACCGGTAAACCAGTTGGTGGAGCTTCCAATGTGTCTCCTCGGCATCACGGTGGCTGTGGGTCTCCTCCCTCCACCTCCTCCCAGGCCAATAGGATCACTTCTTCTTTTGGTCAATCAGGAAACGGGTCTCAAGACCCGCTTCCGGATTGGTCGCGGGGAGAATCAGTGTGATAATAGCGAATATTCATTAGCCATTGTAACACAACTGGGTGAGACCACGCTTATAATTTTTTACATTTTTTTTTATACTGTTTTAAATAATATTTGTATAGAGGGGGGCACCTCCTATCAAGGGAGCCTAGGGCAACTGCCCCTTTTGCCCCCTTATAAATCCAGCCCTGGCTCAGTTCTTACTACTGTGCAGCACACAGTAAATATTTTTACAATGGACTAAAAATGTCCTTATTGCTTCATCTCCATTACATGGGGGGCAGGGCCAATGGTAGTGTACAGAAGACATCTAAGAAGGAAGATATTCTTTGGTGCAACTCACAGGAAGTAACAAGGACATGGCATTTCTTACAAGATGAACAGGTAATGTCTCTACCCCTCATTGTGTTCTTAGGCAATCAACATTTTACATGGTTATTGGATTATGGTGCCCGTGCCACCTGTGTGGGTATAAATATTGGGGGTATGATCCTGTATGTTCCTGACTTATTAGACCTGAAAAGGCGACTTGGAGAAGCAACAAAACATCTTCACTTCTACAGAAATAGGCCAGTTGAATATGACCAGATACTCTAATGCCCTGTACACACGGTCGGAAATTCCGATGGAAAAGGTCCGATCGGATTATGTTGTCGGAAAATCCGATCGTGTGTGGGCTCTATCGGACTTTTTCTGTCTGAAATTAGGAAGGAAAAAATTTGAGAGCTGGATCTCAAATTTTTCGACAACAAAATCCGATTGGACTTTTTCCGATCGTTTGTAGAGAATTCCGAAGTACAAAGTGCCACGCATGCTCAGATTAAATTACGAGACGAAAGCTATTTGGCTACTGGCCACTACGTAATCCCGTCATACATAACGAAGGTCACCTCCTTCCGAACTATTGGATTTTCCAACAACTTTGTCCGACCATGTGTATGCAAGTTTCGGACAAAATCCGTCAGAAAAAATCAGACGGATTTTGTGGTCGGAATGTCCGACCATGTGTACAAGGCATTAGATATACCATGACCTGGATACATGAGAACTTTCACAGACTTCTTGTTTCTCTGGGAAGCAAAAAAAACGGTGCTATACCAGAGGCGTAATTAGAACCTTCAGGGTCCCAATGTAAGAAACCATGAAGGCCCCCCTGATCACTGGGGCCCCCTCCATCGGTTCTGGGGCCCTTCCCTCCGATACCAGGGCCCTTCTCTCCCGTCTGGGGCCCTTCCCTTCGATACCAGGGCCCTTCTCTCCCGTCTGGGGCCCTTCCCTTCTATACCAGGGCCCTTCTCTCCCGTCTGGGGCCCTTCCCTTCTATACCAGGGCCCTTCTCTCCTGTCTGGGGCCCTTCCCTTCTATACCAGGGCCCTTCTCTCCCGTCTGGGGCACTTCCCTTCGATACCAGGGCCCTTCTCTCCCGTCTGGGGCCCTTCCCTTCGATACCAGGGCCCTTCTCTCCCGTCTGGGGCCCTTCCCTTCTATACCAGGGCCCTTCTCTCCCATCTGGGGCCCTTCCCTTCGATAAGGGGGCCCTTAACTCCCATTGAAGGGCCCTTTATAAACCCTGGTTTACACTGTGACACAAAGTCGCATGACATGTCAAGACACATTCATTTCAATGGGTGCCGTCTAGGTTCCTACACTACTTTTCTGCGATTTGGGTGCGACTTGAGTGCCATTGAATGCAATGTATAAATCACAAAAGTCACAATCAAGTCCCAAGGAAATTGCAAGCAAGTTGTAAGGAAATTGCAAGCATGACTCACAGTGCCCCATAGCCTCTCCCATCCCCCGATTGGGGTGAAACGCCAGGGCCAAGTCCTAGGTGCAACTTGTGTGACCCTGGTAGTTCCACCCCTGGGCTATACACACAAGAGTCACACAACAACCCACCAGGATTAATAAATGTTTTCAATTGAATCCAATTTAAAACAAAAAGTGTGAATATTGGGTGAGAGCTGTGTGAATCTTGGGTAAAAACATAGAAATAGACCCCAATTGAGACCCCTAGCTGCGCTACCAATTTTTAACTGCAGGAGCGCTGTTGCTAAGCATGCACTTCTCAGGTAAGAGTTTAGTCTTAAACTGGACAACCCCTTTAAATCTGAATTTTTTTTATTCTAAACACATGGCTGTATTCTGTGCGGATTTGTTCCGACACACTCGGTATGTCAAGGTCACCAGGATCATTATGGCCGTAATTGTCACTACACTTTAGATTCCTCTTCTCCTGTGCTTGAAGGGAATTTCATCTGACAATGCAGAAAAACATATAAAAGGAAGTGAATTGTGCGGCGTTTAGCGGTGCCAAGAATCACCCATCTGACAGTAATAATTCCCGGGCAATAACTGGGGGAAATCAGACAGAAGGGATTCGCTCCAAAGATCGTTATCAAGTGATACTATGCCAGGGTGGCCAGTGACAGGAATCTATAATGTCTGCTGGTAGGAGATGCGCTCGTTGCACGGGCAGGAGTCGAAACCACACATCTTAAGGGAATTTATAGAGCTTTTTTTTTTTCATTAAAGAGTAAGTGATATCTTGTAGGTGTGCCCCCAATAGAAAGGCAAAGAGCTAATCACCAATATTGCCTGTAGTCTCCCTGCAGCTGATCTTTTGCCCACTTACCATGGCTTGTTCTTTATTGTGTCTCTGTGAGGAGGTTGCCATCTTGGTCAAGGCAGGACTCTGCTTCCTCATGTCAGAGTCTCCAGCAAGCAGAACAGTGAGCAGCACAAAGGTGACATCACCAAATCCCATTGCACATCTGGTGAGATTCTCAGAGGCAACCATGCCTTAGATCCCACACTGCAGACATCCAGCTATGAGGATGTAGACACAGATATCCTTAGACACCCCTCATATATTGGGAAGTACACTGCCATATTTTAGTAGGAATTCAAATAAAAAAATATATATATTTTTTTTAATAGATTGCATAAGCTCAGTGAACATTTATAGTAATAAGTTCAGGTCCACTTAAAGAACTAAAAGACACATTATTCAGAATTCCAGCCATAAGTGGGTACATTGGCCTTACCAAGAATACCAAATTCTTATCCTTGTCTAAATGGCTGAGGCATGAAAGCATCATAAAAGTAAACATGTTTGATGGACTGCTAAAGTTACAATAGAGTCATTATAGGTAAAAAATAATTCTTAGAGCCCCCCCCCCACACACACTTACATCAGGGTCCCCAAAGCCCCCACTTACATCAGGGTCCCCAGAGAGCCTCCCTACTTACATCAGAGTACCCAGAGCCCCCCTTACATCAGGGTCCTCAGAGAGCCCCAGTGCTCAGGAGTTGGCTACATAAAGAATGCAGGGCTCAGCTGTGCCCATTTATGCAGCCTCACCAGTGCCCAGCAATGCAGCACCCACTGTAGTGTCCACTGTCCCCTGCACCCCACCCCACTGCACCGCCCCCCATCCAGCCTTGTGATCATGTCCGCTGGCCGGGTGTCCGCATTCAGCGGTGGCGGGCCAGGTGCTGACCCCTACCCTAGACACTTGGGGCTTTGGGCCTCAGATTCTGGGCTATAGCCTCAATAGCCACCCCCTAGTGACGCCTCTGCTCAGAGTTCTTCTCTAAAACCCAACTAAACTTTCAGCTAAATGCTAATTGCTAAAAGCTAAAGGCTCCTTGTACCTTTTATTCCCCTGATTATTTTCTTGCGTCTTTTTTAACATAAGCAGCCATGGCACATGAATGGAGTACCATGTGCCTAATCACAACAGTTTGTTGACGTGGTATAGGGGTATGGCTTTCACTGCTGCGTTTTGGGTAAAGGCTAGGTCCAGTGACTATTACACATCTATCTACGCAGTATCTTTATCTAACAAACAGCCTCTATTTATAGGTAGAAAAAAAATGTCTGTATCTATATTTTAATGCAACTGCTTTATTTAAAGCGAACACACCAGAATGTGTCCAATGAAATTAGAAAATGACAGCCACATGGCTAAAAAACTTTACTTTATTCTAAAAAAAAGAACATTATTCTAGTTAAAGAACCTAGGCCCCAGAAGAACTTTAATGTTGCATGTAGCATGCATGGCTTCCTTGATTACGCCCTATCACAAGTTGAAATGCAGCAAAATGTGTTGGAGTGGAGATGAGTTAGGAGGACGTTGTACGGCAAATGGAACAGCAAAGTTTGATTGCCACACTGATAGAGGTTTTAGTGCAGTAGAAGACATACCCCTGTGCACCTAAGATTTACCCTTGCAGCCGGCAAAGCTTGAAGCAAAGCTCCTCAATAAGGTTGATTAACTAAAGGAGTTTAGAATCTACACCAAATGCATTGATCCTATTGCCAAAAACAAATGACTGTATTTTTATTCAATCTTCACATGACTGGGAAGTGTTCATCGATACAATTTATTGGATGAACATTCTCAATTATCCTTGTGTTAAATCGAGGGTCTCCAAACTTTCTGAACACATGGCCTATTTATTGTCCTTCAGGCTTTGAGGGGACCAGTGTGAGTAAAAAATGCCCTGGTGTCAATGGGAGGAACTAATGCCCCATCATTATTGGTGGAAGGAATATTGCTCCATTGTTGGTTTTAGGGAAATAAATAGTGCCCCATCACTGGTGTTAGTGAGAGAAATAGTTCCACATTGTTGGTATCAGGGTAAGGAATATTGCACCATCATTGGTGTCAGTGAAAAGAATAGGGCCCTGCAGTTGGTGCCAGTGGGAGGAATAGTGTCCCATCATTGGTGTCAGTGGGAAGAATGGTGCCCCCTTGTTTATTGGTAGTGATGGGTTAGTGGTAGGAATAGTGCCCTACTGTTGGCATCAGTGACATAAATTATGCCCCATTGTTGGTGTAGAAGGAATAGTACCTCGTGTCAGTAGAAGGAATAGTGTCCCATGGTCCTGATAAAGGAAAGCACATCTGGCTCATGGACCACAGCTTGGAGACCACTGTGGTAAAGCATTGTAAATTAAGCCTATTATTCATTTTGCCTTCAATTCTCAGGAAGATTTAAAACTCCCATTAAAATATTGCATGCTTTATTTTTTTTATTTCTTATAAATAGGCAGCAAGATCAGCAAGCACATTCCCCTAACTGGCAGGATTGTGTATACCAGGCGAGAGACTTGGGCATACTACAGAAGAAGTTACTTGTGTAAGTGTATATGTTGTCGCCACTGTTGTTTTAAATTAATTTCCCAGTGTGCATTTTATTCCATTCCCTGGTAACTCATTACTAGTGGAGCCCTCGGGAGACTGACGCAGTGCTCCTCTGCAAGCTGCACAAACGCATGTCTCTAAAAACAATTCTAATGTACAGCTGGCTTCCCAGAATGCATTGTTTATGCCCAATCCCCATTAAAACAAGCAAATGCTTGATTAATAAATCCCCTACAGATCATTAGCAGGATGGGAGGAGGTGGCCGGAGGGGGCTCAGCTTCAGGTTGCAAATTCTTTAAGAAGAACAACATCCTGTTAATTGTTGCAAGAAAGCAGCGTCTCGAGTGGCGCTGTGTGAGCTAAGCGACCCGACGTGACCTTTAATAAAGGATGCTTATAAGAACTGCATAATGCCGCAATGTCCTTGAGAATTGAATTGTCACGCTCATAGACGACTGTTGGGAGTTTAATTCACTTTGGCTTTTTTTACACCCAAAATTAACTTGCAGTATAAGGAACATATTTATAGAAAGGATGATGAGATCTAACTGGGAAAAACCTATACAGGAAATAACATTTCTCAAATCCATGTGGTGGCTAACATCACCGAAAACTGATTCCCCACTTGTTGGTCTTGTAATGAATATAATGGTAGCCAAGGACTGGGCTGCGTGTCTTCAACTTGTACAGCCAGTAAAAGTTGGCCCCTTAAAGGCGCTATGGGCTTCGGAATCTTTTCCTGAGCACCAATACAAGAGGATCCCCCAGACTGGCCTAATCAGGACCACCTAATATCCTGTTCCATACCTTCCTCAAACCTTATGAAAGTGGACCTCAGGAGCAGCCTCGTCCAGCACCTATTAATTTCCAGAAGACATTACCATTTTTAGTTTAAGAGAAGGAAGAGTCCACACAACAAAAGCCTTTTAACTCTTTTAATGGAATGCAGTTGATATACTTACATAGATATATCCTTTTTAGTCATCCCAATGGTAACAGCACATTCCTTAGTTGCAAACAGAGAACATTAAGTATAAGAGCCGAGTGGAGGAGCAGCCCATACCTTTACATTCCTATATCCTAAGGCACATGGATGTGAGTAGTCTCATAAGTCCTGAACCTCTCCTTCCTTCCCAACCCTAACTATGGCAGATTTAGTGGCCAATTTGGGGAACTACACTAGGCATTCCTGTGTTCCTACCCTACAACTTCTTGATGGGTTCTACAGAAAGAGCCCACAAGGCCATAACAAAGGTCTTACCCACTCTCTTGCAGCAGGACTTCTTAATTATTTAGGTACTCTACATTATGGAAAATACACCTTTAGGCTATTTAATGGCAACGGCAGTTGGGTTATACTAGTGTAGGACTAACCCCCAAAGGAGCTGCTGGTTTGATTGGGCTTACTGTTACCTTCTTCACCTCGATTTGTGTCTAGGGGTTCCCGTGGTAGATGGCCCAGTAACTTTAGAGACTGACGACAGATCCGCTTAAAGGGATTCTTATTCGCAAAAAACGTAGTTAACGAACAGTCTCTTAAATTAGGATCAGAGGGTTAGGAGGAAAGTTCAGGTACTCAAAGTCAATAATGAAAAACTTGCTTACTTTGACTAAATCCAGAGAATAGCCATTCACAACTGGATGTTCACTCAAGTTGGACAGTCCCTCTCTCACAAGGCCTAGCAGCCAACAAGGTACCTAACTCAGGAACAAGTCTCTGCCACAGAGGTTGTTGTAGAACATGTAGAAATAAGTCTCTGCCACAGATGTTATTGTACAACATGCAGGAAACTAAAACTTGTAGAACACTCGTGTAATACCTGGATCTTTCAGCCAGTTTGGCGATACCCACGAGATTGGATTCACTTAGGTACTACAGCCCCACCAGGCTCTTGCTAAGAAGCCAACCCATATGTGGCCTTCTTCTGAAGAGTCCTCCCCTGGATAGCTACAAAGTTACTGGGCTTCTCCACGACCGTAGACAGCACGGGACCACCTCAGAATCACTTCTTTAGTTTCCTTGCCTCGGGCTAGCCAGCCCCGAGACATAAAGTCAGGTGGATCCGCACCCCAGGCCATAGCCTTCCTGGGGGCTGGTCAGGAGGACCAGGACCATGAAGTCAGAACATACTTCTGGACCGGAACCCTGAACCACGCGGCACATCTTAAGTACCTTCTCCTAGAAAGCACAGCAAGAGTGACACTACCACTGGGCGGGCTCCGAGAGAAAGTAACCTTAAAGCACCCAACCAAACTGTGGTTCCCTGCCTACCATAAGAGACAGCGCCCCCCCTATGGCCAGGCTGAACATCCTATAGTCCAGTCAGACTGATGCTGAGGTCCAAATTTGGAACAATTGTAACCAAACCAAACTGCATTTCAGGTGTAACATTAATTTTCAAAACATATAGCGCTTGCTCTTCAGGAGCCGGCGCTACACTAGGAACCTTCATAACAAGTTTCCTTAAACTGGGGTCACTTGTACACAATCTCAAGCCTGAAAGAGCGGAGACAATATACTTATATTTCTGGTGACCCATGTGTTGAAATTCTTTTGATTTGCACTTCCTCAGCCCCTGATGGTATTTGTATTATTGTTATTGTATTGGTATTGTATTAAGTCGAATACCCGTTATCCCAACTGCACATAGTGGTTTCTTCCTCTGGCTCAAATTCCTGTAGTGATTTGCAAGCCTGGGGAGGAATGATAGTATACGGTGGTATGGAATACTTTCTTGCTTTGGAAATCATTAGACTGAAGCCTACAGCTTTATCCACAAGGCCTTTCCAGCTTTGAGTAATGTGCCAACCTTCTGGGTGAAAACAGACTTGGGTAGAGTCCCAGCAGTGCTGCCAACAAGAGAACACAATTCTACTGTGGTCACATTATTGCTTATCATTGTTATTATGTCAGTGCAGCAAAGTGACAGGTCTATGACCAAAACAAAGCAAACAACCTATCTGAAAATGTAACCAACGTAAATGACCCTATAACAGCAATGGCGAACCTTGGCACCCCAGATGTTTTGGAACTAACTTTCCCATGATGCTTATGCACTCTGCAGTGTAGTTGAGCATCATGGGAAATGTAGTTCCAAAACATCTTGGGTTGCCAGGGTTCGCTATCACTGCCCTATAACATATGAAATAATGTTCATGTTAAGTGAATGCATACTGAGTAATGTAAGAGTGGAAAACTTCCAAGTAGGTTTTAACCACTCCCAGAGGTCACAGTACTCCCCCTGACCCTGCCTACATCTGCTTTTCTCTCCAGAAAGAAAGAGCCATATTTGATCAGGCATCACCCAGGGTCTTCATTCCGGGACATAGATGGTGGCTCAGAGAGATCACACAATCAGGTAAATCCTGTACTGCCAGAAAAGTCTGTGCTGCGTGGCAGAGCTATGTAAATCTCAGGATAGCATGGACAGAAATACAACTCATTTGGCAGGTAAAACATCTCCTGTATATGTAGGGATCCTGTGTATTTTTCAATTTGTTTTGCCTGGTGTTCAACTTTAAATCTTCCACACATGTGGATTCATAAAAAGCAAGTGTTTTTTTCCCATATTTCTGGGAGTGCAGCCTATCAGCCTATCAGGAAGCAGAATCGAACGAAAAGAGACCATCTCTGAAATGATTTAAGATTAATGTTAAAACTCCTTTTAAAATATAAACTGTTATTTTCCATCGTTTGATATGTTGACAAATTTATGGATTTTTTTCACACATCATGGCACAGTTGAAAACTGCTGCCTATGTTACAGATTCTTGCATCACATGAAGACAGAAGGTATTAGTAGAAAGTAGGGATGTACCGATACCAGTTTTTGATGAAGAACGAGTACTTGTCGCTACCAATTACCTATTTTTAGTGTCATGTGGCAGCTGTTTTAGGGCTCGTTCACACCATACATGCATGAAAACTGATGGAAAAAAACGTACAGATTTCACTTGCAGAGATAACAGTTTTCATACACATTTCTTTGAGTTTTTACAGCCTGTTCATATATGTGCGGGCCAACCGCAGTGCGAATTGAAAGAGAGAGTCCTGTGCGATTTCAGTCTGGTTCAGGTGAAAATTCTAATTTCATACACTACAATTGGTATTGGAATCGCACATGAATTGCTAAACAAAACCGCACCTGACTGGGCTTTGAAATCGCACTGCAAACCGGCTCACACATATGCAAATTGAGTCTGAAGGTATCATTTCAGCATCGGAGCAAGTACTCATGCAAATGCTTAGTATCTGCACCTATACTGGTATCAGTACAATGCTAGTAGAAAGTTTGTAAAATGTACATCAATCTGTCTAAAACAGGTGATTATTCCCACATCAATAGAATACATATGTTTCTGCCAGAGGATTTGCCTTAGAAAAGTTAGCATGAAGGGCCGTACAGTGAAAGTATGGTGAAACACATCTAGACTGCCATATTTGCTGCCACTGGTACCAGCAATACACGCCATAATTCCCTTCGACTACAGGTGAACTTGGGTACCAACCACAGGATCCCCATCTCACCTTCGCGTATCACCCAAACAACAAATCCCCACCTATGAACCGTCACTCCTGACATGTTTCGTCCTTATGGGCTTAGTTGTAGAATTAAGCATTATTTTGAATGACATCCCTACTCACTAAGGCAGTGGTTTCCAAACTGCGGCCCACGGGCGGGAATGAGGCTCTTTGCTTGCTGGCCCTTGAGGCACTGTTCCTCCAACAGATACGGGGTACTATTCCCCCCACTGACACCAATGATGAAGCACCATTTCTTACAATGACACCAACAGTCAGACACTATTCTACCTGCTGACACCAAAGGTAGGGCACTATTACTCACACGGACACTGATGATGGGACACTGTTCCTGCCACTGACACTGACAATGGGGCGCTATTCCTCCCATGGACACCAATAATGTGGCACTATTTCTCTCATTGACACCAACAATGGGGCACTATTCCTCTCACTGACGCCAACTATGGGGCATGATTCCACTTTTTACTGATCACAGGTGCTATGTAATGTGATTCCTCCCACTGACAGTGGGGGATTTTCTACTCCCACTGGCCATAGTCCAGCCCCCTTAGAGTCTAAAGGACAGTAAATTGGCTCTTTGTTGAGAAAGTTTGGAGACCCCTGTAGCTGAAACATACGTGGGTTACAACAAACTGCAAGGCACAACACACCCCATTGCCAATGTTGACATATGTACAAGGCCTGGGGTGCATGTGTAGTGCACACTTCCGACCTATTACCAGCATCTGTAGGATCAGATTGGATGTCTGAGATGTGACTGCGTACCTATTAACCTTGGAAGCTATCTGTGCCCAAAGACAGCCTGATATGTGCCAAATTAGATCAAAAATTCGTATTATTCTGTCTGGGTCCTACAAAAGGAATCCTCAAACATAAGTCTCAGCAGGCAATCAAACTGTTAAACTTCACTTGCCGGTGTCAACTCCTTTTACATCAAGTGCACCTCACACCGAGCTCCACAGAGCACAATGCTTCAGGTTAAATATAGCAAATGGTAATCGGGGGGATCAGCAAGGATATACGTAACACAGATCTGTTGTGGTTAAGGAGCTAAAGGATATTTTAAGAAACCGAATCCAAGGAGTAAAATATACATCTTGGTAATACCATGTGGCTCTCGTTACAGTCCAAGCTAAAGATTATTCACTTTGGCCGCACTCGTTTCACAAGATTAACTTTTATTATTAATCAGGCTGGTCCAAAAATAGAGGTGGAAGAAAGAATAAAGCAACACAAGAAACTGATGAAACTTTTGCAACCCCTTCGGCATGTATTATTATCAGTATAGAACACCCATGCCCAACCAGGGTTTCATGGAGCCACAAGGTTCCTCCAAAGATTGCTATGGGTTCCTTAAGCAGTGGCTAATTGACCACGTATTTGATGATGCCTTCATAGTTCTGGGGCCCAGAATAGGGTAGCCATCTCATCCCTTTGAAACCGAACAAATATTAATAAAAAAAAAAACAGGTTCTGTGACTGATTAAGGTGGTAATTAAAGCGGGAGTCCACCGGGACTCCGCGTTTTTTTTTTTTTTAAAGCCAGCAGCTACAAATACTGCAGCTGCTGACTTTTAAAATAGTGACACTTACCTGTCCAGCACGCCCGCGATGTCGGCACCCGAAGTCGATCTCTAGGTCGTCTGTCGGGTCCTGCCGCCGCCATCTTGGGTATGGGAATCAGGAAACTTGCGGAAAGGGGCGTAAGTTACGCCCCTTTCCGCAGAGAGCTATCCCGGGAAGTGGGTGCAGTTACCTGGATTATCCAGGTAACTGCACCCCCCTCCCCCCTGAAATGTGCCGATTGTGGCACCGGAGGGGGGGAGGGTTCCGATGAGCGGAAGGTCCACTTTAGGGTGGACCTCCGCTTTAAATTCACTTGGTGCCTTTTATATCTGGCACTTATGGACCACCTACCGTCGATATACGTCGCTACTTTGACATTAAATACCCATTATTTTTTTCAATGATCTACTTTTAGATAAAATTGGACCCCACGGCGAGATCACTTTTATCGGTGGCGGGAGAGGTGCCCCCCCCGCGCGGTGTCCCGTTTGTCTCCACCACTTACCAGATTCGTTGGTAGCGGAGGAGACAATCCAATGTTATCCCCTGATGGGTAGGAAGTCGTGTGAGGGAATGATAGCTCCCACTCAACTCTATGCCCTTTGAGGAAGGGAGCGACTTCAAACATCACTTCCACCCTCCGGCCTTAAAAGGACCATTTTTTCTTTTATTGAAAACAATAATAATCATTTTTTATTGCTTTTAAGTGTAAATGTGAGATCTGAGGTCTTTTTGAGCCCAGATCTCTCATTAAAGAGGATCTGTCTTGCTTTTTTTTCTATTACAAGGCCTTGTAATAGGAATAAAAGTGATCCAAAATTATTTTTTAAAAAGGACAGTGTAAAAATAAAAGATAAGAAGTAAAATAAAATAGAAAAAAAGTTTAAAATTGAAAGCGCCCGTGCTCGCGCGCAGAAGCAAACGCATGCGTAAGTCGGGCCTGCATATGAAAACTGTGTTAAAACCATACATGTGAGGTATCGTTGTGATTTTTAGAACAAAAGCAATAATGCTAGCATTAGACCTCCTCTGTAACTCAAAACTGGTAACCTGTAACAAAATGTTAAATGTCACCTATGGAGATTTTTAAGTGCCAAAGTTTGTTGCCATTCCACGAGCGGGTGCAATTTTGAAGCGTGACATGTTGGGTATCAATTTGCTTGGCGTAATATTATCTTTCCCAATATAGAATTTTTTTTTTTTAATTTACTATTTTCCTTTTTTTTATTCAAAAAAAGTATGCATTTGTAAGACTGTTGCACAAATACGGTGTTACAGAAAATATTGCAATGACTGCCATTTTATTCTCTAGGGTCTGGAAAAAAATGTGTGTTTGGGTTTAAAGGGGTGAGGTGGCAAGCCTAAGCCTATAACCTGACTGGAATACTCCAAGGATGTTGCTAGGACATTGCTAAGAGAGGCCTAGTCATTACTAGTCCTTCACTTCCACCATCACAGGATCCAGCTCTCAAATGCTGAGCTAGAGGTACTGCATCAGGGGAGAGAGATTGCATGTAAGGGGGTGTGAATCAGAGAAAGAACTCACTCCTTTGATAATGGAGGTGAACAATAAAGACTAGGCCTCTCTTAGCAACATCCTAGCAACATCCTCTACCTATAACAAGGGCATTATTAAACTTTAGTCAAGGCTGCACAGTTTGTTTTTATCTACAGACACCCCTTACCTGCATGGCCGTTTTCTGGTAAAGGTGAACTAACCCTTTAAGGACAGATATGCGGCTTTGGACGCAAACAGTCTGCACACAGCTCATCTGTCCCTAAACAAATATAATTGCTTCTTACAGCAGAGTTCCGCCCTCCAAAATGTTTTTCTTTTTAAAATCAGCGCTACAAATACTGTAGCTGCTAACTTTTAATAAGGACACTTACCTGTCCAGGGAGCCTGCGATATTGACCCCTTGAGGCCGATTTGTCCATCAGCTTGGGTGCAAGGGAAACCGGCAGCCAAGACTTCACAGCCTTTTTCCTGCTGCACATGCGTGAGTTGCGCGGAGCTTTCTGAATGGCCCTGTCATCTTCTGAAAACACACACAGGTCCCAGAATGCAGCGGGGGGAAGGAGGAGGGGCCAAGGCAGAAGAGGAATCTACGTCACTTGCCGCGACGATGCTGGGACGAAGTACACCTTTGTACTTCATAAAAGGTAAGGGGGGGGGGAAACGTATATACAAAAACGACGGGTGGAGGAGTGGTCTTTAGTTTAAGACCAAGTAGTAAAGTTGGGTGGAACTTTAAGTGATTACACAAAAAGCTTCAGCCTGTCTTTGATTTTTACACCCTCCCAGTCCGCAGCTGTACATAAGCACCCGGCTGCATAAACACAGTTCTGGGCAGTGTACAACCATGAACGGCTATGAGAATGAGCCATTTTTAAGTAATATTGTTGCTAAAGGCTATCTGGTTGCTAAAGGAAAATGTCTTTATTTTCTCTATTTTTTACTCGAGGCCTAGTATCCTAATTAGCTCTACAAAGGTGTATATCTGAGAAAAGCTCAGCGAACGAAATGGCTGTCGCTTACATAGGCGGGCAGCAGAAGTCCGCACTGATAAAGGGTTACGCGACTCTCCCTCAGCCTCTGCAATCTATTCTTTCTACTTTCTCACAGATGAAAATGATGAGACAGGAAGCAAACGGTACACGTGTTCTCAGTCCCTGTCTGGGTCTTGTTTTCTCTCGGCATAAACAGATCGGACCAGGAAATCCTGAGGCGTTCGCTGTGCACCCAGGGAGCAATCATCACTCGGACTTTTTGAAAACCAATTAAAATGATAGATTATAAAGGTACGGTGGCGAGACATGCAGGCCCAGGAATAAATTCATCAGCCTGACAGAATTATGTAACTCGCCTTTTTTTCTGTTCTACCCAGGAATGGAACGGAGGAAAAAAAAACGCTTCAGTCAGGTTACAAGAAAAGTCAATTTTGTGGTAAAATAACTTCTTTGCATTCGTCTTAGAAGAACCTTTATTCGTGATATTTAAAGATCACTTTTTTTTTGTTTCCACTAAGTTTTGGATAAAGTAGGGAAGAATGATCATCCGTTTCCTGTACCACTGGCCCCCCGTATAAGAAATGAGGATGTGGTTGTCACCAGGACAGCAAAAAAAATATTTTTTACAATCTCTTTCCCACACTTCTAAAAGGATGTGTCTATGATTCTATTGAGGAAATTTCGGATCACTTGCTGTCCTGACAGGAAGTGAGGGAAGATTCCCCTAACATGGACACAGATAGCCATAAAATCCTGACAGAGGTTTTAACCCTTCCTCGTTCTATCCAAAACATAATTAAAAGGCTGGGCTTTAATATTTTGCCTATTGGGCCTTGTTTACATGGGAATACTATGGCATACTTCTGTATGAGGACCATGTTTACCTGCATGGGGATGGACAGGTGTTCAGAGCCTCCCTATGCAGGCAGTCCCATTGATGTCTATTGGGACACAGCTACTGCACAGATACAGCCACTGCTCCCAATTTCACATCCCTGTGAGTAAAGGTGCACGGCTCTGAACACACACTGTAATATTTAAAGTATAACTACATTAAAATTTTCTAGTTTTGGATAGAGAATAGAAGGATTAGAACACCTGTCAGGGTTTTTATTGTTGTCTGCGCCCCCCTAGGGATATTTACCTTCTTTATTTGTCCGGTTTCTTGCTATCGTTAAGAGTAAAAGTGAAAGTCAATCCCACATTTTGGATTTCCACCAGAACAGGAATAGAAAGGAAATCTTCAAATAGGGATGCTAGTTCTGATGACCCTTGTGACATCCAGGAAGATGAGACCCTGGGCCTCATTTCATGTGCCTACTTATAAAAACAACGTTAAAGAAAAAGGCAACTTTACAGAGCTCTATAGCTCAAGCTCAAACTTACACACTCAAGTGAATGACACAGAGTATTAAAGGGGTTTTAAAGGCTGAAGGTTTTTACCTTCATGCTGTCAGGGCTGGGCTCAGCTAATTGCCAGCTCCTATCCCTCCACAGTTACTCACCTGTTGATGATATCCTGCTCGTCAGTCCTGCCTACTTAAGCAGTCCAGCCCAGAGGATTTCTGCCTTTACCTTGGTCAACATCCTGCATTCCTGTTAAAGACTTTCTTGGCTGACATTCCTTCTGGCTCCAGATCCTGCTTGCTGATCCACTACGCTGATCCCTGACTTTTTTGCTTGTCTGACTATATGTTCTGGTTACCGAACTTTGGCTATGTTTTGACTACGTTTGTTCTATTTACTTTTATTATTAAACAAGTGTGATTTAACTGTACTTCTGTCTCGGTCGGATTCATGGTTTCTGATACATGCATGAAGGTAAAAAACCTTCTGTATGCAGCATCTCCCCCCCCCCCCCACTAACCCAAGCCCCATCTCGATCCAGCGATGTGCACAAGAGCAGCGGCTCTCCCATTTCTCTCCATTTTCATTGACTGAGACACAATCACAGGCAATGAGGAGGGAAAGGGGCTGAGCCATGCTCTTTGTGTTTTATGGACACACAGAGGTGGCAGTTCCCTCATAGAAAGCAGCTTGCTATGGGGGCACTCGGCAAGGAGGAGGGGCCAAGAATGTGGGAAACCTGAGAAGAGGAGAAATAAGGTTGCTCTATGCAAAACCACTGCCCATAGCAGGTAAGTATAACATATTTATTTTTGTTAGCAAGAGCCTTTAATATCCTTTTAATCCCACCACTTTCCTGTCCACTATTCAATGCCATATATGGTTTCAATAGAAGAGAGAGGGTCTGAAAGTAAACAGCTGTTGTTTTTCTCCCTTTAGAAAACCCATAATGATGACCTGGCTTTCAGAAGAAGAGGTCTGGAAATTAGCCTTCTCTTATGATAGGCTATTGATTCACTAGAATCCAGGGGCATCACAATGAATTTTCAAGCTCTGTTCTGACTCTCCACACAAAATGGATAGTTTATACAAGTTAGGTGCATTATATTGTGGTGCCAAAAAACAATCTTTGGCCAAGAACACAAATGTACTAGTGTGCCAGAAAATACGCTGATTGGGATACAAAGGGCACAGAGTTTACTCGGGAAAGAGGCTGCTTTATGCCAGGCCAGCTATACAGGAATCAGCACACTGCCAATATCAAACCAGACAAATGAATGAACTATGATTAGTATCGGGAGTCGGTGCCCAACTGCAGTACAAAGCTTATAATACCTTTTACATTTTGTATAAAACATTAAAACAGCTCACTACTGCCACATTCTAATCTCAAAATACCTTAGTGATCTAAATAGAATATCTGGATGAAACGTGCTAGACATTTCAAAATATATGAGGATCAAACAATTTTTGGATGTCCAGAGCAATTTTCATCCCTCTATACAATTCTGCAAAGGTTTTTGGAATTAGAATATAGCTGTAGGTATCTCTACAGCATAACTATCCAATTGTTGCAACATTAATAAGTTTTTTTTTTTTATAAATATTTGCTCATTTCACATTTCATGTTTTTATTGTAGCCTTAATGAAGGCATTTTTTTTTTTTAACCATCGAAACCCTCAGCTGTTTTTATCATGTCACCCTGTTTGTGAATTAAAATGGTCATCTCAACCATAACCATAGATCTGACAATCCAAAAATGAATTCTAGAAAATCCCAAAAGAAGGGGATGACTCTAATCCCTAAAAAACAAGGGGGTGACTCTAAACCCCAAAACACATTGGCAACATAATGTCTTATGAACATCCACATTACAATATACACAATTTTCCAACTGGCTGAAATTTTCAAGACCTTCTATTTATGGTGCACTTCACCTATCTTTCATGTCTGAAGACCTCCGTTTGAGGACCCTTCACAAATCAAGCTGCCACAGATGAACCAACACCAACAAGGTTCGTTCCTACCTTTTCCACCCACTATGGACATTACTGGAAAAGTGATCATTAGGTAGCATGGAAGATTTACTGCTAAGTCTCATGGGAGATATAACTCGGCAAGACCCCCATGCTAGTTTGACTTGGACTTGCCCCGGTTCCGCTCTTTTATAAGGTTATTGCCCTGCAATTACCCTCTGCACGTAGTACAAACTGAAAACGGTTCTGAAACTTCCATTTGGTCATGAGTATTAGCAAAGGCATTTTGAGCGCCTTTTGTATATCTGAAATATAGATTAGTGTAAATATTTAAAGTCCTTTGTAAGTTGTTTGGAGCTGACATAGAGTGACATGTACCAGAAAGGCAGCGTGCTATGAGCAAAACATGCAAAGCTTTCACATAAGCAAATTAAAATACTTTTTCTTTACGATTCTTAGAATACTGGGCAATGAAGCAAATCGGGTGAAGTTTATAAAAACTGACAGTAGCAAAAATAACCAGGAAAACCCACAGCAACCAACCACTTGCTTGTTTTGTATTCCACATGAGGAAAAAAAAATGAAGGAAACTTGGACAAAATAAGTCAAATCTCTTGCTGCAACGGTGAGCGAGAGAAGATCTCTCCAACTGGTACATAGGAAGATCTCTCCAACTGGTACATAGGACGATCTCTCCAACTGGTACATAGGAAGATCTCTCCAATGGGTACATAGGAAGATCTCTCCAACGGGTACATAGGATGATCTCTCCAACTGGTACATAGGACAATCTCTCCAACTGGTACATAGGAAGATCTCTCCAACTGGTACATAGGAAGATCTCTCCAACGGGTACATAGGAAGATCTCTCCAACGGGTACATAGGAAGATCTCTCCAACGGGTACATAGGAAGATCTCTCCAACGGGTACATAGGAAGATCTCTCCAACTGGTACATAGGACAATCTCTCCAACTGGTACATAGGACGATCTCTCCAACTGGTACATAGGAAGATCTCTCCAACTGGTACATAGGAAGATCTCTCCAACGGGTACATAGGAAGATCTCTCCAACGGGTACATAGGAAGATCTCTCCAACGGGTACATAGGAAGATCTCTCCAACGGGTACATAGGAAGATCTCTCCAACAGGTACATAGGAAGATCTCTCCAACTGGTACATAGGAAGATCTCTCCAACGGGTACATAGGAAGATCTCTCCAACTGGTACATAGGAAGATCTCTCCAACTGGTACATAGGAAAAAAACAATAACATACTTCAAGTTGAGTGGAAATGAGTCAGATCAGGGATCTTCAAACTACAGCCCTCCAGCTGTTGTTGAACTACATGTCCCATGAGGCACTGTAAAACTCTGTCATTCATAGACATGACTAGGCATGATGGGAATTGTAGTTCCTGAACAACTGTAGAGCCATAGTTTGAAGACCCCCCGGGTTAGATAGTGTACTTGTTGCAGAAGGAGGCTCTAGAATTCAGCACGGGAGGGTCAACTACCCAGGTTATAAATATTTATCTCACCCAACCAATCCTTCTGGAGCTATATTTGAACTTATGGTTCAGGTAGATGACAAATGTTTGGGAACACCCTTCCAAAACTCGTTTTTCACTGTGTGACGGACAACAGTCCTCCTTGTAGGTGAAATCTCTGTAAATGTTATGCTTTCTCTATACTGTACTATAATGGAGAAGACCACGGGGGTGGGAATCATTTCTCTCGGAATGATAAGAAGTATGCATGATTATGCTACAGGGAGATTCTGGTGGGTGGAGTTGGGAATTACAGGATCATAAACTTAGATTTAGGTGTTCTCAGACTACCAGTGACCAGAGAAAGCTACACAGCAGGTTGACCTAGTGTACTAAAGCACCGCTAGATTAAAAGCAATGGCCCTTTGCAGCGACTTACATTTCTCAGCCTGACTTGATGATAAACGTTTGTGTGCAGCCTGGAAAAAGACAACGGCAACTAAGGGTTATATGTTATTTCTAATTCAATGTTAAAAGTCGCAGCTTTTGGAAAATTTGCAATTCCGTAATCATGGTAAGGAGCCACTTAACATAAATCACAAGTTGGTTTATGTAAAACAGTTTTTAATACATTCACTGATAAGTAATACGTTTCATGGAAGGGAAGATATTTGAGATAGCTCTGATATGGGGCTGTAGATTCTTTACATTTTAGGCCTCCTTCACCCAAAAATATCTGACAGTACAGGACTCCAGTGTGCCAAGAAAACATACATGGAACAAATTTGGATTCTTTTTATCAGTGAAAAAGAAAAACCGCAACATGAAATTGAATGTGTTTTGGTAATCTGCTACTCCATGGTCTCAATCATTTCTTGATTTTGAGCCACCTTGTAATCAAAACTGCTGTGGGAATAGATCATACCAACACATCGCCACGCGTTTTTCATTGATTTCCTCCGAGTCATCAAAATCACTGCATTGTCAGTCTCTGTGCATGTTTAATTGCTTTCCTTTAAACCAGGGTTGTCAAACTCAATTTCATTGTGGGCCACATCAGCATTATGGTTGCCCTCAAAGAGCCGGTTGTATCTGTAAAACTATAGAAATGTATCCAAGGTTTTTTCTCTCAGCAAATAGGTGCAGGAACTCAACCACATTCAACCGCCAAACTGCACTAAACGGTGGACGTGGTCCAATTTCCAGTAACAGTGGGAGGATCTTAAAGGGACAAAGAATTACTAGGAGTGTGGCATGTGTGGAGTTCGGGGGTGCGCTGTGTACAGAGTGCAGGGTTGAAGAGTGTGCTCTATACAGAGTGCAGGGTTGAGGAGTGTGCTACATGCAGAGTGCAGGGTCTAAGAGTGAGCTACATACAGAGTGCAGGGTTAAGGAGTGTGCTACATACAGAGTGCGGGGTTAAGGAGTGTGCTACATACAGAGTGCGGGGTTAAGGTGTGTGCTACATACAGAGTGCAGGGTTGAGGAGTGCGCTACATACAGAGTGTAGGGTTGAGGCATATGCTACATACAGAGTGCAGGGTTGAGGAGTGTGCTACATACAGAGTGCAGGGTTGAGGAGTGCGCTACATACAGAGTGTAGGGTTGAGTAGTGCGCTACATATAGAGTGCAGGGTTGAGGAGTGCATTACAAACAGAGTGCAAGGTTTAGGGGTGTGCTATACACAGTGTGCAGGGCTCAGATGTCTTTCACAGGCTTTCAACATCTCCCACCCCTCCTCGGCTCTTGCCTCTGCACCACTCTCTGCCATCCCCCTACCTCAAGGTTACATGGTGATGTTTCAGGGCCTCGCAAAGTCCCTTCCTCAAGGAAATATAATGATGTTTCTGGCCCTTGCATGGCCCCTTCCTCAAGGCAACATAGTGACATTTTGGGGCCTTGCAGGGTCCCTTTCCCAAGGTGACATGTTGACGTTTCATGGCCCCACAGGTTCCTTAACTCAAGGCGACATAGTGATGTTTCAGGGCCTTGCAGGGTCCCCACCTCAAGATGACATTGGTGACGTTTTGGGGCCTCACAGGTTCCCTAACTTAAGACACCATAGTAATGCTTCTGTTATTTTTAACTTTTTTTGCAAGGTCCCTTCCTCAAGGCGACATAGTGATGTTTCGGGGCCTTGCAGGGTCTCTTCCTCAAGACAAGTGACAATAAGCACACACTATGTCACCTTGAGGAAGGGACCATGCAAGGCCCTGATATATTGTGAATTTTTTGGGGGTGGGGGGGAGTGTTCAAAGCTCCACTGACCACCGACGAGTGGGGAATTTTTGTTAAACATGTGGTGGGGGGATTAAAGTGCAACTGATCACTAATGATTGTGGTAAACATAACAAAAACAGTGGTTATTAAATAACACCAAAAGATAACTCTTTCTGTCCCAGAAAAATTAATTTGGGTACACCATGGCACAACTAAGTAATCATCAATCAAACTATCACAGCTATGGTCAAATCTTTAACCACTTGCCAACTGCTGCACACCGATATACGTTGGTACAATGGCAGCGGTGGGCAAATGGACGTACCTGTACTTCCCCTTTAATTGGCGGGGTTAGCGGGCGCGTGCACGCGCGCCTGCCACGTACAGCGTGACCATGCCCACGGGACCTGCCATCTTGATGTCCGCCGGTCTCCCGGCGATCATGTTACGGAGCCGCAGAACAGGGAAGTGCCTATGCAAACAAGGCATTTCCTTGTTCTGCCTTGTGACATGACAGAGATTACAGTTCCCTGTCATCGGTAGCAGTGATCGCTGTCATGTGAGTTGTAGCCAACCCCCCCCCCCCCCACAGTTAGAATCATTGACTAGGACACACTTAACCCCTTCATCTCCCCCTAGTGGTTAACCCCTTCACTGCCAGTGTAAGTTAAACAGTAATCAGTGCATTTTTATAGCACTGATCGCTGAATAAATGACAATGGTCCCAAAAATGCGTCAAAAGTGTCAGATGAGTCCGCCATAATGTCGCATTCACGATAAAAAAAAACAAATCGCCAACAATACTAATAAAAAAAATGAATAATAAAAATGCCATAAAACTATCCCCTATTTTGTAGACGCTATAACTTTTGCACAAACCTATCAATATACGATTATTGCGATTTTTTTTTACCAAAAATATCTAGAATACGTATCGGCCTAAACTAAGGGAAAAAAAAAATATTTTATTTTTGGGGGATATTTATTATAGCAAAAAGAAAACAATATTGTGTTTTTTTCAAAATTGACTGTCTTTTTTTGTTTAAAAAATAAAAATCGCAGAGCTGATCAAATACCACCAAAAGAAAGCTCTATATGTGGGAAAAAAAGGACATCAATTTTGTTTGGGTGTAATGTCGCACGACCGCACAATTGTCAGTTAAAGCGACGCAGTGCCGAATCGCAAAAAGTGCTCTGGTCAGGAAGGGGGTAAAATCTTCCGGGACTGAAGCGGTTAAAGTAGTATTAAACCCTCAGGCTTTTTTTTTTTTTTTTTTTTTTTTTTAGATTACAGCAAAATTTCTCAACAAACTATTTGTTGAAATTCTTACTCCAGCATTTGCCGTTTACAACGTTCAACGCTGCTTGTCCCTGCTCCTGTAGTGCTGCATCGCTGAACTTCTGGTTAATGCCTTGTACACATGGTCGGACATTCCGACAACAAAATCCGTCTGATTTTTTTCAACTGATTTTGTCCTAAACTGGTGTTGCATACACACGGTCGGACAAAGTTGTCGGAAAATCCGATCGTTCGGAACGTGATGATGTTCGTTTGTTACGACGGAACTACGTTGAGGCCAGTAGCCAATAGCTTTGGTCTCGTAATTTGATCTGAGCATGCGTGGCACTTTGTCCAATCGGAATTCTCTACAAACGAGCAGAAAAAGTCTGATCGGATTTTTTTGTCTGAAAATTTGAGATCCTGCTCTCAAATTTTTCCCATCGGAATTTCCGACGGAAAAAGTTCGATAGAGCCCACACACGATCCGACAATATAATCTGATCTGACCTTTTCCGTCGGAATTTCCGACCGTGTGTACAGGGCATAACAGTGGACAGTGCAGTCTTCAACCAGTCTGTTAGCTTGGAGAAGGGTGTTTGGAGGAACTGGTACTGGGAGGATGCTTTGGTATCCTGGGCTGTGTGTTTCTATAGAGGGATACAACTCTAGTACCTGCATACAAGGGTGGCCCCATAGGATGCTGCAAGAGAAAGAGCCACCCAGAAACAAGAAACATGGGTCAGCAGTCATGGCACCAGCTTAAGATGGAACATAGGCGAGGATTAAAAGATAACGTAGCTTCATACTACTCAGTAAATGATTAAATCAGACGTTGAAAGTGCTCAAATAGCTAGGGCCTAAGATTACATTGGTATATTCAAGAAATCTTTCTACTTGATTCCCATTTACCTAGAGACAACATTGATAAGAGATATTTACATAGCACACCCTCGCCATCAAAGTTTAATCAGCCGTCGACAGATACGCAGCTACACTACGACCTTGGTAGACCGCCCTGCTGCGCTTTGTGATTTGCCTTCACTGGAGGATTGAAAGCAGCTTGAAGGTGTAGGCCTGGTTTATGAATTTTTCATCTGACTAGGCGGGAGCCTGCCTGTGTGTGTGTGTGAAGGTCCACAATGCGACTGAAAGGAGTTAGCGGTGACACGGTTTATGCCTCTTTGCGGCGCCTTTTGATTTTTTTTTTTTTTTCGCCTATCATAATAGCTGATAATGCAGGGAATTTCAGAGCTTTGTCAGAATCATCGTTCTCCTACAGCTGAGGTGACTGCTGGTCCTCAACCCACGCAAAACACCCACGCACGCAGCGTTCCGAGACTGTCGCCAGCAACGGAGGATCCCTGTCGAAAAAAAAAAAAGAAAAAAAAAAACCCCATGCACCAAGGGGGTTCCTCTAGAAAATAAACATAAGGTGACCAGGGGTCGCCAGTTCCGGGGAAGTCTGCGATGTGCCACACATATAACGGCGTTGGCGGGGAACTTTTTTTGGGGGACTGTGAGGCCTACGTGAAAGTAAAGTGTCTGAGGGAAGAACTGTTCTTATGGTCCATGTCTTATTCTGGAGAAAATCTGTTGCTATGGGCAACAATAATGTTTTTTTTCTAGACACTTAGGCAGGATTCACACTTCCGTGGTGTGGTAACACGATGCATGGTAGCGCACGTAGCCTGCATTAGGACCCTTTCACATGGACATGTCACATAGCTCAAACTGTCCCTGCTAAAAAAAAATATTATATATATATATATATATATATATATATATATATATATATAATGTTTGGGGGTCCTAATTTTCTAGCAAAAAATAGGGATTTTAACTTGTAAACACCAAATGTCAGAAATAGGCTTAGTCATGAAAGGTTTAAAGGGGGTAATTCTTAGTATTTTAGCCTATCATTCGTTTTGACAGGCTGCTGGCAGCCGGCTGTACACACCAACGGTTACTCTAAAATTTGCAAGGTTTTTACACTGTACAGGTGAACGCGTCCATGTGCATGAGTCTTAATGTGTGTCATTGTAACTCCCCGTGTGCTCAACTTGAAGCGGTATTAAACTCAAAACCAAAAATATAATATATTGCAGCTTACCAATCATTAGATGCGGTGACTGCATTCATTTTCTTTTTTTTTTTACTTTTTCCCCTCTGTTTTTACTGGGTCATCTGGAGAGTAACACACCTCCTGTATTAAAGCACCCCAATTCTGGATGAAGGAGGGGGGCACCTTTGGACAGAAGCATTGTCAGTCTGGGGGGAGAGGAGTGTTAGATGTACTGGCAGGTTTAAATACACTAGCAAATTGCAGCCTAACTCCAGCTCCAGTTACACAAGCAGTTTTTTTTTTCATCTGGCATAAAGGTTTTATATGAAAAAATAAAAATGACCATTGTTAGCACCCCTTGTAAATCCCATGTAAATGGTTTAAGTGTTACTAAACCCACTACAGTAAAATCACTCTGTATATGCAGTAAAGCATGCTTGTTATACTCACTGTGGAACCTAAGAGGTTAATCCTCTGCATTGTGTAAAAAGGTTGTTTGATCCTCCCCTTCTTTCGATGTCCCCAGTATCTGCTGATAAGACAGAGCCTTGGGGACACTCTGCACATGCTCAGTTTGGTGTGCATTGCTAAAGAGGTTTTTTTTTTTTTTTTTTTGGGAGGGTGCATGTGATCAGCACAGGACCAATCAGTACTGTCCAGACAGAAGGTCAGGGGTCATGCAGTTTTATAGGACAGCCAGAGAAGAATGAAAACTCCTCCTACAAGCATTAACCAGTGTTTGGCCAGGAACTGATATAAGTCACAAGACTGCTATATACTGCTGATCAGAAAAGGTAGCAGTATATACAATATTTACTGAAACTATTGCATCTCCCTGTTCTGTGTACTGTGAGGGACCAGATATAGTGAATGCAGAGTCCTGGGTTTAGTAACACTTTAACTGATACATTTTGCAGGGGAGATGAAAAACAGCTGACTTACTGGCTGGATCACCAGATGAAAATAAAGGAAAGGAAGACTAAAAAAGAAAGCAAATGCAGCCATCACATCTAATAATTGGTAAGCTGCAATGTAATACATTTGCTTATTTGATTTTGGCTTTATTACCACTTTAAATCTGAAACAATGTCACCAGCTTCACAAGCTATCTTCTGCGAACTTTCCTCTCTATTTAATGGAAATGATGAGAGAGGGAGATTATTGTAGTCCAAATCAGGTGAGCAGACTAGGCTGACGACACCTCCTCCATATATACAGTACAGTGCTATGCGTTGTCACCCTAGGGCAGGAAGTGTGTTGCTGGCAGGATCACCAGGTGAATAATGGAAAAAAGCCTGAAAAAAAGTAAACTAATGCAGCCACCACATCTAAGGACTGGTAAACTGCAATATATTACATTTTTGTTATATATTTGTATTTAAAGATATACTGTGAAATACAAAAAGGAGAAAACGATAACCGGCCATGAACAAAACGTCTGCCGACCACAGTCTTTTTATCAATTATTTACGAAAAAAAAAACTTTTGTTATACTTTGAAAGAGAGCAGGTAGTATTATGTGAAGAATCGGGGACGCGGTTAGCCAGGGATCAGCAGCCATCCGCTGCGGGAAATTCAGTTGCTAAGAAACCAGCATCCCCTCGCACAATGTCCAGGTCCGCTCCGTTCATATGTAAAAAGTTGTCACTGCCACGGATGGGCCTTTTACAGTGCGATTTCTCACCTCTTGTCTCCTCTTACTTCTTCCTTTGGGTAATGAAAAATGAATATAAGAATATGGCAAAAAAAGGTTCCCTCTGACAGACAATTAAAGTCGCAGTGATTAAGTAGAGGAGCCTGCCAGCGTCAGATAAGAGCTGCAGTTGTGCCCTTTGAAGAAGGTCGCAGCGTCTTCACGTGTCCTACATGCGTGTCTCCGTGTTTGCTGAATGCCCAGAACATCACCAGGACTCTCAGAACAAAAGTGAACCCCCGCTGTGGAGTGTTTATTAATGAATGAAATGCTAACTTCAGCCAAAACCTTCCTTCTTTCTGGAATTCAGAGAGGAAGGGTAGAACATCTGTCAAACTTTTATCACTGCTTGGACCTTGAAGAAGGGGACATACCCCGAAAGCTTGTCCTGAAAAATTATATGTTAGTGCAAATAAAAAACGTATCACGGACATTACTCAATTTTCTCTATCACTCTATACAAGAAACTTACAGACTATGCAGTACGGAGCTCTACAACTCAACTTAGCTTTGATAAGATGGACTTTGACAATAGTGATGAGCTTGGGTTTGATCCAAGTCCAAGTTTGTCAGAACCCAAGGCTTAGCTGCCATTGCTACGACCAGCCTTTCTCAACCTTTTCAACACAAAGGAACCCTTTAAATAATGTTCTGGTCCCAGAGAACCCCTGCTAAAAATCATTATATCTATAACGTATGTGTTGGTCACTGGGAAGAATGCTCCTCGCACTTGTGGTCATTGGGAAGAAATACCCCCTTACAGATACTGTAGCTTAAAAGATCAATGGTGTCAGTGGAAACTTATCCGAGAGGCAGAAATTGCTCATTGCTCAAGGAACCCCTAGCAACCTCTGGAGAAACCCTAGTGTTTCATGGCACCCTGGTTGAGAAACCCTGCCCTAGATAGTAAGTTGTGTGCCGGTCGATTCTCCGCCCTGCACCTGTCATGTGACCATATTTGGTCCCATTTGTATACCTGCAACTGTGGGGTGGGGAATCTCCTGCCCGCAGCTCATAGATCCAGCAATGACAGCTAACTTCAGTTTGGACTGAAACCAAGCTCATTCCTATTTGACAGCACTGGGTACCAATAATAGAAGGTCTAGTGCCTATGCTTGTTTGTAGTTTGAAGCTTTTAGCTCCACACTCTACAGACTGTCAGTGGCAAATATTTCTTATTTCGTAACCAGCCACATTTAGAGATGATATAATGCACAAAGCCTGATGAAGTAGTGTCCAAACCCCCCGAAACATGTTGGCTTTCTTTTTCACTAGCTTGTTTAATTAAACATCCATTTGGACTCTCTGGCCTTTGGTGTGACACTCATTCATGTATAGTTGGATCTGTCTATCAAGCTAGCTTGAGCAATACTATGGTTTTTGAGTAAACTGGATATCATAGTAGAGGATCTGGTTTGTTTGTAGCTCAAAGATTTTTGTCTGTGTCTCCATTAGGACTCCTTTACACTAAAAAAATTCCTCTTGGACCTCCCCCCCATAATGCATTGGATACTTTTTGGCTTGTCCTATTGACTTTTATCAGAATATAGTGGTATCTGGACCTCTTACAGGGCCGGTGCTACCACTAGGCAAACTAAGCGGCTGCCTGCTGCCTAGGGCGCCCGGCCACTGGTTTTCCTACTCTCTTCTCTCTGCAGCAAGCAACTCAGTCTAAGCATCAGCAGGTAGCTGCTGCTCCATTCACACATAGTGTCAGAGGCACAGCAGTGGTGGAGGACTGTGTCTGTGTCCCGACTCCCGCAGAAAGCAAACATTCATTGATGGGCACTGGTAGCCTGCATTTGATGGGTGCTGGTGAGGCTACATTTGTTGGGCACTGATGAGGCTGCATTTGATGGGCGCCGGTGAGGCTGCATTTGATGGGTGTTGGTGAGGCTGCATTTGATGGGCGCTTTATTAAAAAGGTGAGATTTACATGGGCAGGGAAAAAGGGGGCGGAGGCAGCCAAGGGGGGCAGCAAAATGAGCTTTCGCCTAGGGTGCCAAAAATCCTTGCACCAACCCTGACCTCTTAGCAGTGGTGTGGTGATAAAAATGCTGATCATTCACCTGTTTTTACAGCCTTGGTGGTCATCTGAAGAGAGAGGGGAAATATCTCCAAAGACATGCTGGTAGGTTAATTGGCTTCTGCCCAAACTTGGCCCTAGTATATGAATGTGAGTTGGGGACCTTGGATTGTGAGGTCCTCGAGGGTAGGGACCGATGTGAGTACGCGATGTATGTGTAGAGCGCTGCGTAAATTGACAGTGCTATATGGGTACCCTAAATAAATAATAATAGTAGATGAGCATCTTAATGAGACACAATGTATAGGGATAGGGACAATTGTAAACACGCACCCACACTCAGGTTGAACTGGATGGACTGGTGCCTTTATTCAACCCTACTAACCATGTTACTATATCTCTAAAGGGGGTGCAGACCAATTACCTGGCAGCTGAGCATATCTCTCTCCTTTTGCTGGAAGAAAGAAGAGGACCTCAGAGGGTCACAATGGTCCCTAGCAGGCTACATGAGTTTTATTTTTTATTTAAAAAAAAAAAAATAATAATATGAAGCTGTAACTCAAGAGAGATTTATTATGAGGATTATCAATTAAAATAAACAATCCAAGTTAGAGAAAAATCATACGACGTGTGACCGGAATTTATGGGAAGCTTTCGTCAGAGGACCGGAGAGGAAAGCCTTTCATACAGCTTCTTGTAGGACACCTTCCTGTCAGAAAAGGTTCCAATGTGAAAAGTATGACTTGGTAGGATCAGATCTTGGTGCATGGTGGGGGGACAGGCCCTGCCAGGCATGTCAGAGATTGCTGCGCACAGCCAACTAATGAAGTAATCCAGATTCTCCTCCGTCTAATGGAATTGCTCTACACTGACGGAGAATCCTATTAGGATCATATATGGGAAAAACTCCATCAGATTTACTGACAAGGTTTCCTCTACTCCCCTCATTACTATTAAGGTCTTGGCCCATCAACACATTGACAGAGTCTGCTCACCCCGGCCTGTGCAAAAGCAATATGCTATTCCCCCGCTTCTCTAAAAGAAAGCTTGCAGTTCCCCCGTCAGATACAATAACCTACTAACTCTGCTATGGGCTTCACCAATAGAAAGCATTATGTGACAGTCGATTTGCCATGAGGGCAGCCATTGAGAATGATTGCTTGTTTGATTCACATATAAAGTCATAACCGGACAAGATTTCTATCGTAGAGTCGAAGATTTAAGCAGAAGGTGTCAGCTTAGTCATGTTCATGGTTTTCAGGGATGTATTCCTTTGAATGTTACCCCCTTTCAGACAGGTGAGTGTAATATATGTTATCACGTTTTGCTCTCTTTAATGCTTTCTTTGTCATTGCATCAAAGTCCGAATCGAGGATATATATACTGTATATATACTTTATATATATATATATATATACATACACACACACTAAATCAGGGGTAGGCAACCTAGGGCCCTCCAGCTGTTTCAGAACTACAAGTCCCATCATGCCCCTGGGGGTAACTGTAACTGCCAATCTTGCAATGCCTTATGAAAAATGTAGTTCCACAACAGCTGGAGCGCCCCAGGTTGCCTACCTCTGCACTATATTACCAAAAGTACCTGGACACCTGCCTTTACACGTAAATTAATTTTAATGGCATCCCAATCTTAGTCTGTAGGGTTCAGTATTGAGTTGGCCCTCCCTTTGCAGCTATAACAGCTTCAACTCTTCTGGGAAGGCTGTCCACTAGTGATGGACGAACTTCCGACGGGACGTTTCGCGAACGCGAAACGCGAACGGACACAAACGTTCGCGAAAACGACCGTTCGCCGCGGGCTCCATTGACTTCAATGGGAGGCGAATTTCGCAAACCTTTAGGTCGAATTTGCGGCCACGGGGTAATTATTAGGGGGTAGCACGTAGTCCCACCACCTGGACAATAGCATAATACATGTATGAGGTGAATTTGGGATCGATAACTACAAGCATTTTTTTTTTATTTGGGAAATTGTTCTGACAATTCAGGACTATGGAGCTAATGAAGGCAATGGAGGAGAGGGAAGGTCAGGGACCAGGGTAGGCAAACAAGAGGGTGCAGGAGATACAGAGCACTGACAGCAGCACCGTAATACAGAGCACTGACATCAGCACCGTGACATACAGCGCTGACAGCAGCTCCGTGACATACAGCGCTGACAGCAGCTCCGTGACATACAGCGCTGACAGCAGCTCCGTAACATACAGCGCTGACAGCAGCTCCGTGACATACAGCGCTGACAGCAGCTCCGTGACATACAGCGCTGACAGCAGCACCGTGACATACAGCGCTGACAGCAGCTCCGTGACATACAGCGCTGACAGCAGCTCCGTGACATACAGCGCTGACAGCAGCTCCGTGACATACAGCACTGACAGCAGCTCCGTGACATACAGCGCTGACAGCAGCTCCGTGACATACAGCGCTGACAGCAGCACCGTGACATACAGCGCTGACAGCAGCTCCGTGACATACAGCGCTGACAGCAGCTCCGTGACATACAGCGCTGACAGCAGCTCCGTGACATACAGCGCTGACAGCAGCTCCGTGACATACAGCGCTGACAGCAGCTCCGTGACATACAGCGCTGACAGCAGCTCCGTGACATACAGCGCTGACAGCAGCTCCGTGACATACAGCGCTGACAGCAGCTCCGTGACATACAGCGCTGACAGCAGCTCCGTGACATACAGCGCTGACAGCAGCTCCGTGACATACAGCGCTGACAGCAGCACCGTAAGCAGCCCCAGGAGGAAGTCAGCACAGCACAGGGATGGTGTGATCCCCTCATAATAAGAACCCCCAGGAGGAAGTCAGCACAGCACAGGGATGGTGGGAGCCCCTCATAATAAGAACACCCAGGAGGAAGTCAGCACAGCACAGGGATGGTGGGAACCCCTCATAATAAGCAGCCCCAGTAGAAATATGACACCGCTCAACCTCTTCAAAGAGGAGGGTAGGGGCATATAGTACGGTGTGCTTTTTTGGGTCAGGGAAGTGAGCCAAATGAATTAAGAAGGTCTGTGTGCTTGATTCCAAAAATTGTTTATAGACATATACATGGTCTACTGATCACATGTGTTGAATTCCTCCGAGATCCATGCCTCATTCATTTTTAGAAATGTGAGGTAGTTAACACTGTGGTGAGCTAGGCGAGTACGCTTATCGGTCACAATCCCCCCTGCTGCGCTGAACGTCCTTTCGGACAGGACACTGGATGAGGGGCAAGCCAACAGTTCGATTGCAAATTGGGCAAGCTCTGGCCAGAGGTCAAGCCTGCCCACCCAGTAGTCTAGGGGTTCATCACTCCTCAGAGCGTCCACATCGGCCGTTAACCCAATGTAGTCGGACACCTGACGGTCTAGGCGTTCCCTGATGCTGGATCCGGATGACACCTGTCGATGGGTCGGCTGAAAGAATGACCTCATATCCGAAGTCACCAACACATCTTCAAACCGGCCTCTTCTTGCAGGCGCTGTTGGATTGGTACCCGCAAATCCTTCTCTGGGAGTGGGAATTGCTCCTCTGCCAGCGCACGCAAAAGCAGAATGCAGCATTTCTCGAAGCAAGGCCTGGAAGTGCTGCATTCTGACAGCCCTCTGCGACGGCGGTAACATTTCCGCCATTTTGTGTTTGTACCGGGGGTCTAAGTACGTTGCCACCCAGTACTGGTCCTTGACCCTCATGCTTTTTATACGGGGGTCCCTATTAAAACACTGGAGCATGAAGGCCCCCATTTGCACTAAAGTGGAAGCGGTGTGGTGGCCTGGCTCCTGCTCATCATCCAGGATAATGTCGTCCTCTTCATTCTCCTCTCCCCATCCTCGCACAACAGGGATCCCAGAAAGGTTTAAAGCATGCTCTTCTTGCTCCTGCTCATCCGCCCCGGCACCATCCTCCTCTGACTCCTCATCAGACTCCTGTTGTTGACTTGTCTCAGATAGAGTAGCCCCCCCTGGGAATTCATCCAGCATTGCGACTTCCTCATCTTCCCGCTCCTGCTCCTCCACAGCCTGATCAATGACACGACGCAATGCACGCTCCAGAAAGAAGGCATAAGGTACCATGTCACTGATGGCGCCATGGCTGCGACTGACCAGTTTGGTGATCTCCTCAAATGGCCGCAGAAGTCTGCATGTGTCGCGCATGAGCAGCCACTGGCGCGGTGAAAAAAAACCCAGCTCCCCAGAACCGTTTCTTTCGCAGAGTTCATACAGGTAGACGTTAACTGCACGTTTCTGCTGGAGCAGCCTATCAAGCATATAGAAGGTTGAGTTCCATCGCGTCGGGCAATCGCAAATAAGACGTCTGACCGGCAGATGGTGTCGCCGCTGAATGTCAGCAAGGCGAGCCATGGCCGTGTAAGATCTTCTGAAATGGGCCGAGATTTTCCTTGCCTGCCGCAAGATGTCCTGGACCCCAGGGTATTTGACAAGGAATCGCTGCACGACCAAGTTTAAGACGTGTGCCATGCACGGCACGTGCGTGATTTTGCCCTGTTTCAATGCGCTAAGCAGATTGGCACCGTTGTCACACACCACTTTACCAACTGTCAAATTGAGCGGTGTTAGCCACTCATCTGCCTGTGAACGCAAAGCTGAAAGGAGTGCCGGGCCAGTGTGGCTCTTTGCTTCCAGGCACAACAGACGCAGCACGGCATGGCAACGTCTCACCTGGCATGTGGAATAGGTTCTGGGGAGCTTGGGCGGTGCAGTGGAAGAGACGCTAGCAGCGGAAAAGGAGGAGGCAGCTGAGGAGGAGAGGGAGGAGGATGGAGTAGGAGGAGGAGAAGAAGAGTCAGGCCTGCATGCAATCCGTGGCGGTAAAACCAAATCTACACGGGTGCCACGGGTTACATGCTTGACGGCCGTCAGAAGGTTCACCCAGTGGGCAGTAAAACTGATATACCTTCCCTGCCCGTGTTTGCTAGACCACGTGTCTGTGGTCAGATGTATCTTGGCACCGACACTGTGTGCCAGAGATACATTCACTTGCCGCTGAACATGGCCATATAGCTCTGGGATGCCCTTCTCTGAGAAATACTTCCTTCCTGGGACCTTCCATTGTGGTGTTCCAATGGCCACAAATTTGCGAAAGGCCTCCGAGTCCACCAGTTTATATGGCAGTAGTTGGCGGGCTATGAGTTCTGACAAGCCAGCCGCCAACCGTTGGGCAAGAGGGTTATCCGGCGTCATCATTTTTTTACGCTCAAACATTAGGCCCACGGAAGCCTGCCTTTTTGCAGAAAAATGTGAGCTTGGCGTGATGGAAGGTGGAGTGGAGGACAATTGTGAGGAGAGAGGAGAAGGAGAAGTAGAAGACGAGGCTGGACGGTGAGAGCCTGCAGTGTGGCTTTGTGTGTTCCGTTGCTCCCACTGGGCTCGGTGATGGCTGCTCATGTGCCTTCTTAAGGCGGTCGTCCCTAGGTGAGTATTGGGCTTACCGCGACTAACGCGTTGACTGCAAAGATTGCAGATGGCAACGCTATTGTCAGCAGCGGACACGTTAAAAAAAGCCCACACTGCGGAGCCATGTGCCGGTGTCCTGGGAGCGCCAGATGTGACCGTACATGGTCGATGACTCGCTCCTGATACATTTGCAGTCTGCTTTGTCCCTGCTGTGCAATGTAAGTCATTGCTGCTTCTCCTCCCTATCTGCTGGTCCATATCTCCCTCTGAACTCCCCTCCTCTTCCTCTCTTGTGGGCACCCACGTGACATCACTAGACACGTCATCATCAACGTCACCTTCCCCACCGCTATAAGTAGAGTAGGCAGCAACACCGGGGACCAACCTCCTCCTTGGGCTGATCTGGGTACTGGCGTCAGACTGCTGAGTAGCGCTTGTTGCTACCTCCTCTTCCTGATCCAATACCAAGAGTGGCTGCGCATCAGAAATGTCCTCTTGATATGGATCGGAAAATAATTCCAGTGACTCAAGCGGAAGGTATGTGGTGGTGGTGGTGGTGGTCGTGTTGTTGGTGGTAGTGTCTTTGGGGGTGCACATAGCAGAGAGTGAAGAAGAGGGTGCAGATCGAGAGGATGAGGAGGGTGCAGAAGAGTAAGGCTGAGCGAGCCACTCAACCAAGTCTGGTGCATCCTTTAAAGTAATTGAACGCACCTTCTGCAACTTCCCACTTTGGCTCAAGCCTGTTGCTCCTGCCCTACCCCTACCACCCCTGCGGAAGGGCCTGCCTCTTCCTCTGCATGTCATTTTTTAAATGACCCTGTGACAAAACTCTCAGTCCCTATACCGCTGAAGGACTGCTGCAGTATAGGTGAGCGGTCAGCAGTGGTGCACGTCAACCCTATCTATTGTGGACCGATAGCGGTCCTTACAGAACAGCAGACTGTACCGCACTCAAGCCTATGTACCGTAGCACCCTATACCAAGTTACCAGTCCTTATAAGAACTTTTGTGGACCAAGCAGGTTGTGTATTAGTGTTTAGCAGACTGTACGTCAGTCCCTATACCGCTGAAGGACTGCTGCAGTATAGGGCAGCGGTCAGCAGTGGTGCACGTCAACCCTATCTATTGTGGACCGATAGCGGTCCTTACAGAACAGCAGACTGTACCGCACTCAAGCCTATGTACCGTAGCACCCTATACCAAGTTACCAGTCCTTATAAGAACTTTTGTGGACCAAGCAGGTTGTGTATTAGTGTTTAGCAGACTGTACGTCAGTCCCTATACCGCTGAAGGACTGCTGCAGTATAGGGCAGCGGTCAGCAGTGGTGCACGTCAACCCTATCTATTGTGGACCGATAGCGGTCCTTACAGAACAGCAGACTGTACCGCACTCAAGCCTATGTACCGTAGCACCCTATACCAAGTTACCAGTCCTTATAAGAACTTTTGTGGAACAAGCAGGTTGTGTGTTAGTGATTAGCAGACTGTACGTCAGTCCCTATACCGCTGAAGGACTGCTGCAGTATAGGTGAGCGGTCAGCAGTGGTGCACGTCAACCCTATCTATTGTGGACCGATAGCGGTCCTTACAGAACAGCAGACTGTACCGCACTCAAGCCTATGTACCGTAGCACCCTAT
This sequence comes from Lithobates pipiens, assembly GCF_037356315.1. Taxonomy (NCBI): domain Eukaryota; kingdom Metazoa; phylum Chordata; class Amphibia; order Anura; family Ranidae; genus Lithobates; species Lithobates pipiens. Next base: position 316,027,317 of record NW_027507784.1, on the reverse strand, counting down.
ACCAAGTTACCAGTCCTTATAAGAACTTTTGTGGACCAAGCAGGTTGTGTATTAGTGTTTAGCAGACTGTACGTCAGTCCCTATACCGCTGAAGGACTGCTGCAGTATAGGGCAGCGGTCAGCAGTGGTGCACGTCAACCCTATCTATTGTGGACCGATAGCGGTCCTTACAGAACAGCAGACTGTACCGCACTCAAGCCTATGTACCGTAGCACCCTATACCAAGTTACCAGTCCTTATAAGAACTTTTGTGGACCAAGCAGGTTGTGTATTAGTGTTTAGCAGACTGTACGTCAGTCCCTATACCGCTGAAGGACTGCTGCAGTATAGGGCAGCGGTCAGCAGTGGTGCACGTCAACCCTATCTATTGTGGACCGATAGCGGTCCTTACAGAACAGCAGACTGTACCGCACTCAAGCCTATGTACCGTAGCACCCTATACCAAGTTACCAGTCCTTATAAGAACTTTTGTGGACCAAGCAGGTTGTGTATTAGTGTTTAGCAGACTGTACGTCAGTCCCTATACCGCTGAAGGACTGCTGCAGTATAGGGCAGCGGTCAGCAGTGGTGCACGTCAACCCTATCTATTGTGGACCGATAGCGGTCCTTACAGAACAGCAGACTGTACCGCACTCAAGCCTATGTACCGTAGCACCCTATACCAAGTTACCAGTCCTTATAAGAACTTTTGTGGAACAAGCAGGTTGTGTGTTAGTGATTAGCAGACTGTACGTCAGTCCCTATACCGCTGAAGGACTGCTGCAGTATAGGTGAGCGGTCAGCAGTGGTGCACGTCAACCCTATCTATTGTGGACCGATAGCGGTCCTTACAGAACAGCAGACTGTACCGCACTCAAGCCTATGTACCGTAGCACCCTATACCAAGTTACCAGTCCTTATAAGAACTTTTGTGGACCAAGCAGGTTGTGTATTAGTGTTTAGCAGACTGTACGTCAGTCCCTATACCGCTGAAGGACTGCTGCAGTATAGGGCAGCGGTCAGCAGTGGTGCACGTCAACCCTATCTATTGTGGACCGATAGCGGTCCTTACAGAACAGCAGACTGTACCGCACTCAAGCCTATGTACCGTAGCACCCTATACCAAGTTACCAGTCCTTATAAGAACTTTTGTGGAACAAGCAGGTTGTGTGTTAGTGATTAGCAGACTGTACGTCAGTCCCTATACCGCTGAAGGACTGCTGCAGTATAGGTGAGCGGTCAGCAGTGGTGCACGTCAACCCTATCTATTGTGGACCGATAGCGGTCCTTACAGAACAGCAGACTGTACCGCACTCAAGCCTATGTACCGTAGCACCCTATACCAAGTTACCAGTCCTTATAAGAACTTTTGTGGACCAAGCAGGTTGTGTATTAGTGTTTAGCAGACTGTACGTCAGTCCCTATACCGCTGAAGGACTGCTGCAGTATAGGGCAGCGGTCAGCAGTGGTGCACGTCAACCCTATCTATTGTGGACCGATAGCGGTCCTTACAGAACAGCAGACTGTACCGCACTCAAGCCTATGTACCGTAGCACCCTATACCAAGTTACCAGTCCTTATAAGAACTTTTGTGGACCAAGCAGGTTGTGTGTTAGTGTTTAGCAGACTGTACGTCAGTCCCTATACCGCTGAAGGACTGCTGCAGTATAGGGCAGCGGTCAGCAGTGGTGCACGTCAACCCTATCTATTGTGGACCGATAGCGGTCCTTACAGAACAGCAGACTGTACCGCACTCAAGCCTATGTACCGTAGCACCCTATACCAAGTTACCAGTCCTTATAAGAACTTTTGTGGAACAAGCAGGTTGTGTGTTAGTGATTAGCAGACTGTACGTCAGTCCCTATACCGCTGAAGGACTGCTGCAGTATAGGTGAGCGGTCAGCAGTGGTGCACGTCAACCCTATCTATTGTGGACCGATAGCGGTCCTTACAGAACAGCAGACTGTACCGCACTCAAGCCTATGTACCGTAGCACCCTATACCAAGTTACCAGTCCTTATAAGAACTTTTGTGGACCAAGCAGGTTGTGTATTAGTGTTTAGCAGACTGTACGTCAGTCCCTATACCGCTGAAGGACTGCTGCAGTATAGGGCAGCGGTCAGCAGTGGTGCACGTCAACCCTATCTATTGTGGACCGATAGCGGTCCTTACAGAACAGCAGACTGTACCGCACTCAAGCCTATGTACCGTAGCACCCTATACCAAGTTACCAGTCCTTATAAGAACTTTTGTGGACCAAGCAGGTTGTGTATTAGTGTTTAGCAGACTGTACGTCAGTCCCTATACCGCTGAAGGACTGCTGCAGTATAGGGCAGCGGTCAGCAGTGGTGCACGTCAACCCTATCTATTGTGGACCGATAGCGGTCCTTACAGAACAGCAGACTGTACCGCACTCAAGCCTATGTACCGTAGCACCCTATACCAAGTTACCAGTCCTTATAAGAACTTTTGTGGAACAAGCAGGTTGTGTGTTAGTGATTAGCAGACTGTACGTCAGTCCCTATACCGCTGAAGGACTGCTGCAGTATAGGGCAGCGGTCAGCAGTGGTGCACGTCAACCCTATCTATTGTGGACCGATAGCGGTCCTTACAGAACAGCAGACTGTACCGCACTCAAGCCTATGTACCGTAGCACCCTATACCAAGTTACCAGTCCTTATAAGAACTTTTGTGGAACAAGTGAGTTGTGAATGTTTAGCAGACTGCAGCAGAAGGGCAGCAGTCAAGTATAATATCCTTTCTATATTTGGAAGAAAGAATATTATACATGTACAAGCCTATTACTGTACCACTGATACCAGTCCTGAAAAGAACCTTTGTGGAACTAATAATAACAGCAAGTCTTTAAAATTACCCTCACTGCCTGACAACACTGCTTCCTTCCTGTCCCTATACAAATTGGCAAAAAAAGAGAACGATTAGTGGTTACTGGAACAGCTCTTTTGTGGACCTTGATAGTAACAGCTAATGATGATGATGATGATGATGATGATGAAAGACTAATCTGGCTGTCCCTGTAGCATACACCGTCCTTTCCCTTTCTCTAAACTAACAAAAGACACTCAGGCTGCTGCAAGAATCAGCAGCACAGCAAACCTATCAACACCTAACACCTATACCAGTCCTGAAAAGAACTTTTGTGTACCAAATAGCTAGTGGTTTATCTCTCCCTACTCCACACAGGAACCTGTCCCTATCTTAACAGAAGAAAGAATGTAAAATGGCCACCGGATCGGGTGTATTTATAGGTTAGGGGGAATGTACAAGTGTCCATGTGCTGTCATGTCTCAATTGGCTGTCCTGTATCACATGATAAACGTGTCACCAAAGGTTAAAGTTCTTGTATACATTAAACACGTAAGTCCGCCGCGGCGAACGACGGAAAAAGGCGTTCGAACGTGCGGACCGCGAATGTCGGAAATTCGCCGCGAAACGACCGCCGGGCGAACCGTTCGGCCATCACTACTGTCCACAAGGTTTAGGAGTGTGTCTATGTTAACCATTCTTCTAGAAGTGCATTTGTGAGGTCAAACACTGATGTTGTATAAGAAGGCCTGGCTCGCAGTCTCCGCTCAAATTCATCCCAAAGGCGTTCTATTGGGTTTAGGTCAGGACTGTGCAGGACAGTCAAGTTTCTCCACCTCAAACTCGCTCATCCTTGTCTTTATGGACCTTGCTTTGTGCACTGGTGCGCAGTCATGTTGGAACAGGAAGGGGCCATCCCCAAACTGTTCCCACAAAGTTGGGAGAAATTGTCTAATATGTCTTGGTGTGCTGACGCTTTAAGTGTTCCCTTCACTGGAACTAAGAAGCCAAAGCCAACCCCTAAAGATCAACCCCACACCATAATCCCCCCTCCACCAAATTATTTGGACCAGTGCACAAAACAAGGTCCATAAAGACATGGATGAGTGTGTTTGAGGTGGAGGAACTTGACTGGCCTGCACAGAGTCCTGACCTCAACCCAATAGAACACCTTTGGAATGAATTACAGTGGAGACTGTGAGCCAGGCCTTCTTGCCCATATCAGTGCCTGACCTCACAAATACGCTTCCGGAAGAATGGTCAAACATTCCCATAGACACACTCCTAAACCTTGTGGACAGCCTTCCCAGAAGATATGAAGTGTTTATACCTGCAAAGGGTGGGCCAACTCAATATTGAACCCTACAGACTAAGACCCCATACACACTATACAACTTTTACCAAAACCATGTAGTGCAAGGGCCTGCCTGATTGCATACAACTTGAAACTTTTAAGGTTTGACCTCATATTATATGGTTTTGGTAAATCTGAAGGAAAAAAATCTACAGAAAATGGTATGGTGTGCATCCAGCCTTAGACACTGGGATGCCATTAAAGTTCAGGTGCGTGCAAAGGCAGGTGACCCAATACTTTTGGTAATAGTGTGTGTGTGTGTGTGTGTGTGTGTGTGTGTGTGTGTGTGTGTGTGTGTGTGTGTGTGTATATATATATATTTATATATGCACACTCTATATTACCAAAAGTATTGGGTCGCCTGGCTTTGCACTTTTATATATATATATATATATATATATATATATATATATATATATATATATATGTATATATATATATAGATATATATATATATATATATATTTTTTTTTTTATTTTTTTTTTGATCCAGAGCTGTCCCTGCAGTACTCTTTTTTTGCCACAAGATGTCCTCAGCCTTCTGGGTTGAATGACACCCAGCTTCACTCAATCAGGAAGTCTGCGAACATAATATAAGAGCAGGGTGTCATGGATCCGCCTCTTGAGGGGGTGTCATCACATCACCTTGGATTTACTTTGTAATGGTGCAGAGAGTGGCATATCATGTGTCCAGTACGGTCAAAGTGACAGACAAAGAGGAAGAGGGCCTAGATTGCCAAGTGATCTGCCAGAAGACTTTGGAAAACGGAATGTTTAATCAAAATAGCGTACAATTCTGCTAGCAAGAACTTCAAGGGGTGGGGGTAGGGTTGCCACCTCATCCATTTAAACCCGAACACATGTTGCTTACACAGGTTCTGTGGCTGATTAAGGTGGTAATTAAACTCACCTGGTGCCTTAGCTGCATTGAATTAGTCTCAGAAACTGTGTCATTCATATGTGTTCAGGTTTAAAGGGATGAGGTGGCAACCCTAGGTGGGGGGATGAGTCCAGAGTTGGCCAAAGCTGGGCTTTAACATCCAGCGGCCGCACATATTCATTTTCGGTTGCAGGAGGTTGGGTGCACATAGCACATGGACTGAGCTGTTACCAACAGCTCTCAGGCAAGGCAGCTTATTGGGAGCCAGCTAGGGTTACCCCCTCATCTCTTTAAAAAGAAACACATATGAATTACACAGGTTCTGTGGCTGATTAAGGTGGTAATTAAACTCACTTGATGCCTTATCTGCATTAAATTAGCCTCAGAACCTGTGTAATTTATATGTGTTCAGGTTTAAAGGGATGAAGTAGCAACCCTAGAGCCAGTGGGACATACTCCTGATTATGCGATAATGAAGCCATGCTGCCTTCTGGGTAATACAGCTCACTTAAAAGGCCGCCAACTGGCAGCGTTAAGGGGTTAAATATAGAAATTTGTAAAAAAAAAAAAAAAATACTAAAGGGATCTGCACTTCATTCAGCTTTATATAAAATCCCTGGTTAACAACTATTGAAAGAAAATACCAGCTAAACAGGAATACCTTCCATCATTTTGAGATGAGAATGAGGGACACCTACTAGCAAATGTAGGTAGGCATAGGACACGCCCTCTGTCACACCCCCCCATAAGTAGAATTAACCCCAAAAAAGGTTAATTAAACCCACACATGCTTTTTTTACCACTACTATTCCTTTATATTGGCTTTTAAAATGTATAAATTCAGCAATTTAGAAATTAGATGAAAGTTTTAGCACTGGGAAACATTATTTGAAAGATAAAAAGTGCATTTTATATACAACTATATAGATCAGACCAAAATGAGGGACAAATGAGGAGGAATGAGGGACAGAGGGACCTTGCTCCAAATCAGTGGACAGTCCCTCGAAATCAGGGACTGTTGGGAGGTATGCACAGGGAGTGCACTGGTTTCAATAAATCGGCCAACTCATAGGCTTGCTTTGCAAGGAGGAGCAGTAAAGTTACCATTGTGTAGCACTGAGAAAAAGAAACAGAATTTGCTAATGTAATGAGCAAATATGGCTGCCCCCATCCCCATATATCAGTTCTTTTAACTTTAATAAAAGTATAATAAAAATGTTAAAGTATTTATAAAAAATATTATTTTTATAAAAGTAAAACATTTTAAATATATAAAAAAATAGAATTCTAAAAGTAAAAATATAACTATATAAATATCTAATAAGTATATCATTCTAAAAGTAAAAATATAATTTTTTAAATATATAATAAATTATATAAAAAAAATGTAAAAAAACCTAAATCAGGAATCATCCAACGTCAGCTGGAAAAGTAATGAACGGAACAAGCCAGGTACAAGCCACTTTACTCAATCAAAAGGAGCGGCCAGCACAAGGCAGAGAAGATAAATAGTTGGCGTATGCATGGGAAATAACATGGCTGGAGATACAAGGAGGCTTCCACGGTTGGTTTGACACAAATAAATATCTACAATTACCCCGTGACCCGCTCTCACGGGTGGGGAGAGTTGAGGAGGGAGAGGACTGAATGCTAGGCCTGAGCACCTCCATTACCGCAAACAAATAGCAAAGGCAACGGATGAGGCTACGAACCTTTTGGAAGCCAGGCTCACGTCACATCTTACTTTGCATAGACACAAAATGCTGTTGCTGCAAACCATCTTCAAAAACAGCAAGTCGTGCTACGTTGAGCCTGAGCTACTGACACAGCATGTAGCAAGTGAAGACATTATTGCTATTGAGCCATTTTGTGAGCTGTTCAGTAAATGTCCCTAGGCGACAATGCAGCTTCAGATATGGGAGGAGTGGAGAAGCGTCAGGTTTCCATTTCTATCTGTTACCCAACCAAGGAGATTACTCCGCACTTCCTATTCCCATAGCTCCCAACTGTCTCTGATTTGGAGGGACTGTCCCTTATTTAGAGGGACTGTCCCTGATTTGGAGGGACTGTCCCTTATTTCAAGTGACTGTCCCTGATTTGGAGGGACTGTCTCTGATTTGGAGCAATGTCCCTCATTCCTCCTCATTTGTCCCTCATTTTGGTCTGATCTATATAGTTGAATATAAAATGCACTTTCAAAAAGTGTTTCCCATTGCTAAACCTTTCATCCAAAATCTAAATTGCTGCATTTGTAAATTTTAAAAGCCAATATAAAGGAATAGTAGTGGTAAAAAAAAAGTCTTTGTGGATTTAATTCACCTTTTTCCTTTTTTTTGGTTAATTCTCCTTTAAGGGGGTGTGGCAGGGGGCGTGTTCTATGCCTGCCTACATTCTCTAGTAGATGTCCCTCATTCCCATCTCAAAATGTTGGAAGGTATGTATTCCTGTGACACAAGGGAGGCAAGGCCCCCAGGACCAGATCCTTCAGACGAATGGCAAGCACTAAAGGGGGCCTGGAGCAGTGTTTTCTCCAGGAAAAGTATTCCATTGCTGTTTGTTTTAATCTGACATGGCTTTGGGATAACCAGTGAGCGTTAAAGTATAAGCCCAGCCAAACCGCTTTCTTAGTTTTGTGTGAGTGCAGAAGAATTATACCCTCTTTCAGGTTTTTATAGCTGTTTGGGGCTCCATTAGAATTATTTTCCCTCACTTCCTGTCCTGCTGACAATGGTTTACCAGACAGGAAGTGAGGGGAATTCTTCAACAGTAACATAGCCAGAAATACATATTCCTTAGGGAAGGCTAATGCCGCGTACACATGATTGGACATTCCGACAACAAAATCCAAGAATTTATTTCAGACGGATGTTGGCTCAAACTTGTCTTGCATACACACTGTCACACAAATGTTGTCAGAAATTCCGAATGTCAAGAATGCGGTGACATACGACGATCCGAGAAAATTGAAGTTCAATAGGCAGTGAGGCTCTTCTGCTTGATTCCGAGCATGCGTGGAATTTTGTGCGTCGGAATTGTGTACACACGCTTGGAATTTCCGACAACTGAGATCCAGCTCTCAAATTTAAGGTAAAAAAACACAACCCCTTTAAACCTCTCTAAAAGAGCTCTGGATAGTAGTGACAACCTGGTAGAGGGGCCTAAAACTTCCCCACTCTGTCCAAAACTAGAACAAGAGTTTTTTGCTTGACATACTGTATACTTTAAGGCAACTGCCACCCTCCAGCTGTGGTGAAACTACAAGTCCCATCATTCTTCTGCCTTCTGGAGTCATGCCTGTGATTGTCAGGATCTTGTAATGTATCATGGGACTTGTAGTTTCAAAACAGCTGGAGGGCTGAGGTTGTCTACCCTTGCTTTAAGGATTATTTTAAAGCGGACATTTATTCTGCCTATATTTTGCCCTCCCTGGTTCATCCTTCGGCCTCTCATCAACATTTTTCAATAAAATCTTTCCATTTTCATTACCTACCTTATTATATAGGCCCAGTGACCTTATCACCGGGTCTCTGTGCTTCTCTATGCAATGCGGGCAGATCATGGCAGGTGGGAGAGGCTAGTAGGGTGCTTTATATACTGTAGCTTCCTGAAAACATCACATCACTACACCTCTCGAGGGCCCGCAGCCCTGATGTAAGCAGTGGGTTGGTTCTTGGGAGGAGTTGTGAAAATATCAGAATGTCTTGATGGGTGGGCGTCAGTCCGGAGAAGTGGGCAGAGCCGTCTTTAATATTGATTTGACCCTGGGCAAAAATTATACAGGATTCCTCTCCTCCATACTACCCCCAGCATTACACAGGACCCCCCTCCCCCATACCACCCCATCATTACACAGGAGCCCCAACTACCCCCCCATACTACCCCCATCATTACACAGGAGCCACTCCCCATACTACCCCCATCATTAGACAGGACTCCCTCCCCATACTACCCCCATCATTACACAGGAGCCACTCCCCAACTACCCCCATCATTACACGGGACCTCCTCCCCATACTACCCCCATAATTACACAGGAGCCACTCCCCAACTACCCCAATCATTACACAGGACCTCCTCCCCATACTACCCCCATAATTACACAGGAGCCACTCCCCAACTACCCTCATCATTACACAGGACCCCCCTCCCCATACTACCCCCATCATTACACAGGAGCCACTCCCCAACTACCCCCATCATTACACAGGACCTCCTCCCCATACTACCCCCATCATTACACAGGACCCCCTCCCCAACTACCCCCATCATTACACAGGAGCCCCTCCCCAACTACCCCCATCATTACACAGGAGCCCCTCCCCAACTACCCCCATCATTACACAGGAGCCCCTCCCCAACTACCCCCATCATTACACAGGACCCCCTCCCCATACTACCCCCATCATTACACAGGAGCCCCTCCCCATCTACCCCCATCATTACACAGGACCCCCTCCCCATACTACCCCGATCATTACACAGGACCCCCTCCCCATACTACCCCCATCATTACACAGGACTCCCTCCCCATACTACCCCCATCATTACACAGGAGCCCCTCCCCAACTACCCCCATCATTACACAGGACCCCCTCCCCATACTACCCCCATCATTACGCAGGAGCCCCTCCCCATACTACCCCCATCATTACACAGGAGCCCCTCCCATACTACCCCCATCATTACACAGGAGCCCCTGTGGGAAAAAAAAGGACGTCAATTTTGTATGGGGTACAACGTCACTCGACCACGCAATTGTCAGTTAAAGCGACGCAGTGCCGTATAGCAAAACGTGCTCTCATCAGGGGTCACGGGTAAATCCTTCCGGGGCTGAAGTGGTTAATAAAAGTATCCTGCCTTTCAAATGCCCCGTCCTTTGTTTGTAAAGTGAAAGGAGAGCCGTAGGTTTAATATTCTCTCCTACGGAGTAAACAAATACCGAAGCAGATCGTTACTAACGGGTCGAAGCGTGTAGGCGCCCCTTATTCCCAAAGAACAACAGTTTGAATTCAAGGAATGCCACCGGGTGTCACCCTTTAGCCCGGCAGAGCACACAGGCAGGTCAGGTGTGGCAGAGTCTCACTGTCTATACATATGCATAAGCCGGATTTGCATGCATTAGAATGTATTTGCATTTATCCATTACACAGAAATCCTTGTCTTCCTTAACCTTCAACACTGGGTCGGGGGCTTGTTTGGAAATGCAGCCAAATGCATTAAAAAAAAAGAAAAGATAAACCGGGGAATTGCTGCGCCACCCGACGCTGACAGGTTAAATGGCAGTCTGCTGCTAACAAGTATATCCTGATTTATTTATGAGGCATCAACTGGTTCACCGAAACTGCGAGGAACAATCATGACGTAGACGAAGCTTGGGACAGACAACACAAGAAGCTAAAACAAGGTCGTAAGATAAGAAGTGTTTGAGCCGTAAAGGGTTGATTCACATGTGTGCAGTGCGTTTTTTGCGCATTGTAGTTTTATACGCATTTTTAGGTGCGCTACCATTGAACTCTATTAGAACGCACCTGTTGTGAAAGTGCATCAAAGCCCTACATGCAGCATCCTGATGTTCTTTCATCAAAAGGTGGGTTCTAATAGAGGCTAAAAATGCACGCAAAATGTGCGCAAAAGGGTGGCATGCAAAAAAAAAAAGTACCACACACGTGTGAGTCGACACTTAAAATAATTAAAAAGTGTTTCTCTAGGCCAGCCTTTCGCAATATTTTTACTCCAGAGGAACTCTCAAAATAAATTTCAGGTCACGGGGAATCCCTGCTAAAACAAACTTAGTGGTCAGGGAAAAGAATGCCCCTTACAATGGTGGTCAGTGAGAAGAGCGGCCCCCTTACGTAGTAGGAAGAATGCATGGTGGATAAAAATTGATATTTAAATAATTTAAAAAAAAAAATTTTTTTTAATTTTTATCAAATTTATTTTAATAAAATGCTTTTGGAGTAAAAAATCTATCTAAAGATAGTTTTCTATTTACGATACATTAATAATTTAGCTTATTCACCATGAAATGGAGCTTAGTTATGTAGCATGAGGCTGTATATTCGGCAATATTTAAATTTTTGGTAAACTCATTCGTTGAATCCAAGCTCTGCAACCTGAGATAACATGCATGCATTGATGCATTCACACAAAGGGGGTTATTTACTAAAGGCAAATCCACTTTGCGCTACAAGTGCAAACTACAAGTGCAAAGTGCACTTGAAATTGCACTGAAAGTGTGATTGGAAGTGCAGTTGCTGTAGATCCAAGGGGGCCATACAAGGAAAATAAAAAATAGCATTTTAGCTTGCACATGATTGGATAATAAAGTCAGCAGAGCTTCCCCTCGTTTCAGATCTACCCCTCAGATTTACAGCGACTGCACTTCCAAGTGCACTTTCAGTGCAATTTCAAGTGCGCTTTGCACTTGTAGTTTGCACTTATAGTGCAAAGTGGATTTTCCTTTTCGTAAACAACCTCCATTGTCACAGTAACCATGAGATAAAACAAAGTTCAGGAATATTAATTTATTCCAAGGTTTTGCAAATCTATGTACACTACAAACTTTATGATTGTATCGGTTCTTATATTGCTGTTTTACTAACCTGACAGCTTATTATTCTAAATAGGAAACCTTCATTTTGTTTGCAAATATCAAAGATTCTAACTACCAGCAAGAAAAAGTCCTTACATTTAAAGAGCACCTGTCATTTCAGATCCATCATGGTAGCGCCTGTTAGCGGGCATCCACTCACCTGCTGCCGCCACGTCCCTCACCATGTTTTGTCACTGCCGCATCACCAGCCGCCCCATTAAAGTGAATGGGACTGTCGTAGAGTTAACAGCGGGTCAGAGGAGGAGACGCTGCAGGACAGAGATGACAGTTGCTCTTTAAAAATTATGATTTCAATTTAATTGATTTAAATGAAATCCACCCTGGAAGTATGTCCCGCTTACATTGGTGGTCAGTGGGAAGAATGGCTGCAACTTTGGGGGTCAGTGGGAAGCATGTCCCCCTTACATTGGTGGTCAGTGGGAAGAATGGCCCCTTACTTTGGAGGTCAGTGGGAAGAATGACCCCTTACTTTTGGGGGTCAGAGGGAAGAATGCTCCCCTTATAGTGATTGTCATTGGGAAGAATGCCCCTTACACTGGGGGTCAGTGGGAAGAATGGTCCTCTTACATTGGTGGTCACTGGGAAGAATGACCCTCACATTGATGCTCAGTGGGAAGAAGGGCCCTCTTACATTGGGGGGTCAGTGGGAAAAATTGTCATTTTACAGTAGGTTTCAGTGGGAAGAATGGCCCCTTACATTGGGGGTCATTTGGGAAGAATGGCCTCCATACACTGGGGGTCAGTGAGAAGAATGTTCTCCTTACTTTAGGTGGTCAGTGGGCAGAATGGCCCTTACACTGCAGATTGAACGCCACCCCCGCAGACAGATTTAAAAGATCATTAGAATCGTACCCATCTCTACATGTGGCATTGGCCCTGAAACTATGCAGACACCATCAAAAGTCATTGTGCCACAGCTCAAGGAATACTTAGCAAACTCTGGAGGAACCCTATGGTCCCATAGAACCCTGGTTGAGAATAGGTGCTATAGGCCAATTTTTTTTCATTTTGGATAGAATGGAGAAGGGTCAAGTCTGTATTGCTGTCTTTGTCCCTATTGGGGAGATTTGAATTGTCCTCAAAACAAGAGTTATAGTAGAAATGTCCCAATGGGGACACCTTTCTCACAAATAAGCTTCTAACAGAAATGTTCCTTACTTTCTTAGATCTGCTTTGTCTGTTGCGTGTCTGGTACAGGCAATATAGGGGAATGTCCGGGACCTAGGGCCAAAAAAGTAAACTGGAAGGAAACTGGAAGGAGTTTAATGTCTTCTCAACTCAGTCAAAACTAAAGAAAAAAGTGTTGCCTATACATATACTTTGGGTTATATAGCTGTCATGGGAACAGGTGTCCCCATTAAAAGATTTCCTCTTACTTCCTGTTTGAGTTGCAACTGTAAAATGTTGAATTTCACATCACTTAATCTATCTGGGTTCCTGGGATTATATCTGCACAGCACAGACTGTTGACGCAGCCCAATGGGGCTGGTGTGATCAAGCCCGAGAGCGATGGAGTCACCCTTTGTGGGTGCAGAAGCGTGTGTAAATTGCCCTCATTCTCACACCCGCAGCCAAAATGCGCTGCTCTTTAACAGACGTGCAGGGGTGCCATTAATTCTTAATTATTAATGGCCCCCCTACGTATCTGAAAATGCAGAACATTAATGAATTAGCTACGAATTATCTGAAATAATGAATGCCGCATCTAAACGAATGGAATGTAACAAATTAATAATAATAAAAATATAAAGTTTTATGATTATTTTTATTATTTATTATTATTAATTTGTTACGTTCCATTCGTTTAGATGTGGCATTCGTTATTTCAGATAATTCGTAACTTCGGATAAATTTGTATTCATTACGTTCACTAACAGCCAAATTTGAAAGGAAATGCCAATACCTATAATTTAATAGTAATAGTTATTATAAGTTAGTTATTATTTCAAATTTTCACATTTTTGGGTTTTCGAATTTTCGGATTTTTGTTCTTTCAAATTTTCGGATTTTTGAATTTCGTAAAAAATTCGTTAGACAGGTATTCGTTATTTTGAATATTTTGCAAATTACCCAATTTGTCAAATTTAGTGACAAAATTTGTAAAAAATTTAGTAAAAAAACGAATTTGGGACAAAACGAATTGCACATGCGTGAACCTACAGTAGCTTAATGGTTTTGAGAAATTGCAAGTTGTATAAATGTATCTAAAAAAAAAAACAACTGATGTCTAAGCAGCTCACAGCAGCCCAAAATAATGGCTTAAATAAACTTTACGGCACCCAAAAAATACACAGCACCCCTTTTCCCCCATGGCCACCCCAACTGTGATGAGATACCCAAATTCTCAGCCAAAAGATTTCAATGTTCCACCTACTGGCCAGAACAGGAATTGCTGCATTTGTTCCTATCCTCTTCTGCATCGCCAAATTAATTCAAATTAAGTTTTAATTACATCAGCAAAACATGAAAAATCAGCAAGCATTCCAATGTAATGATCAGGGCTGAGTGACCAGACATTTCTGAGAAAATCATAATAGTGATTTGTGTTATCCTGTCTGGGAATCTATTATTTTATACAGCCATGCCCACTGGAATGCATAAAGAGAGGTATTCAAATTGTGTGTTTAAACAAACCATGAGTCAGGTCTTCACCAAGCGGATGGCTCATTCTTAGAATTTCATATTTTCAAATGCTAAAAGTCCAGGCTTGTAAAGGCGGCTTTAAAAAAGTCCAAGCCCTCTTTTTCCATTTTCTTCATGAGACATTTTCATTCATTATCTATTATATTTTCCTATAATTTACCATTCCTTGTATTTCTATTGTCACCCCCAAATCTGATTTTACCAGTAGTCCTGTATGATCTGTGCAGACATTTAACCCCTATGTATCCTCCTAACTTAAGACTTAAAAGAAGGACACACTAGTAAATATGACAGCGTGCCATGGCAAAAGGTGGGAGTGGCTACCCTATGCTCAGTAATGGGCATGGCTTAAAAAGGGGCATGGCTACAGACTGAGCCTACTAACTGAATAAACTGCGCAAATATGCCACATTCCTTGCACCCACAAAATACTTCCTAAGTACTATGCCACAAGTGATCCTCTCATAGACACACATAAACATCAGGACAAAGGATCATTTAAAAAACAAAACTCTTCCTTTATATATAATTTTCTGCTAACAGAATGTAAACAGAGAGCTAACTCCAGGGAAAGCAACATTCTTGTTTAGTTCTAGGGGAACAAGGAAAGCATTTTTGCTTACCCAGTCCTCTGCTACCCCAGGCTACCTCTGTGCTGTAAGACTGGTTGTCACAGCCGAGTCTTCTCCCTAATGCCTTGGTGGTCATAGGTCCTCTGATGTCATCAGGTACAGGATCCATACCTGCATTAAATGTTCAAATGCTGAGGAACAGTCCACCACATGAGCATAGGGGGGCACCAGATAGTGGGGGAGTGAAGGAATGGTAAGTAAAACTGCTTTTCCTGACCTCTAGACAAAAACAAGCATTTCAACTTTTTTTATTTTTTAAAACTGCTGGGGACTACATAGCAACCAGCAACATTTGAGACAGTAAACACTTGGGTCAGGAGTATGTAACACATCATAGAGAATGCAGACATTAGGATTATGTAAAATATAACATTGCGTATAGGGTTAGGACTATGTCATGTACAGAATGCAGCAGTCAGGAGTATGTAACGTGCAGTACAGCATAGACAGTGCAAGGGAGAAGCAGGGCTGCTGTTAGAAACCACAGGGCCCCATACAAACAACCTGACATGGGGCCTCATATAGCCAATGCTTCAGTTATGAATGATCAGTTCTGATTACTCATTGTGTTCATTCAGAAAAGGAAGGGGCTGGTAAATATGACATATTTACCGTGCCCTTCCACCACTCTCAGTCTTGAAGGATCCATTTTTGTGATTTCAGCTGGTGGCGGGAAGTAGAAGTAGAGGATGGAAACCATCAGCACTGCCAAGGTAGGTTGGGGGGGCACACAGAGGGGCCTGGGCAGCAGGGGGAAACATATGGTACATAGGAAGGGTGATCAGTGTGGCATTGGGGGGAAATTCCTGGAACCAATCCCCTGTATGGCTCTCCTAGCAGCAGCTGAAAGCCAACGGGAGGGAGAGGAAGTCAGCTTTCAGCTGCTGCAGAGAGACTCATACAGGGGACTGATTCCAGTAATTCTCTCCCCACCACACCGATCACCCTCCCTACCCACCTCTGTTTCTCCCTGCTGCCCGGAACACCCTGCTGACCTGGGCCCCGTACAGGAGGACTAGTGGTACCCCCTTATCTACAACCCTGGGGACATGAGTATGTAACCTACAACATAGTGTAAAGTTCAGGGGTCAGGAGCATGCAATGTACAGCAAAGTGTATAGAGTGTAGCGGTCAGCAGTATGTGACATACAGCATAGCATAGCCAGTGCAAGGGACAGGAGTATGTAACATACTACATGGTGTAAAGTTCAGGTGTCAAGGTGCAATGTACAGCAAAGCATACAGAGTGCACTGGCCAGCAATATGTAAGTAATATACAGCACAGCATAGAGTGCAGGGGTCAGGAGTATCTAACAGTTTTTGAGCCTTCACCAACTAAAAAAAGCACTGTGGCTACTGCACTACATAAACAGCCATCTAGAAACCAGTTCCAATCACCGAAGTATAATCTGACATTAATACTCCTCTGTCTTTGGTGATATGATACATGACGAAGTAATGTCGGCTGTGTGTACGTGTCCAACACTTTAAGGCTTCCGTGCCAAGACGGCTCTCTACCCTGCATGAAAAGAACGGGAATTAAATGGAGGCCGTCTGCCGGGTCTGGAAAGGCAAAGAAAACCAGATGCCAACATGGGCTCTTTGATGTGAAAGGCAACTAAATAAATAAATAAACAAGCAAACAAACAGAAAAACATCTTATTATTCCTCAAAATGCACAACGTGTACATCTCTGGCCTGCCATCTGATCTGAAGGACGATCTGTACGCTGACTTATACGCCACACATTGACAGCGTCTGCCGTTTCCACATCGTTATTCACAACCCGGAGACCCATGGGTTTGATTATTCTCTCTGACTTTCATTATATCAAGCAGACTGCACGCTCACTTTGACTTTATGTGCATTTTTTCAACACATTTTTCTTGTTATGTTTTTTTTTCCTCTCTTATCTCCATTTGAATGTCTTTGCAGGAAAGGATGTTATATTCATGTTTTGGTCGGCTCTTGTCCCAGTTCTTCCTCAGTTTATGCTCAATACCCCTCCTGTCATGTGTTAGTGGGACCTTTATTTTCTTGTTTTGGATACAACCACTATCAAGTTTTTTTGTTTGCATTGCTGTCTGTATCCTGCTGAAACATTTCCCCATCACTTCCTGTTCTGGAGAAATATGCTCATCTGGACAGGAAGTGAGGGGGAAATTTCCCCACTGGGTACACAAACAGCAATAAAAGCCCGATAGAAAAATTATCCCTTCCACACCCTTTCTAAAAAAAAAAAAAAAAAAAAAGGGTTGCCTTGGAGGGAGGTAGATCCAGACACCACAACAGGATAGTTGGACTCTCCCCCGCCAATATTCTCCTGGCTCTCTCCAGTGAGCTTCCTTCTGACTTGACTTACCCCAGGACATGGATCGGTGACTAGGCTCCCCAGATAAGCCTAGCTTGGACCTTTGTGTTTTCCTCCAAGCTTCCTTAAGGATCCTGCACCAAGGGGAAGAGAACAGGATTGGATCCAGGAACGCTGCAATCTGCTGCTCAGGCCTCAGACTATATATGGGCTCTCCCACCACCTTCTGGGCACATCTCCCCAAAGATTGGCGAGAGTCCCACAAATATTCAGGCTGCTTGTTCTGCTCTTCCTCCCACTATACTTTTAGAATCCTCTAGAAGACAGTAGGAAGTAGCAGAGCAGCAGCGTGTGAAACACTAAGCAGGCTTAAGAAATCAACCCTTGCTCCACTGAGTACAGAGGAGCTAAATTACATTTACCTAGCAACCTACTCTATTCTAGGAGGTTGCTACATATTGTGTAGGACCAAGAAAAGGGCTTCCTTGGTGCTGAAGAGGATTATTGAAAAGAGGATTTAAGATGGACTTTACCTTTTAGGCTGAAGAGTTGACTAATGAGAGTTCGTACTTTAAACCAGTGATGGTAAATCCTTTGAAAAAGGGGGACCACAAGTGCGACCATTGACGCAACCAAAGGTTTGCACAAAATATTAAGTGAATAGGATTCTATGGAAATCTATCAAAAACGGGACACCAGGAGATGGTCAGAGACTGAAGACATGCTCTAAGAGTTCTGGGGACATGCTTCAGGAGATGGTCATAGACTGGAGACCGATGAGAAGATCCATTGTAGCACAGGTGTGGTACCCTCCTTTTTAAGTTTTAGGATGACAGGTAAATTGAGTTTGGCCCCTCTGTAGCCAGTGGAGCAGTTGGTGATTGCTTTAGCCTGCTCAATGTCTCACGGACTGCTGGTCTGATTATTTCGTCCTGCATTCTAGAGGTTTCTGAAATGACAGGGGGAGGAGTGAGGTGTGCCCAGTAGGTGGCTGGTGAGACCATAAATAGCCTGAGTCCTGGAGCAGGAGTTTAGTTGGTCCTGGGTCCAGTCCTGTAGGAGGAACCCCCTACACAAGAGCAGCCATCTACCTAGGGACCTTTGCCCCTAAGGGAAGCCAGTTGGAACACTGTTTGAGGGTCATCAAGTTGCCAGCCGTAGCATAGCTGGGGGGCCCATTTCAAGTCTGGTCTAGGACTTTGGTCTGGAGAGGGCACTGAAGGGTACCTGGTGAAAGTTGGAGGAGAGTGTCCAGCTGTCCTGTGGTATTGTGAGTTTTGTTTTTTCCTCACTGAAGAGACCCGGTGGATATCAGAAGCAGGCAATCGATGATCCTGTCGCCTTGTGAGTACTAACATGAATTCAGAGCCCTAGTGGCTGTGTGCAATCTATTTTTTCCCAAAAAGACTCTAGTCTTTTCAGCCAGTGGCAATTTCCTTGGGAGTTCTATCTTATCTGTTTGTGACACAGTGAATGATCAGTAGGTAGGGAAGTGTCCTCCAAAAACTCCAATAAGAGATTTTTTGGGGTATCCCATGTTCCCCTCACCACATCCAAGTTCAATCTGCAAAAAAGATTGAACTTGGATTGTTGGGGAAGGAATCAGTGTATCAGCAACTTATTAACTTCTTAGCACACCGAGAAACGTAAGTAATGTGAAAGAAATAACCTAAGTACTGAAAGACATTCTAAAGAATATTTTTCTTCACTGGTTTGACTAAGCACCAAGCTAAGAAAAACAAGCTTCTGCTTGTATAGTCTTTGGAGGGACACACAATAAGTACCACACGGTCTCATGCGGCCCCCCGAGGGCCACAAGTTGGGCATCAGGGCTTCATACCATAAAATATAGTAAACTGATTTTGGAAAATTAGCCAACAGAGTATGGAATATAAGGTGAAAGTGGATTTTTTCTTCAACCAAGAACATCTTCTCACTCAGGAGAAGAAGAGGCAAGCTCCTTTAAACCAAAGCCCGCACTTTCTGCGCCCAATTGCATTGTAGGAGTAGCGGAGCTCGTGTATCTGGCTGCATCACAATCTGTCATTTATTTCTCAATGTCTGTCCCTATAAAGATCTCAGATAAGTCTATCAATGTTTCCCCAGTAGCAGGAGCTGGAGTAATCAGATGAGTCAGTTAATAAGAGAGCTGGAGATGTTGGCACAGCACTGCAGTCTGCAGTCTCTCTCCCACCATCTCCATCTAATGTATTGTGGAGAGGAGCAGGCATGTGTGTCGAATCTTTTGTTCACCCTCAAAGCGAATATCATCAACCTTCCACACACTGTTGGCCAAACACGATTTCACATCTGTAAATCGGGGACGGAAGCATCATCCCGGAACATAGAATTTATTTAAAGGGGAACTTCACTTTTAGATACTCTATTACAGCTATGCTGCTAATAGTTCCTACGTCAATTTATTATAAGATTCTGGATGTTTCTAAAGTTGCTCCTACCTTTAAATCCTTCTCTGCCTTAGGTGTGATATTAAAGGAGACAGTTGTAACTTTACAAGTCTACATATATAAATTCTTGACGTGTCACACAATATTGCTGCAGTATTTTTTTTTTCAAACAATGTGTGCCTTTTATTCAGAGCTTTTGTTCAGCTGGAATGCGGGGGGAACACAGCACTGAATGCAAATAATGACAAAGGATGATGGGATGTGCTGGAAGTCTATTGATACTGGCTACTAGGGAATCTATTGTTGCATGGGGAGGTAGGGATCTATTGTTGCTGGTGAGGGGGTTATATTCTTGCTGGGGGTCAATTGTTTCTGGGGGGATCTACTGTTGAGGAAGGGGTCTACAGATGCTGGCTGCTGGGAGATATAGTGTTGCTGGCAGAGACCTATTGTTGCAGGGGGTCTATTGTTACTTTTCATCATTAACACATTCCATGCATATTACTTAGCAGCACAAAATAATTCTGCTCAAAATTGTTCTGTGTTCTCTAAAAAGGGTGGTGCTGGAAAGTGAGTAGGGGGTGAAACCAAGCGACAGTACTCTGAGGTGCGTACGGGGTGGAACCAAGGGACAGTACTCGGAGGTGGGTATGGGGTGGAACCAAGGGACAATACTCGGAGGTGGGTATGGGGTGGAACCAAGGGACAGTACTTGGAGGTGGGTATGGGATGGAACCAAGGGACAGCACTCAGAGATGGTGTACGGGGTTGAACCAAGGGACAGTACTTGGAGATGGGTATGGGGTGGAACCAAGGGATAGTACTCAGAGATGGGTATGGGGTGGAACCAAGGGACAGTACTCAGAGATGGGTACAGGCTGGAACCAAGGGACAGTACTCGGAGGTGGGTATGGGGTGGAACCAAGGGACAATACTCTGAGCTGAGTATGGGGTGGAACCAAGGGACAATACTCGGAGGTGGGTACAGGGTGGAAGCAAGGAACGGTACTCTGAGGTGGGTACAGGGTGAAACCAAGGGACAGTTCTCGGAAGTGGGTAGGGGGTGAAGACAAAAGGTAATCCAGAAGGAGGGAATACCTGAACCTAAAATGCTCCAGTCCAGTCACTTTGCCTAGGCTGAGATAATGTCTTCAGTCTGCTGCAGGCAGGAGGAAGCATTTCCTTTGTCTCTTCTCCCCCAGTAATTGGACTGTACATTGTAACTTTGTAGCAAGTCACAAGGTGCCACTGGGACTGTGTTGTGTCATGCCTCATACACACGATCAAACAATCCGGTGCAAAAGTCCAGCGGACAATCCGACCGTGTGTAGGCTCCAGCAGACTTTTTTTTACCCAAAAGTCAGGCGGACTAAGAAAGTAGTTTTGCACTCCAATCTGTCCGCCGGGCTCGCATTTCGGCGGACAGTACGGCCGTGTGTGTTCCAGTTCGCCGTACTTTTGAAATGAATGGACTTTTCCCGCCCGGAGAAAAGTCCGCTCATTTTGAGCGCGTCTCCAGGTAGCCGGGGCCAGCGACGCCTCCCTTGTGTGTTGTGGGTTTTTTTTACTTTTTTTCACAGGTGAATAGGTAGGGGTACATTGTACCCCATACTCATTCACATAGGATGGGGGGCCGGGATCCGGGGGCCCCCTTATTAAAGGGGGCTCACGGATTCCGATAAGCCCCCTGCCCGCAGACCCAGACAACCAACGGCCAGGGTTGTTGGGAAGAGGCCCTTGTCCTCATCAACATGGGGACAAGGTGTGTTGGGGTAGGGGAGCTCGCTCGTCCCCACCCCCTTTCCTGGCCAGTCGGGTAGAGTGCTCGGATAAGGGTATGATATGGACCTGGGGGGGACCCCCATGCCGATTTTTCGGCGTAGGGATTCCCCTTTAAGTCCATACCAGGTGACGGGGCCAGCGACGCCTCCTTTGCTGGCCCCGGCTACCTGGAGCCGCACTCAAAATGAGCGGACTTTCCTCCCCGTGTGTGGGCGAGTCCGTTCATTTAAAAAGTATGGCGGATAGTCCAGCGGACTTACTACGCCGTATTAGTCCGCCGTTAAAGTACCGTGTGTTGGCAGGTAGCTCGTTCGGAAAGTCCGGCTGACAGTCTGGCGGAAAGTCCGTCAGACTAAGTCCGCCGGATAGTCTGCTACGTGTGTACGCGGCATCAGACGCCAGGATTTACAGGATTCTGTCATCTCTTGGCCAGCCTCTCAGTCTAGGAAACAAATACAGAACCTGAAAGGTGTCTAAATAAAAATTGTGATGTCATTCTGGAGAGAAAAGCAGTTGGATATATTGCCAAGGAGAGCACTGAGAAGTCTGTAAGAGCTAATTAGTACATAAAAGTGTCACCCAAAGTAACTGACATGCGAGCACTTAAAAAGAAAATATATTTCTTGATGCTACACCCATTTTCAAGAGCTGTAGTCCACTGCTGGAATACTTGGGAAATCCCTGTCTGAGTGATGGCTCTGCTGCATTTAAACCGCAGGGTTCACTTACTTGGCCATTTACAGAACGTGTTGCATTTTTCTCAATGAATGCAAGGCATTCTTGGATTTGATGAGTTGGAGGGGTTGATGTCATGCCCTGTCTCTCTGCCCTGTCCAATTAGCAAACATTCATTGATAAAAATGCATCACGTTCTGTGACTGGTGCCCATGCCCAATGAGTGACCTCTTGTGGTTGATATGCAGAATGGCAGCCAATCAGCACAGGATCCGGAAGACAGCAGTGATCACTGTAGTAGCTGCAACTACTACAGTGATTCGCCACTTCCGTGGGGATCGCCCAGGTATGGAAAAATTATATTTACACTGGTCCCTGCTGGACCAATATAACTATGCAATAACAATCATACCTGGAGTTCAGCTTTACAATTACTGTTAAGGGTATCTGCAAAGCCAGGATTCAATTAGAACTTAAAACATGCTATTTGGTCAAATGTGTTGGCCTGACAGGTCAAATCTGAAACAAAATCTGTGGGTGGCCAGTGTGACATTTTGGAGGAAATGGATGTTATTAAAATTTCACGGATCATTTTCGTGGCTGAACCATGAATTCCGGAGGCAGAAATAAAAGTGTGTGAATTGCTTATAGCCAATCTGTTTGTTCATAAAGCGTATTTAAATCCAAAAACTAAAATGTAATATATTGCCAGTCCTTAGATGTGGTAGCTGCATTCGTTTTCTTTTTCCAGGCTTTCATTTTCTTTATTTTGACCTGGTGATCTTACAATTTACACATTTCCTGTTCTGGGGTGACTATGCTCACATTCCATCGTCTCTATGGAGGAGCCATGGTTGTCACCCAGGCTGCTCTCCTAATTTGGACTACAAATTCTTCTATTCATCTCTAACACATGGAAGAGGGAAATCCATAGTTTTAAAATGATGGCTTGGTAGGCAGATAAAAAAGTTATTTGTTAGTTGTTTATTTCTTTATAATTTTTTATATGTTTTATTATTTTTAATTATTTTTATTTATTATTTTTTAAATATATATATATAAAAAAATGTTTGTGCTTTCAGTTCAGCTCACAGGAAGTAACAACTTTGTATTTCTCACTAGATCAACAAGTACGGTAATTTCTGTACTTGCTGAATATGTTCTTAGCCTGGAAAAATATAGCAGCTATCACATCTAGGGACTGATTGGGTGCAATATATCAAAACCATAATAATGCATTTCTCTTTTTGCTCCCTTTTGGTCTGTTAAACATATCAATTAAAGCCTTTTATTATAAAGTACATGTTTGAAAAGTGCAAAAAAAATACCGTTGATCCTGACAGAAATCTTGTGAGCTGATAACTTTCTGTTGTCTCTGCCTGTGCCGCACTTGTTACTTATATTGTATTAAAGACTACAGTACCTAACTTATATATAATATGTGGGGAGACGTAGTGTGGTGCGGCGGCAGTAAACACTGAGTCAAGTTGCGGAAACAGAACTTGTATTAACATGAAAGTCACAATAAACCCAAAGGGAATGCACCTGACCGGGAACACAGACTGTAACAGAGATGTGTGGCAAAGGAGGTCGTGGGTGTGCCAAGACTGTCTGTCTTGAGGGGTGGAATGCGGCCTGGCTGGTCCATGCCTAAATGGTGGAGGCTTCCAGGACGTATGGCATGTCTCTATCCATTCCTTATTTGCCTGGAACCTCTCCCTGCCACTAATCACTGTCCCTGACAGATGGGTGACCTGTCCTTACACTACCCACAAGTGAAATGCATGCCAAGGCTGGGAAGCAGAGTCTTAAATAGCTTCTGCCTGACCCAAGATGGCCACCATAGTCACATGGGGTGGCAGCATCCAATTGGATAACTTCCCTAGTGACCCAAGAAACCATAGAAGAACCATGTTCCTTTTGACGTCCTCTCCCTTTGCAATGCCGCTACGGTTGTGTGCCACCTGAAGTGGAGAAGGTAGAGTGCACCTATCTACAAATAGAACAGGAGGAGTTCCCTGTAGCCCTGGTGTGTTTCTGTTGTCTGTACCCTATACTGCGATTATATTGAGTGTTGTCACCCTAGGACAGGAAGTATGGTAAACAGTTGAAAATAAAGGAGAATTGGCTTGAAAAAAACAATGCAGCCATAACATCTAAGGACTGGCAATCTGCAATGTATTACATTTCTAATTTAGCGTTTAGATATGCTTTAATTTTTTTTTCTTGTGTGGATATTCTTCATTGTGTATTCTTCCTTGATCATGGTGTACTTTCTATATTTCTTCCAGGTCTGTGCAGTAATTCAGCGTGAGACTTTACCTCTGTGTAGGAGCTTCATTTAATAAAGACCACTCACTGCTGCTCTCTCCTTTGTGCAGGATGGCTGGTCTTGTCGCCACCCCTTCCTGTAGTCATCTATAGTAGGTGGGGCCTACTGGGCTCCTCTAAGAGCTCTGCTCTCTGTGCAGCTCCGGTGATAATGTCACTGCTACTTTTACAAGGTGATCTTTGGGTTTGCAGAGGCATATGATGCACACAAAGTGGATCTCTCTCATTTGTGGCTATAGAGGAATACCTTTTCATGAAAGTTTTTGTGTCTGGAGTTCAGCTTGGCTTCATACCTTTTCATGAAAGTTTTTGCATCTGGAGTTCACTTGGGTTGGCTTGGCTTCCGTTCTCATCAAGAAAATTGACAAAAATGTTTTGCTCTTAGCTGCAGAAGCAAAGATACCATCTTCCCATCAAAGTTCCTGGCTCTGACCCCCCACCCCCTACCCTGGAGCTTCACCATATCACACTCCATATCCATTCATCAAAACCAATGCTGAGTCAAGGTTTTATTGACAGGTTCCTGGGAATCCGTCTGCTGATAATAAGTGGGCCATGTTGTAATCTGCCAAGCCGCTGTTAACGAGGCTCATTGGGACTTAGATGGTGGCTGAACGTCACACATCAAATAGCTGTGATCAGGGTCATCTGATGACTAAACTCTTCAGGGATTTCATTAGGGCCAGCAAAGAAGTGGTCCTGGGAAATCTGGGTGTCTCATGACCAGACCCAACCTTTCCACTGCCACGGAAATGATCCGCAGTAGAAAAATGTTGCTTGTGTTTGATGATCTTTACTATCAAGTGTCAACCTTCTGCAAATGAGGCCTACTTGACATCCACACACTATGTGAAGAAGTGCATAAAAAGTCTTCAGTTTTGTACATGAACAATATCACACAAACACCAAGTTGCTATGACAGCCAGTTGACATGAGTTACTTGAAGTTATATTGTCTGTAGAACTTCTCATTATTATTATCGTGCCCTTCAGTAGTAATTATCTAAGGAAGGAAGTGAAAGATTCATCTTTTTCTCGGACTCGCCCCTTCTTCACCCTTCCTATACCAGTCACCTGACATCAACTGCTGTCCAACAATAAAATGAGTGTTCATTCAGAGCTTCTGATTGGCTAGTTTTATCTGAACATCAGACCGCAAAGCTCCTTCAGCAGGGACCACAGTCTCAATTCTTATTGCAACCATACCAGGGTAGGGAGAGCCTTAGTGATAGTTTTTTTCAAGCCAATGAGTCCAATGAGATTTGAAAATTACAGTCACGGACAGAGATGGAACTTGAACCTTTAGGGTGCAAGAAGCCATGAAGGCCCCCCTGACAGCCAGGCCCTTTCTATTGGTCCCAGGGCCCTTTCCATCAGTCTCATGGCCCTTTTCTCTGAGCCTGGGGCCCTTCCCTCCAAGCCCATGGCCCTTCTGTCTGGGCACAGGGTCCTTTTCGCTGATACTGGGACCCTTTACTCCAGTCACCGGCCCCTTTATAACACTTTTGTTACTTATCATGTGACTTGCGACACATAAAGACTCAGAAAAAGTCAAAACACATTTATTACAATAGGTGCCATCCTAATCAAAGCGACTCAAGTCACAGCAAAAAAACAAAAAAAAGGGTTCCTGCACTACTTTACTGCGACTTTTTTTCAATTTGAGTGCCATAGACTGCAATGTTAAGTCACAAGAGTCGCAAGCAAGTCACAAAGAAATCACAAGCAAGTCGCACAACTTTGGGGTCGCAGAAGTGTGAACGGAGCAGAACATATGAAAGAGTGGGACCCTTTCACATGTTCTGCAGCGGCCCCCTCCCATCTCAGGGCCCCCCCCATGGTGGTGGAACAACAGGGCGGTAAGTGCAGCAAAATGACATGGCCTATTTAAGAAGACAGCAATGGCTATAGTGGGGGGAGATAACATCCATAAAAAGTGGGCCTATGTCTTTGCAATATCATATCACCTTCGCTGGCTACACTGGCCAAGAGGACCAAGAGAAACTCCTCATGACGTCTGTAGGAGAAAACACTTTGCAACCATGCTAGTTAACAATGAAATTCTCGAATTGCAATGGTTGCTAATAACTATAAAAAAAAATCCTCCATGCTTACCAGTATTAGCCAAGTACGTTGCTCATGAAGGAAGTCTCATGCAGTTTCTCAATTGTACCCAAAGTACGTTAATCTTTAAATCCTATTTGGGAGTGGCGCGGCTCCGTGGGCTCTCGGACCCCTTTGTCATTCCCAGTTTTTCAGCTTCTATTCCGTCTACCTCTCCATCTCCTTCACGTCTCCCGCTTGTATGGCGAGGTGAACATGATTTAATCATAACTGACAACGCAGCTTGATAACATTTTGGCACTTGGGCAATATTTCAAGGGAATAAAAAAGCAAGTCATTTATTGGTAATTGATGTCTTTGGGTTTTGGGAATGGACACAAAATCAAGGACCAAATTAGAATGTAAGGTTCTGGGGGATATAAGAGTTAAGATGCGGTTCTGCTTCATAGATTCACAGAGATGATACATTTTAGCTCATCATAAAAAGAGACTATATATTAGGGCTTGGACACAGGCCACTAAACTGCCGAAATGTACAAACAACACAGTTATGTAGGAACAAATGTCAGGGCTGTGTTTAGCACCAAGTACTTATGGGTTGCAGAGTAAGGGTAGGCACTAAAGCATGGTACTTCCAATATAGGTTTATGTTTTTTCTGATTTTGCCTTGACTTAGCTGGTTACACAAGAAGGTAGAGAAGTTAAAGATACGTCTTAAATATGGGTATCTGAACAAAAATATAATATATTGCAGATTTCAAGTCTTTACATGCATTCATTTTTTTTTTAGCCGTTTTACTTAAACTTCACCAGGTGATCCTACCAGTAACATACTTCCTAGAGTGAGAACGCTCACTCGCTGTACTGTATCTATGGATGAGCAACATTGCCACCCTAGCACTGTACACGACTAAGGAACATTTCCTCTTATTTATTTAACATGGGGGAAGGCTTCCTGCAGCATAACCTGTAAGATTGACTTTGGCAAGGAGTCTCCTTCTTATATATTTATCTCAGAGATTTAAACAGCTTTTGAAACAATTCTCAAACCTCTGCTTTAGCCTAATGATCAGATGACAAGGCTGTTGTAAACAAAAAAGACCTCTCTGTTGCTTTCTTATTTGTACAAGATTCTGTCACTGATGCAAAAGGTATTCCTACGTGGCCTGATCCTTGCCTGATTTGAGTATCTCCTGTAATGGCTGGCCAATGTAGATCTCCTCCAGTGGACAAAGCCTGTACCTCCAGTAATGAGAAGTACTGGGTGGTATAGTACAGACGGGTATTGAGGAATGCCTAGTACAAAAGATCAGTTGAAGGTTTATTTTTAAACATTTATTGGGTAGAAGCTTCAAATACAACCAACCTGTTTTGAGGAAGAAGAATTCTCCCTTCTTCTTTCCCCCAAAATGCATTAGATGTATTTGATACCTTAATCAATAATTGTTTCAAGAAGACCTTTCAGTGATATGACATTTTGTACTAGGTAGTCATCTGCTGAGTGCCCCTTATGTCGTGATAAGAGAGGTACCGACCAAGGTCCACATACCCTATACCAGTGGTCTCCAAACTTATGAGGCCCTTTGCTTGCTTTCATTCAGCCCTTTGGGTACTATTTCATCCACTGATACCAACAATACCTGACCACAATGACACCAATGATGGGGCACAATTCCTCCCAATGACACCAAAAATGGGGTTCAACTCTCCTGCCACATACACACGATCAGACTTTCCGCCAACAAAACCGTGGATTTTTGTTCAAAGGATGTTGGCTTAAATTTGTCTTGCATACACACGGTAACACAAATGTTGGCCCAAAATTCAAACGTGAGAATGCAGTAACGTACAAGACGTCCGACGAGCTGAGAAAAGGGAAGTTCAATAGCCAGTGCGGCTCCTTCTGCTTGATTCCGAGCATGCGTGAACTTTTGTGTGGCGGACTTGTATACACATGATCGGACTTTCCGACAACAAAGTTATGTAGGCTAAAAATTTGAGGACCTGCTCTCAAACATTTGTTGGTGGAAATTCAGACAGCAAATGTTCGATGGAGCATACACACAGTCGGACTTTCCGACAACAAGCTCACCTTGAATATTTCCCCTCAGAAAATCTGACCGTGTGTACGCGACATACCACTGACCCCAACGATGGGGCAAAATCCCAATCCACTGACACCAAAGATGGGGTATTTTTTATTCCCAATGGCCACAGTCTGGCCCTCCTAAAATCTTAAGGCCAGTAAACTGGCCCCCTGTTTAGAAAGTTTGGAGGCCTCTGTACTGTACCTTTATCACAGATCAGCACCCTTGATATGAAGATGGACTTCATTGTATATCCATCAGAACCAAGTGTCACATCTATCTGTTGAGCGCTATCACACACATATCAGATAAAAAAAAACTATCATGGAAAGAACCCAACTATGTTGTCTACCTTGCTAGATTAAACTTTTTGTGAGCGGGTGCCATTTTTCTCCCTTTGAGTTCCACAGATGATCATCGTGGGTCCAAACATGGACAAATGTCTAAGCAACCCCAACCCTTCATTCTAAATGAAAAATCAGCCCATGTTTTGTTATGTATGTAGAGATCTCTAAAGCATGAAAAAGTACATTGTCATCTCTGAACTAAACAGAGCCGAAATTGCTAGGAATGTTTAAGATGTTATTACACTACCCTGTAATGCGGTGTGGCTCACGTGTCTGAAATGGATAACAATAATGTTGCACACATACACGACAGTTGAAAGCTATAAAAGTATGGTTATGGTGACTGTGTAACAGATGTGTTTCATGCAGCCGAGATTACGCTAGCTGCGTCAACATTCCTCTGGACTTGTCTTGGTTGACGTATGAACTGAGAATATAAGTTGCTTTTCTTTAATAAGGAACTGAGCCAAAGTTCAATAGATTTAATTAAAGTCCATCCGTTTGAACCAGATAACTTAAAAAAGAAGCATTTAATCCCAATAATTAAGTTTTAGGAACTGACTAGGCGGGTGCTGATAAGCCCCTTGATGATAAGCATCTAGTTTAATTTGTCCCAAAGCTCGAATTCCAACTGAGCGGACCTGTGTTCACAGATTATTTCACTGTTATGGGAAAGCGGACGATATAGGGAGTAGGGCAAGGGAGATTTCCACTCTCTCTCTCTGTAGATGAAACAGCAAGTATTATCTCAAATCTCCTGGTGCCATAGGCGCCAGGGAACCATAACTGAACTTTTCTCGTGTGATACTGTAAGTAGTTTGCAAATTGATGTAGCATCGGTAAGACTCAAAACTCAGATTTTAGAAAAGCGAAGTCCAAAGAGAATCTCAAGAACATCTCAAGCGGTAACTTATTTCAGAAATAATAAATGCCTTTCTTTGATTAACATATACCCTTATTGGATCCTGCTCCCCCTTGCTGGGCATGGTCTCTAATCCCATTCAACATGCCAAAGCTGTCATTGGTGGCACTGCATGGCTACCACCATCTTTCAAAGGGTCCTAAAGAGGGGCGGGCACAGACAGCAAAAGATTTGGGGTTTTCATTCGTGAGATCAGCTAATTTTCATATCTGCAGTCCTCACCAGAGATACAAAATTATTACGTATCTTATATGTTCAGGGCTTATTTTCTCAGAGAATAGGTGCAGGAACTAAACTATGCCCACCACAGACACATTCCTGGCAAATGGCACCAAATAGTAGCTCTTCCCTCTGCATACAATCCTCTTCCTCCACTGCCCTCATCTCCCCCCCTCCTTAAAAGCTCCATCATCTGTCATATGTCTTACCTTTGTTGCAATATTAAGCTGAAGCACCTATCCAGCTGTAGTACCTCCCAGCATACTATACTATACTATACTATACAACAGTCACTTGCATAGGAGATCATGCAGTAGGAGCATCATCAACTGGTCACCAGGGAAAAAATCTAGACCACAGAGGGTGCAGCCTACCACGTACCCTCTCCTGTCCATGACTGCACTAAACCCTGGGTACCCGTTCTCCCTTGTCCCTTTCCAGCACTCAGTAGGATCTGCACAGGAGATCTGACCTGCAGGAGCTACTGGAAGATAAGCTATCACTTGTAAATGCAGAAGCTGGACTTCAGTGTTACCAAGTGATAGTAGTGAGCAGGGAGCAGAAGACCTGAGCCAGAGGTGGTGGAACTGAGTTCCCCCTAGTTCCTGCTGAAAAAAAGCCCTGACTATGTTACTGTTATTGTATCCTATAGTATCGTCTAAACAGCTCTGCCATTAGAAACTACAATTAAACCATTCATCTTCTAGCTCCTGCATTTTTTTTAGAATGTAGAACTACCCCTGGAGGGGCTTCTGGATTTGTTTGCATCTTTCTGCCATGTCCTGTAGTGACCCGCAATGTACTTGGGTCCAACAATTACCAACATACCTGTTACCAGTCAAACGGGCTTTATTAACCAGCAAAGGTCCTTAGGTTGTGTTGAGCAAATGTAACTAACACAAGGTCAGCAAAGCATTAAATAATGTCACGATCAACGTTAGATTACAGCACAATGGATGGATATAGAAGAATGGTCAATCTATCATTCTCAGGCTCAACCTAAGCCATTGGCCAGGAGAAAATCTATCTACAGTCCTACTGGTGTTGGGGCCATTTAACTCTCAGTGGAGCGCCCACTCTCTCAACAAAGAGAACTTGTAATCCACAGGCTAAAATAAGTACGCGGTCTCCTCTGGGCAGAACTTTTCTCTCAGTAGCGCAAGCTCAGAAAGTGGCAACCAAAGAACACACAGTGGTGGAAAATATTCATCTCACCATACAGGAATTATCATAGTGTCCCTCTGATGATTAATTCTGATAATGTCAAAGAGGTGCTAATCACTTTTAAAAAGAATATACAGTCTTTTAAATAATTTCTAAATATACAAGTAAAATGGGTTGACATTAAATTGAAATGAAAAACAGCAGCCAATAGAGTTTTTTTCGTAGTCAAAAAACTCTTTCTGTGTCTGCTGGAACATTTTTGTGTACAGTTCCTTCCCATTTCCAGCATACATAGTTACATAGATACTTGGCAAGGTTGATTTAAGAACAATGACAAATACTACCACCCTGTAATCCAATTTCGAATAAGGTTTGATACCTTATCATTGCCCCACTTAAAGCCTCTGCAAGCTACAGGCTTGGGGTAAAAATCCAGGAATGAGACAGTTGATGCATTTAAGAGCCCTTTCACACCACGCCGCTGAGGGCATCAGCAGTAAAGCGGTACTATTTTTAGCGCTGCTTTACTGTTGTTTTAGCGGCGCTATTTGGCCGATCTTTCTATCTTATAATGTTGAATTAATAATTGTTATTCTCATAAATAGCGCTGCTTTCATTACTATTTTATAATAAAAGTTACCTTATATTATTCGTGCTTGGGCATTCCCATCTTAGGTGTGGGCAGGTGAAGCCCACAAGCATACACTTCCTGGATACAGTGCTGCTGTATTACCAGCATGCACTGCCATCCTCGCGCATGCGCAGGAGGTACAGCTCACAGCGCCGTACATTGCCATCACAACGGGTGGTGGCGTTGGAAGTGCCCGTCCCGTTGTGATGGCAAGAAAGCCCTCTGCGCTGCCCATTGACTCCTGGGAAATGATGACACACATCTCCCAGAAGCAATAGCGAGCACGGGTGCCGAGGGAAATGACGTCAGGCACCAGGGAGAGGCAGATTCCAAGGTACCCCTTAGCAACAGACATCAAAACAATGTTGTTTATTTGGTTTAATGCAGCTGAATAATGAAAAGTTAATTGTATGGAACTTCACTTTAAAGATTTGTATATTGTGATCATATTCCCGGTTAAGCATCTTAAAGCGGAGTGCCACCCAACTATGGAACTTCCGCTTAAGCACGCCTCACCCCCTTACATGCCACATTTGGCATGTAATTTTTTTTTTGGGGGGGGGGGGTGGGGCTTCATTAGGACTTCCTGTCCCACTTCCTTCTTCCGCCCAGGGACCGCCAAGGCAACACCTCCTTTCGCCTTAGGCGACCCCTCCCTCTAGGCGATCTCTTGGGACACGTGACAGGTCCCAGGAGATCTCCTGTCCACTCCGGGAGCGCAGCACGACTGTGCCGTGCGTGCCTGGCCGTGAAGCCGAAAGCTGTCATGGCCAGGTGCCCAGAGTGGCAATGGAAGCTCTGGCGGAGAGGAGGGGGAGAGGAGCGACACCCCGTTCGGCCGCATCGCTGGACCGTGGAACAGGTATATGTCTGTACACTTTTTGTAGCTGCTGACTTTTAATAAACATAAAAAGCCTGGAACTCCCTTTTAATTGTAATATTTGTAATAACTAAGCCCCCTTATTAGCTCTGTTGCCCTTCTCTGGACTCTCCCCAGTTCCACATCCATCCTGAGGACTGGCGACCAGAACTGGATGGCATGCTCAAGATGTAGCTGTAAGATGGAGAGGATGGAGTTGGATGCTGAGATAATTTAACTCCAATGCGCATAATGTTACATCATCAACAGCTGCCCAATAAGTGAAGCAAGAAGAAGCTGGACCTGGAACAAGATGGCAATGGAATGGAGACAGAGAGCTTTGGACTTTGCATCTTTGGAGGAAACACACCTATAGGTGTGCTTTGTGTAAGCAGCATCTTTCTCTCTCTGCTGCGGTCTGACCCCCCCTCATTCCATGGATTATAGCTAGAGCTGTCCACTAAGCAGGGAGCATGAGCATTGGGGGGTACATTGAACTATAGCAGAGAGAGCTACTGCAATCCGACTTCTCTGCTTGATAGCGGGAGATAGACTTTTAACTATTGCTGTGGGCTGCTTTACAACCTAGATAAACGGTGAGACTCTGCTCACTTACCCGTATAATTCATAAGGAAGATACTGGCACAATTTTCCTAGGGTTCTGTTGGGCTAAAACACATTGTATTTACATTATTCTGATCACGTTTAAGTATATGATGAACAAAAAAAAAAAGTTGAAAAGACTATGCATTCCCTTTAAGACACTAATTGGCACAGATGCAATGCGTTGTAATGGGCCAGTTACATAATCCTGTAATGCTTCCTATCTGTAGGCAGTGCTGAGCAGGCTAATTGTGCTGTGAATTGTATTGTGTTAAGAATGTCCCTGATTAATGCTGTCACAGCTTCTCTGTGTTTTCGATATCCGCAGAGAACAAGCTGCAGGAAGGCAGAAACATATTTGGGGTCCTCACTAGGGGATAGAGATGTGATGCAATAAAAGGAAGTTGTAAAAAAAAAAAAAAAAACTACACCGTCTTGTCCAAACTCCCAGAAGACCTTGCAGCACACAATTACAGGTACAGCGCACAGCGGTGGGGAAAGTTTCCATGTAAAGAATGCAAATCTAATAAATATTTCAGCACTACATGTACATTTGATTCACGGGACAATTACTGCTTTTTGCTCTATAAACAAGCAGATTTACAGATTTATGTTTTTTGTTTGAGTAGCTGTGTCAAACAGAAAATAAAGGTTTTGCTTTAAAATGAGCTGTTAAAACCACTAAATACAGCCAATTAAAGTAGATGTATAAATCATTAACTCTCATGCCGCGTACACACGGGCGGATTGTATGGCGTACTTAGTCCGTCATACAATCCGACGGACAGTCCGTCATACTTTCGACTGAACGGACTTGACCACACACGGATGCACAAACAGTCCGTCGAAAGCTTGCGCGATGACGTGTACAGCACGTACGACGGGACTAGAAATAGGAAGTCCAATACACAGCAAAGCACCCTTCCGCCGTGTAAATCCTTTCTGAGCATGCGCCATTCTTAGTCCGTCGAACTAGCCTACTGACGAGCGGATTGTCCGCTGAAACCAAAGTACGACGGACAGAATTTCGAAAAATCCGAAATACTTAGTACGCCAGAATGCACGCTGAAAAAGTCCGCTGAAGCCCACACACGAGCGGACTGTCTGCTGAAATGTGTTTCGACGGACTAAGTACGCCATACAGTCCGCCCGTGTGTACGTGGCATAAGTTTAAAAACACAAACAAACACGCATGGCATACTTACCTCCTCTGTGCAGTGTATTTGCACAGAGCAGCCCCTATTCGCCTCTTCTCAGCTTCCCCGCCGACGCTCCTCCCTCCCTCCCTCCATAAGTTCTGTCATAATCCGATGCAGTGCACTGTGTCCGATACTTCGGGTACACAGCTATAAGGTGGGTTAGGTGTGACGGAAAAGGGGCACCTATGGCAAGCTAGGAATCCGTGTTCCATTTGCTTACAGTTTATTCAGAGAGTTTTGGCTGCTGGATAGATGCTGGCAAGAGGAGTTTTTTACTTGGATCGATGCCTGCCCATGGGTTGCTCAATTTAGTGGGCCATGGTTAGATGTTTAGTTCTTTACCGGAGTGGGGGGGGGGTAGAGACGTGTCGGTCCCTAATTCAATCATATGTGGCTTGGACGTTTTTGTGTGTTGGGCCCAGGGGCAGACTGACAACTCATGGGGCCCCCAAGCAATCAGAGATTATGGGGCCACACAGTAGACATAAACACACACACAGTATACAATCACACAGTATACACAGACATGTTTCTATTGGCTGGGAAGGTACTGGAGAGGTGGGGCAGCTATAATCTCAGGCTTTTTAGACCAAAAGGATGTCGGTAAGGGACATTTCAGAACAGATGTAAAAAAGAAAACACTAATTTTTACATACTGTCCCTGGTTTTACTGAGGCTGTCAACCCTGATGGGCCCCCTAGTGGCATGGGGCCCTCGGGCAGTGCCCGAGTGGCCCAATGGTCAGTCCACCCCTGGTTGGGCCACCTTCCTCCGATGTGTGTGCGATTTTGGAGTACAAGTGGTATAGCAGTAAGAGGCAGGTTGGGTACCTCTGAACTACACTGGTTATGTGCTGGACCAATGTAACTATGCAATACAAACCATACCTGGAATTCAGCTTTAACAGACCAAAATGGACTAAGTAGGAAACCTTCATTGCAACACTGTTTTATCTGCAGTAAAAAAAAAAAAATGGGCAGAAACACAAATCCATTGACAGATATAAATGCCCTCGATACATGTATTTAGCTGAAAGCGTTTAAGTACATCTCCAATGACAATTTAACAAGCTTGCTTTAACAAGGAGCCCTGGTTCATTAGAATAAATGACTACACCAGGAGCCCGACTCTGAAGAGTTTGCCTGGAGTTTCCCATAAAAACATTATCCCACCTTTCAAAACTGCCAGCTGATTCAGAGCAGTAACATGTCTAAAAAAAAAAAAAAAATAAAAAAAGAAACCCTCAAATTCTGATCTGAAGGAAACTAAACTTGCAAATAGCATTGCTTCTCTACATGAGCTCCGAGCTCCCTTGATATGGTGACCTCTCGG
Source organism: Lithobates pipiens (assembly GCF_037356315.1). Taxonomy (NCBI): domain Eukaryota; kingdom Metazoa; phylum Chordata; class Amphibia; order Anura; family Ranidae; genus Lithobates; species Lithobates pipiens. Next base: position 315,991,457 of record NW_027507784.1, on the reverse strand, counting down.
CGCACATTGCAGATAATAGCCTGCAGTACTGATCTGTCCATGGTGCTGAAACTGACAAGAAAGCTGGATGTGCTCTTATCAAGAAGCTCGGCAGCTTTTACAGAAAAATTAGTTTCCACTGATTTTTTATTTTTTTGTAATAATTTAAAGGCCTTGTAAGCCAATAATATGTCAAGCCAATATTCTTACCATGAAACTGGAATGAATAAAAGTTTTAAATATATGAACGTCCCTATTTCACAAGCATGTAGATGTAGTGCTGCTTCATAACCTGCCCAATCAAAGCTCCTTTTTTCCAAAATGTTTAAACCAAACTGCGCTGTTATTGATAGGCAAATTTTGACTTTTTGCCAAAAGTCAACAACTGAGGCCTTATTTCTACCTCTAACCACTCCTCCTAGGCAGAGAGCTGTAGCCCATTACCATCACAGAAAGAGTGCAGGTGTCTTTGATGGGTGGGCTGTGATTGAAAGCCTTCACATGCTCAGCGTAATAGGCAAGATGGCGACACCCAATGAGGAATTACTGGGTTCCTGGAGATACTGCACACTGGAACACAATTTCTCTTCATTGATCACACATCACACAATTGTTTATAAGGCTGAGTATCTAAATTTGAAAATACAAATGTAATATATTGCAGCTTCACAGTCCTTGGATATTTTGGCTACATTTGTTTCATTTTTTCAGGCTCCCCTTTTATTTGATCTCTTTCCCATTGTTTTGACCTGGTGATCCTGCCAGTAAGACACTTTCTTTCCGAGGCTGACAACAGTCACTCACTATACTGTATGTATGGAGGAGCAGCATTGTCACCCCAGAAAAGGAAGTGTGTTAGGACTACAGAGTACATCCCCTCTCCTCATCTTCATAACATTTGGAGGAGGAGTTCTTAATCCCCCTTCATCATGGCTTAATATAAAAAAGATGATTCTTACCATAGGACTCTATCTAAAAACACTGGGTGGAATACTTTTACACATTTAACATGACAATCAATGTTTTTTTCCCTGATTCAGTACCTTACACAAGAGTTTTTAGATAGAGCCTTAGGGTAAGCACTGGGTTTTTGAGATAGAGCCCTATGGTAAGCACAGGATTTTTGAGATAAAGCCCTATGGTAAGGATTTTGGAGACAGAGTCCTATATCTTTTTCATCTTAAGACCTGATGAAAGTGAGTTGTTGGCCTTCAAAAAAAAACATTGATTACTTTTTATCTTTTTGTTATTACATTGTGGTCTACAACAAATGATTATGAACTCTTTAGGTGCTGATCCTTTTTTATTGTCGACTTAATTTGGAATTTTTTATTTGGGAGGCCATCACCCTTGTGGAGGGCCCTTGCTTTATGGTAGAGCTGTCAAGGTCTAGTCATCGAGTCCAACCAACACCTCCTGTTTGACAAAATAAATATCTGAGTCCAGCGCCTCACATGCATTGGTTGTCCAGTCTGTGTCAGGGATGTTGGGGTTAGGGTTACTGGATGGGAGGTCAGCAATGTAGGAATGTCCATCTCTCTTGGTGGTTCTCCACGAAAAGAAGAAGCCACGCCTAAGACCTTTGCAATCCTGAACCCTAGCTCGCGGGTGCTCACTCCTCCGGGGTCCATTTCTCCCACCTACTGCTAGTAGCCATAGAAAGAATGTATTACCCTCCATCTATTCTCTGCCCCCTTGCTCCTTTGTACCCAGGGCAGATTCACCATCTGCCCTTCACACAGTCCTCTCTTCTGGTTCTGCACCCATCTCAAACTGCAATCTCCCAGTTCTCTCAGGCGTGCCTCCCCAGTCCTCCCAGCTGTGCTCCACTCACCAGCCCTTCCCTGCTGTGACCAGTTATCCTCCCTGGAGTCTCTTAGCAGTGTTCTCTCCTGCTGTCCTCTCCTTGCTCTCTCATGTGCCTCTCCTTCTAGGATCTCTTCTCTCCTTATGGATGCACCCGAGCCCCGGCCCAGGGTCACCCCCCCTCAGACTGGGGAGCTCCCTGTGGGCCCCGATAGCCTCCACACTGCCCCCTACCAATCCAAGTTGGGGATTGGTCAAGGCTCCTAAAAATATCCCAGACAACTCCACCTCTCCTCTCACTGCAGGGCCTGAAGAAAGCTATCTGGGATTGGTAGCTGAATAGAGGACAGTCAGCACCTGACCTATTTCTACACCACAAGAAGGGACCGAGGTCCCTGCCCGCAAAAGGCAGTTCACTGAGGCCTAGCTGAGTTATTTTCAGGCCTACCCATGCAGTGTTACAGCTAGCTAGCATGTAGGAGTAACAGTCTGCAGCAAGTGAAGTGCTGGCAGAGTGAAGTATAAAAGGTCTTAAGCAAGAGTTTGTACTGGAGAGAAGACTGGAGTGTATATACTAGAGTGTATATAGAAGTTCCAAGCAAGTTGCAATGAATGTTCCTGGGCATCCCATTATGGGCATCCCATAATTTCCTATTTCCCTCCATGTTTAATCCCCTCAATAAAAACAAACAAAAAAAAAAGGCTATGGACTGTTCTGTGTGTCTGATTGTCTCAGAGATGGATGCCAGGTTAGGCAGGGTGACAGGTGAACCACTAAATTTAGCCACCCCAACGGGTGGCTGAATTGCCATCGCCATCTTCCAGCACATAATTTACCAGGGTTTAGAATTAGGAATATTTCTATTTACAATGTTTGGATTAAATATATGATTGTGGTGAAGGCAGAACCTCACACTTATTGTTAGTATAAAATGTATCAGAACCAGTTCAACTGGACCTCACACTCATTTTGCAAGATTTCAGTTAAGCCCCGTACACACGATCAGAAATTCTGCCAGCAAAAGTCCGATGTGAGCTTTTGGTCGGAAATTACGCCCGTGTGTATGCTCCATTGGACTTTTGCTGGTGGAATTCCCGCCAGCAAAAGATTGAGAGCAGCTTCTCAATTTTTCGGTCGGAAAAAGTTCAGATCGGAAACTCCAATTGTCTGTAGCAATTCCGACGTGCAAAATTCCTAGGCATGCTTGGAAACAATTCGATGCATGCTTCGGAAGCATTGAACTTCATTTTTTCAGCTCATCGTAGTGTACATCACCGCGTTCTTGGCGGTCGAAAGTTCAGAGAACTTTTGTGTGACTGTGTGTATGCAAGCCAAGCTTTAGCAGAATTACGTCGGAAAAACCATCCACGTTTTTTCCAATGGAAAATCCACCCATGTGTACGGGGCATAAGCGTATCAAAACTAACTATCCCAATATATACAGAACACAAGCATGTAAGGATCTGCCTAAAAGTTTTCTAAAATCTTTGCAATGTATATTTTCTCTTTCTAGGGAACTGTAATAAGAAATCAAAGCAAACTTCCCTAAGATCCAATCAGTCTGACATTAATGCAGCAGTGTGAGAGATGTTTTCGGGTAGTTTCCAAGCTAAATGGCAATAATGAAATAGATCTGCATGTACAGGGCACAACCCAACTCAGAAAATTAGGCTGAATGTACAGTTGAATTAGAGGGTTTTATAGCAGCTTTTATAGTCTAAAAGGTTTCAATGGCTTGTTTAATCATGATAAAAGCTATAGGGGGCATATTTCACTGGATTAGTGATAAATACAGCTTTTATGTCCAATCTGCCTGCACAAATATTAAGATCAGAAGAAAATAGGGTTGTACGTACAACATAAAAACTTTCCGAATGTGACAAAGTGGACCTGTCATCAGCTGGGCAATGTGCTGCAGAAGAATACTTTGCCTTGGAGGACTTTTGTTTCTCAAAAGTCAGGAATGTAAAAAGAAGTCTAGAAGTTTAACATGGCTAAAGAAATTACAGCTGAAGCCAAGCTTTTATGAGGCATCTGTACATCGGTGATATTATATAATCCATGGCTAATTGTAAATAGTTCTGAATTCTAACCTTGACTTTCCACCAGTGAGTCAATATTTGCATATTAGTGTGGCCCAGGTACTTGTACATAGATCTGAATTCTGGGCTTGACTTTCCATCATTGAGTCAATAGTTGCATATTAGAGTGGCCCAAGAGTCAATATTTGCATATTAGAGTGGCCCAGCTTTCTGGGCTCCTAGGTTTTAAGGTTGACTTCACATTGTTTGCATGATGCATGGTGCTGGAAAAAAAATGGCAACTCAGTGCATTTTGCAAATGCATGTATGCTGTGGCGCATGTGAACGCACAGATAGGAACCGCCCATGTGGTGTGGTGAATTGAATAAAAAAAGGTCAATTTTTTGTGTGCTATGCTGAAAAATACATCCGTAAGAGCGAGAAATATTACACAATAAAAAGTGTGTACTAATGCTCCATGACACACTGGAGAGGTGTAAAAGGGAACCATGGACCCCTGAGAGTGTCTACATTTATCAAATTTTTAGCTAGTTTTTGGGAGAAAAGTTTTATTGTTGTAAAATGCAACTCACTGCAAATGTGACCAAAATTTGAGATTTCCTTACAACTGATCATCTTACAATAAATAAATAAAAAAAAAAAAAAAAAAAAAAAAAAAATATATATATATATATATATATATATATATATATATAAAATGATAAATGTAATATATATATATATATATATATATATATATAGAGAGAGAGAGAGAGAGAGAGAGAGAGAGAGAGATAGATATATAGATATAGATATATAGATATAGATATAGACATATAGATATAGATATATAGATATAGATAGACAAGAATTCATATGTAGATACTAATATTAAAAATATTACATTCTTTTATTAATACAATACTGCAGTGGGGAAACGGATTTCGACACATTTTGCAGCTTTGCTTCCTCAGGAGACCAGAGGAGAATAGATATGGTAGTGTCCAGAGAATTATAGTAAATTAATCTTGGAAAGTGTAGTAGAAGACGATGGAGGATTGGATTAAAGTAAAAGTAGATGTACATCCTAACATTTAATTTGCTAAAGAAAACAATTACTTTTTTTACTTTTTTTTGTTTTTATTCTTTATTCTTTGGGCAGGCTTCCTGGTGGCAAGAACAGAGGACCATGACCATGTCATGCTGGAATGGCCACATGTAGCCTATGTGGGGAGCCTATGTGATAGAGTTACAATGTAGGAGCACACTATGGTGCCTGGGATAGAGTGTAGTCACTTCACACCAGGAAGTGGCCAAAAAGGTCCTTTATGGTAGGATCATCAGGGATTATTTTAACGAAAGCTGAAAATTGTGAAACTTTGAAAGCTCATTTTGAATTACATTAAAACTACATTAAATCTGAAGTCCAGGATCATTTCATTTCAACCAAATCCATTCATCGTGTATATTCTTCCTTGAATCTTGGTGTGCTTTGTGTATTTTCCCTCATTCTGTCCAGTAATCCAGTTTGAGACTTTCTCTCTGTGCAGGAGCTTCCTGTATTAAAGACCGCTCACTGCTGCCCTCTCTGCTTGTGCAGGGTGACCGGTCTTGTCCCGCCCATTCCTGTAGTCTTCTGTAGTGGGTGGAGCCTGTTGGATCCCTCCCACAGCTTTGCTCCCTGCACAGGCTATATAGAGTATCCTGATGATGTCACTGCTACTTTTCCATTTTGATATACAGGTTTGTAAAATAGATTTATATAATTTGTGGCTATCAAGGAATATAATTAATGGAGAGCATTTGTGCCCAGAGTTCATCTTTGTGATGTAGGGGTGCTGAACCTTATGCTGATGCATTTTAACGCTATGGGTGGTGGGTGGTCCTAGAGCAGGGGTAGGCAATCTGGGGCCCTCCAGCTGCTGCAGAACTACAAGTCCCATCATGTTTCTGAGAGTAATTGTAACTGCCAGCCTTGCAATGTCTCATGGGAAATGCAGTTCCACAACAGCTGGAGGCCTACCGGTTGCCTACCCCTGTCTTAGAGGCTGCTCACTAGCAACTGTGGGGTCTTGCTGGACCCCCCAGAAGAGCTTGTCGAAGTTTTGAAAGGATGGGAGCGCCACACCAGCTTGTACAGACTTTTAAAGGATTTTTATTTTGTAACAACCAACACATTACGGGGACTCAGCTTTCATCAGGGCTAAAAACAAGATGATGCAGGCACTTGGATTGGAAGGGCGGAAAATTGGAGTTCATCTTTATCATGATAAATATATGAGATTTTAGTGATTGAGTTTACATCGACCTCAAAAAACGAAATCTTCCTTTAATAAATGCATCCCCCACACCACCACCCTATAGGATTAATGGCAGATGTTTTACATGTCAGGTCCACTTTGTCAGCAAGAGGTCACCGCACCTGGGACCTTGGACAGCAGATGACAATTAGCTGGCTCGATTGTGCTCTGTTCTTTCAAAAGCCGGACAAATCTCCGTCTCATTTCAGATGTATTCAGAGCCCTGGATAACACAGTAATTGCAACATCTGCCAGTGCCAGGCAAAGCACTATGGATTCATCCACATGAACAATAATATATCATAAAATATGTGCATTTTATCCATCTCGGTGCAAAATCAAGAGGAACATTGCCGGCATTACAGCTGAGCTCTTTTCTGATATGACATTGCAGTACCGTGCATTGTTTCCAAATGTTCTCTCCATGTTATCAGGGGTTTTCTATTTCTCCTGAGATCTATGTGTTTATCCCCTCCAGACTTACTTATAGCTAAACTTCAGGATAAGAAGTCCATTCATCATGTGCATTCTTCCTTGAATCTTGGGGTGCTTTGTGTATTTCTTCCAAATCTGTACAGCAATCCATTGTGAGAATTTCCTTCTGTGTAGGGGGTTCCTGTAATAAAGACCCCTCACTGCTGATCTTTCTTCTTGTGCAGAGTGACTGGTCTTGTACCCGCCCCCCCCCCCCCCCCCCTGTAGTTTTCTGCAGGGGGTTAGGCCTGCTGGGCCCCTCCCACAGCTCTGCTCTCTGCACAGGCTATGTATAGCACAGTGGTTATGTCACTACTACATTACAAGGTAATATCTGGGTCTGTAAAGGCATTGGGTACACACAAAGTGGATTTAGATCCCCTGCAGCTCATGAGGAAATTTTAATTTCTTTAAAGCCCAACTCCAAGCAAAAAAAAAAAGTTTCCCCATGCCCGCACTGCACAGGTCAGCTGCTTTTATCTAGGGTAGAGGAGAAAGCTGTATACTCACTTGCTCCTCCACTCCACTGACAAATGGTGCTCCCCCATGATCCAGTGGTGGACTGTTCCTGATGTTCTCACATACAGAGCAGGTCTATGGGTATGATATGATAACGTGAGGAAGAGTCCTCTGCAGAAGACTGCTTAAAAACAGGGGGGTGACACAGCAACCAGTTTTGTGCAGGGAAGAATGGAGGATTAGGCAAGTGGAGCTCTGTTCTCCAATCCCCTAGACCAGAGGTCACCAAACTTTTTAAGAAAAGGGCCGATTTACTGTCCTTCAGGATTTGGGGGGGGGGGGGGGGCAGACTGTGGCCAGTGCAGGTAAAAAATGCCCTGGCATCAGTGCCCCATCGTTGATTTTAATGGGAGGAATAGCGCCCCATTGGTGATATGAATGAGAAGAATAGTGCCCCATTGATGGTGTCAGTAGGGGGAATGGTGCTCCATAATTGGTGTTAGTTGGTGGAATAGTGTCCCAAGGGTCAAATAAACGCAAGCAAAGGGCGCCTGGATCGCAGTTTAGAGACCACTGCCCTAAACAAAAATTTGCAGTTGACCTGTGCAGTGCAGACACAGACCCACTGCATGGGAATTTTCCTTTGCCCGGAGTTGGGCTTTAAGAAAACCTGTAAAGAAATGTCCTTATTGTACAGGTAGATGGGCTGTGTTCCTGAATGCTGTATATTGTATTCAATACATGTTGGGGCAAACGCAGTACATATCTAAACATTGTTTCTCCTTCTAAACTCAGGTCATAACAATCAGCCCCTTTTCATAGCCTCCTTACCCCCTCAGTAAAAGTTTAATGCTTGTTTCATGTAAGGGATATACCAGAGAGGAGCACTAACATTATCCCACTCTCTATTTGACAGCCACCCTTCTCCTCTGATCTCCAGAATGTGGACGAGCCCTTGACGCCCTTATGCACAATGTAGGCCACTGTCATGCAGGCCCACTGGTTTGACAACCTATTTGAGTCACTCAGCAAACAATTATTCAAATTAGAATATCTCATCTCCGTGCTTGTTCCAGTTTAGTGACACCAAGGGGTCTATGTATAAAAAGCTTGACATACGGATATCTTAAGCATTTGCACAGGTGCCATGAATGATCACCATATTGTTTATAATATGATTATCTCATTTGATCATCGGCTCCCTCTAGTGGCCTTAATGTGTATTTTTATTGATTTAGGTATTTCAGGAGAATACTGCATTATGGCCAGTAGGTGGAGCTGATGATCAAAGAGGTAATCATATTATATAGTGATCATTCCTGACCAAATTCTTAAGACATCTGTATGGTAAATGTTGTGAACATAGACCCCAAATTACTGAACTTAAAGGAAGGGTTTTTGTGGCTGCTTTAAATATTCACTATATATATATATATATATATATATATATATATATATATATATATATATATATATTCAGAAGCTTTGATAAAGTGTGCTTCACTAAACTGTCATTAATGCCTCTGCTAACCAACATCCATGAAGTCTCTTGGTAGAAATATCTTCTTTCACTATGAAAATTGAGCAAAGCATATCCCTCTATAGTGCGTACTTGCCTCATTCCAAAGCAGCTAGTGTTGTTCCTTTCTGATCTCTTCTGCTATCTGCACATCTGACAGTCTAAAGCCCCATACACACTATCAGATTTTCTGCTGATTTTTGTCTTCAGATTTACCGAAACCATGTAGTAGAAGGGCCTGCCTGATTGCATACAAATTGAAACTCCAAAGGTTTGACCTTGTGTTATATGCTTTTGGTAAATCTGATGGAAAAAATCAGCAGAAAATCTGATAGTGTGTATGGGGCTTAAAGTGGATGTAAATCCAAATATTTTTTTTATGTCATAATGTAGAGTATAAGATTTCCTATCATTTGAGCCCAGTTTTTCCACAGAGAGTTAATCCAGCTCTGAGCAATCCTCTTTTATTGTTCAGTGAGATAAATCTTGACAAACAGAGAAATTTTTTGTCAGATCCTCCCCCTTGCTGTGAGTGACAGGTGATTTACATTTCTCATGCACTAGACTAAGAGACATGCATTATTTTTTAATTCCCTGCCACTCCTTTCTTATGCTGCTCTGCCAGGATTGGCTGTTCCACACCTCAGCATAATTGGGCATGCTGAAGTCATGTGGTTACTTTCCTGTCTTTTCACTGGATGTTAGAGATCATAGCAGAAGTTCAGTGTAAGAAATACACAGGAGAAAATGCATATTGACAAGGGGAGTGTAGAGGTGGGCGGGAAGTCTACTGACATCACAACTCCACCCACCGAGCTCCAGAAAACAGACCCACCCACAGAATCAGCAGTTTTTTCGGTTCTCATAACAGATAGAGGGGAGACATTTGACAGGTAGGGATACTTGCAGGAGGCATGTATATCCTTATAGATAACCCCTATGGCAGTAATTTAGAAAGGATGACTTTGGGTTTACATCCACTTTAACTCAACACTGGGAGGTGGCCTTAACCTTTCCTCCACCCTCCAGCACACAGCAGGTGATTGACAGCCTCAGCTGTGCATTTTTCCCTATGGTACTATGTAAAGGGATATGTGTCTTTTCCCTCTACTCAGGTCTCAGATTACACTCAGTTCTCCTCTAATGCAGTGTAGTGTGGGACATCAGATCCCCATCCCCTGACTTCTGGAGCTGAGAACAAACCTTTGGTCTGTGTGCTTTAGAATGCTTGTATATAGGAGGATTTGTTTCATCTCCATGTATCGCCTGAGCCTAGTCACTACGTAAAGGTTTACAACCACTTTAAGTAGCTCAGTCAGGGAAATAGACATGTTTGCTTCCCACACTTATTGATAAGCTTTGCACTAATCCAATCCCACCCATAGGGTATTTGTAATATAACCCAAACAGAAAAATATCAGGATCTGTTAGCCCTTGTACACACGGTCGGACATTCTGACAACCAAATCCGTTGGATTTTGTCCGACGGATTTTGTCCGAAACTGTTGCATACACACGGTCGGACAAAGTTGTCAGAAAATCCGATTGTATATAACATGATGACGTTATTTCATTACAACGGGACTACGTTCAGGCTAGTAGCCAATAGCTTTGGTATAGGAATTTGATCTGAGCATGCGTGGCACTTTGTCCGTCGGAGTAGGCTACACATGATTGGAGTATGTCCGATCGGAGCATTTTGTCGGAAAATTTTACAGACAAGTTGGAAAACTTGGTCCGTCGGATACTTCGACAGAAACAGTCCGATGGAGACCACACACAGTCGGATTATCCGGCAAAATGGTCCGATAGGACACATTCCGTCGGAATCTCCGACCGTGTGTACAAGGGCTTATATTGCTTATTACAATGCTTGCATTATATGTGGCAGACATTGGGGGTTGTCTGTGAGAGTCAGTGGAAGGCATACCGTATGTTTTCATGTCTGATTGGAGTGCCCCTTTAAATCTAAGTAGTAAATAAGCTTTTTTTCGATCGCCCATAACAGCTGCACCTAATGTTTATTCGAATCCTGTTTGTCTAACATACCCTATACCAAATCAATTTACTTTATGACATTTAATTTGTTTCCTGAGCCAGCGAACAGCAGACGTCGGTAACAATGAGGCAGAGCGCGGGGTCAGCAAGGCGTAATGCGCGCACATCTCGACCATAACCGTAATGGGATTCTTTCAATTTGGATTTAATTTACATACAACAAGAAAACGTCATTGCGCAAATCGGCCTATTAAATCTATATTGGAGATGTAATAACATGTGTGTTGCGGTAATGATGGAATTAATGTCTTTTGGCATTTCGAGCGCTTATTTAAAGCCACGCGTAATTTTCAAGTCCATTTCTTGGGTCTGTAATTTTATATTACACTTTCATCCTTTTGCCATTTGCATTACATTCCTCTGAGGCCCAGTAAATTCTACGGGGTTTATTTAGCAAAGGTAGCTGTGTAAAACGAGGAATGATAATTACAGTAAGCCTCGTGCCTCAGATGATGGGCTTGAAGTATATCAATTTTTTTCTTTAGATTTAGGGAACAGTTGGACTCGTGGAGAAAGGAAGTTAAGGAAAATCTCCCCAATGAGACACAGACATGTGCCGCATGAATTGCTGCTTCTCTGAAACGTCATCCATGCTTGGATCCCTTTTCAAAGGTGTTTGACAGGCGGTATAGAGGCATTGTATGGTCTCCTCACCGCCTGCTTTAGCCCCATGGACCCCGCAGTGGTGAGCCACAACTGTGCGCAATGCACACGGTTGCGGGGTGCCTTGCAGAGCGTCTCCATTCACTTGAAAAGGCTGCAATCAGGGAATATAATTCCTTTGTATCACAGCTGTGGCATGTGTGCACCCCCGCCACTGCATCTGCAGCTAAAGGCAGGGCGGTGGGGGGGTGGGCGATAAATCCAGGGCTCAACCACAGGGTTTTACTGTCCCACAGCCACTATTGTGAATGAGCCTTTAAAGTAGTTGTACACCCTTAGTCCTTGTACACACGGTCGGAGATTCCGACAACCAAATCCGTCAGATTTTGTCCGTCGGATTTTGTCCGAAACTGTTGCATACACACGGTCCGACGAAGTTGTCGGAAAATCCGATCGTTCAGAATGTGATGACATTATTTCGTTACGATGGGACTACGTTCAGGCTAGTAGCCAATAGCTTTGATGTAGGAATTTGATTTGAGCATGCGTGGCACTTTGTCCGATCGGAATTCTCTACACATGATCGGAGTATGTCCGATCGGAGCATTTTGTTGGAAAATATTTCCGGCAAGTTGGAAAATTTGGTCCGATGGATATTCCGACGGAAACACTCCGATGCAGACCACACACAGACGGAATATCCGTCAAAATGCTTTGATCGGACACATTCTGTCGGAATCTCTGATCGTGTGTACAAGGGCTAACAGGACATGACTGTACACAGGTGATAAACAGAGATGAATCAAATTCTCCTACATAAGTTGTACCTGTTTATCTGCACCCATCTCTTCTCTACAGCCATTCAAAGTGCAGCATTTATAAAGCTTTTCTGAGCTGTCAGAAAAAGGGGGCAAAGATCTGAAGTTACACTATGCAGATCTTAAAGTGATTGTAAACTCTCCCCTACAACTTTGTCCCATGTGAATCAGCATAAAAAACCCCAATGAACGCTGCTTGTAGATATCTCCTTACTTGCTTAGTATTGTTGTAATCCTTTTTGTTCTTTAGAATTATGTCACTGAGCATGCCCAGATCTCCCCTGATTTACGGCACACCCTCTATGTCTTATCTATCTGTTATCAGGACTTCCTACGGCACACAGCACTGAACTCCCAGCAGGCTGCTAATAACTCAGAGCTTCCTTCTACACACCATGTGACCATGTGACATGACATACAGTGTAAACCAGGGAATAGGACAGCAGTACTGCAGTCTTATCAGCTGAAGCTGATAGGACTCATACAGGCAAACACTAGGTAATCAGCACAAGTAAATACTATGAAATGAAATAAACAAGTCAGGAGAACTTTTCAGAAGTGATTCATGCAGAAAGCAAACATATGGGGCAGCAGGCAGAAATGGAGGGATATGCTTCGTTCATATTTCATGTCTGAGGTTTACAACCAGTTTAAAAAGGGTTTTAAGCATTCGCTGCTCTATCCATGACTAAAAATTGTTTTGGCTTTAGATATACTTGAAGCAATTGTTCTCATGGTTAAAACTTTCTTTCTCTCTGAACCTCAGAACTTGGGTCAGATTTCTAGAGTCCTCCTTCTTCAGGGCTGAATAAAAGCAGGGGAATGGAATCTAGGCTGGACTGAACTATCAAAAGATGGGTATTTTAGATTGTGTGAAGCTTATTTTTGTTATTTTTTTGCCGAACTAGAGCAAAAAGAAAGCTTAATGAAACTAAAAAACATCAGGTGTCCCAAATACAGTCCCCATTTACATCAGGTGTCCCCAGTAGAATTCCTGTTTACATTAGGTGTCCCCAGTAGAGTCCCTGTTAACATTAGGTGTCCCCAGTAGAGTCCCTGTTAACATCAGGTGTCCCAAGTAGAGTCCCTGTTTATATCAGGTGTCCCAAGTAGAGTCCCTCTTTTCGTCAGGTGTCCTCAACCTTATTTTTGCTGAACTAGAGTGAGAATAAGCTTCACACAAGCTAAGATATCCATGTTTTGATACTTCAATCCAGCCCACATTTCATTCCTCTGCTCTTATTCAGCCCTGAAGAAGGGGGATGCTTTCTCCTGTTGAATCAAAATAAAAAGCTTATCCTGGACTTTATAAGTTTAGTGGCAATTCCATTCTCTACCTGGTCTTCATGTTTCGTAGGACTATCTACAAATGTCTTAGGCCTCGTTCAAATGGGTGCCAGCTCTTATTACCACTCTAAAAAGGGGTGGTTGATGGGCATTTGGGAAGCGATATGTTGCTTCTACACTGCCTGTTTTAACCCAAAAGGCCATGCATTTAATTGTGGCGCAGCCCAATTCACTTGAATGGTTAGAGTTATGCGGCGGTTGTTGGGGGAGATATTTAACCATTTATGATCAGCTTAATGCAGAAATAGTATAGCATGAAAGCTAACATTTTCCAAAACCCAAAGGTCCAAACCTCTTCCTTTGTTTAGAGTGGGGAAGGGTCTGCTGGGTTTCAGTGACCCTGTCACGATATAGGACGTATATCGGAATCTTTCAAGTGAGGACCATAAAAAAAAAAAAAAGCTGTGAGAGGTCTATCCCAGTTAGAGGTCACCAAGACAAGAAGTTAGAGAACATCTGCCCAAATGGGACACAAGCAACAACAACCTACCAGAGGTTCTAAGTCTTCCCCATTCTATCCAAGTGAGACCCACCCCCTAAAGAGCCGCAGGTAGCTTGAGTCCTAATTCCCCTCTTAGAGCCCACACAGCCAGGCACACAGCATTTTCAGCATTCTTCCTTTGGCTCAAAAAACAGTAATTTTGTGTATTAAATGGGGACCAATGAACTTGGGTAGGGATAAGAAGCATGGGATACTCCGGCATTTTACAACTGTACAACTTGAGGTCCAACTGAATTCTGGATGCTCAGCTCCAGGGGGTTTTGTACAACTTCTGGCTGCACTGCACAACTTCTAAATGCACTTTCACAAAGTAATGTCCCACAGGATCTCTAAGCTGTCTACATCCTGTACTACCCCCAGAATCTCAAAGCACATTTGCAGCATTGGACTCTTGTATTCACTTAGTTGCAGCATAATTGGTTGCCTCCTGCCACCAGGCTCTTCCTAGTGATGGAGATTTAGACTCACACCCCCATAGAACAACTTGGCCTCTTTCCCACGGCTTTCTCCTGGCTCTGTCCCATGAGGTATCTCTTAACCCTGCTAGTTCCTCAAGCTGGATTTTAGGAATAGGCCCCCCAGCTAAGCCTAGCTGAGACCTTGGTATCTTCAGGCTCACTTCCTCCCAGGCTTCTGTGGGAAGAGCCACTCAACCGGGGTCTCCTCCTGCAGATCTGGACACAGGTACTGCTGCTCAGGCCTCAGACTATTTACAGACTATTCCCCACCTTCTAGGCACACCTCCCCAGGTATTGGCTGATGTCCCGTAAATATTTAGGCTGCAGACTTTGCCCTCCCACTAGGTTCTAGAAATCTCTAGAATACAGGGGAAAGTAACAGAGAAGAAGCCTGTGAAACACCGAGCAGCCCTAAGCAATCCATCACTGCTCTACTGATTACAGTGGAGCTAAGCAAAATTTGCCTTGCAGTCTATTCTAAACTAGGAAGGTGCTACACCAGCTAAAAAAAAAAAAAAAATGGTCTCTTGAATTCCACTTTAACAACGCTTCACTTTTGAGTGTATATAAAACACATAGAAGGCCAGTGAGTGTATGAGCTCGCCGATATCCGCCCATAACTATTGCGGTGGAGGTGACATTTTTAAACATGGTGCTTCAATCATCTTTTCTTCATACTACCATCTCTGTCTCAAACAACCCACCTCTTTGTCAGCACAAGCCGCCCCATTTGTGTTTATTTGCGGTGGCCTTCATACATCAATATGCATTTTCTCTCGGCTTTATCTGAAACGCGTTCATCTTCTCTCGCTGCTGATGCTGAACTTTAGAAATCCTTGATTGGAGGCTCTCTACACTGCGGGGGATGTATTGATCCATCCCAAATAATCCTGACAGTAACCAGCCGAACATCGATAATTACACTAGTCCCTGGCTACCGCCGCACATAATCCTCACAATATAGATGCGCGAGCTATGGATTAATCCCATCTAACCCTGCGCTATTTGTTTCTGCTGGGGCATAAATCACGTTGCGGGGGATGAGCAGGACTGGATACGGATAGATAACCATTCTTCCCAGACCAAACTGCTAGAGTTTTAGTGCTACCAGCTGATGTCAATTCGACTCTTCTGACAAAACCTGCTTGGTTAGGGATTAGCCACTGTGAACACAACAGACACACTGATTCCACGCAGAAAGACATTCTGGAACATCGGAAATGCATAACTGTCAATGTCTGAATGAGATACTGCAGCGTAGCAAGCACACATTTTGATTCAGTATTCTACCATTTAACTTAATTTTCTCCGGAGGCATTCACATTTTCACTGGTTTGCTGTTCCATATTACCAAAAGTATTGGGACATTTGCCTTTACACACACATGAACTTTAATGGCATCCCAGTCTTAATCCATAGGGTTCAATATTGAGTTGGCCCACCCTTTGCAGCTATAACAGCTTCAACTCTTCTGGGAAGGCTGTTCACAAGGTTTAGGAGTGTGTCTATGGGAATGTTTGACCATTCTTCCAGAAGCGTATTTGTGAGGTCAGGCCTGGCTCGCAGTCTGCGCTCTAGATCATCCCAAAGGTGTTCTATCGGGTTGAGGTGAGGCCAGTTAAGTTCCTCCACCCCAAACTTGCTCATCCATGTCTTTATGGACCTTGCTTTGTGCACTGGTCCAAATCATTTGGTGGAGGGGGGATTATGGTGTGGGGTTGTATTTCAAGGGTTGGGCTTGAAACCTTAGTTCCAGTGAAGGGAACTCTTAAGGCATCAGCATACCAAGACATTTTGGATAATTTCATGCTCCCAACTTTGTGGGAACAGTTTGGGGATGGCCTCTTCCTGTTCCAACATGACTGCGCACCAGTGCACAAAGCAAGGTCCATAAACACCTGGATGAGTGAGTTTGGGGTTGAGGAACTTGACTGACCTGCACAGAGTCCTGACCTCAACCCGATAGAACACTTTTGGGATGAATTAGAGCGGAGACTGTGAGACAGACTTTCTAGTCCAACATCAGCGCCTGACCTCACAAATGCGCTTCTGGAAGAATGGTCAAACATTCCCATAGACACACTCCTAAACCTTGTGGGCGGCCTTCCCAGAAGAGTTGAAGCTGTTATAGCTGCAAAGGTTGGGCCAACTCAATATTGAACCCTACAGAGTAAGACTGGGATGCCATTAAGCTCACATCGGCACGATTTGACATGCGATTTGACTTTTTGTTCCATATGTGATGAAAAAAAAAAGTTAAGATAAAAAAATAAAATTACACCCAAGCATATAAAATCCTCCTCCCCCCCCAAAAAAAATGTTGGGGCACCCCCACCCCCACATATACACATGCACGAACGTAAACACATGCGTAGGGGTACTTACACATGAAAACGTTGATTGCAATACACATGTTACTTTTCGCCGCGCACGCTGGAGTGAGAGCGATAATTCTAACACAAGACCTCCTCTGTAAGCCCTTGTACACACGGTCGGAGAATCTGTCGGAGTGTGTCCTATCGGACCGTGTTGTCGGATATTCCGACTGTGTGTGGTCTGCATCGGACTGATTCCGTCGGGAATATCCATCGGACCAAGTTTTCCAACTTGCTGGAAATATTTTCCGACAAACTGGTCCGATCGGACATACTCCGATCATGTGTAGCCTACTCCGACGGACAAAGTGCCACGCATGCTCAGATCAAATTCCTAGACCAAAGTTATTGGCTACTAGACTGAACGTAGTCCCATCGTAATGAAATAACGTCATCACGTTATGTACAATCGGATTTTCCGACAGCTTTGTCCGACCGTGTGTATGCAACAGTTTCAGACAAAATCCGTTGGACAAAATCCAACGGATTTGGTTGTCAGAATGTCCGACTGTGTGTACAAGGGCTAACACTAAACTGATACCTATAGGGGGCTTTTGAAGCATCGCCTATAGAAAATATACGGTACTGAAGTTTGATGCCATTTCACGGGTGAACAAAAAAATGAAGGTTTGGCATGTTGGGTTTCTATTTACTTGGTGAAGCCTTGTCTTTTATATTTTACCAAAAATGTGGGTAATTTATTGCGTTTGTTTGCCCTAAAATTCACGTTAGTGTGTTTTTTACTGAAATTTTGCGTTTCCTAGACCTTTGCGGTAATATCATGTGACATAAAAAATTTGAACTACCACTATTTTTTCGCTAGGGTATTTTCTTTCAGAAAATATATAATATTTGTGGGCTTTGTGTAATCTTTAGGCCTAAAATGATTTTTTTTAAACGTGTGCAAAAAATGCAAAAAACTTCTCTGGCAGCGAAAGGGTTAAAGCATCGTCGATAGATAGTAGAATCACGTTGTTTGTCGTGGGTGTACGCAATTTTAAAGCCATGTTTAATATCTATTTACTTGGCCTAACATCATCTTTTATATCTTACCAAAATATTGGGTTATGTATTTAGTTTTTTAGTTTTTTGCATTAAAATGAAAATAAAAGTGTATTTTTTTCCCAAAAATCACATTTTAAAAACTGCTGCACAAATACAGAGTGACATAAAAAATTGCAAAACCCACCATTTTATTCTCTAAGGCCTGTCATGGTTGCATGGGTGTACGCAATTTTAAAGCCATGTTTGGTATCTATTTACTTGGCCTAACATCATCTTTTATATCTTAACAAAATATTGGGTTATGTATTGTGGTTTTTTTCATTAAAATTAAAAAAAGTGTAATTTTTTTCCCAAAAATCCCATTTGAAAAACTGCTGCACAAATACAGAGTGATATAAAAAATTGCAAAACCCACCATTTTATTCTCTAAGGCCTCTGCTTTAAAAAATAAATAAATAAATAAATTATATATATATATATATATATATATATATATATATATATATACACACACACACATATATATATATATATATATATATATATATATATATATATATATATATATATATACACATTAGCTTTTGGGGTTCTCAGATTATTTTCTAGCCAAAAATATTGATCGTTACATGTAAACAAAAAATATCAGAAAAGGTCTGATGGTTTTGGGGGGGGGGGGGGGGGGTGTTAACATTGGGTTTTTACTGTACTGCCCCTCAATTGCTAGTGGGAATGCCCTATGGAGCTGTCATGAAAAAATCTTTTTTTTTTCTTTTACCCCCCAATCACTGATTTTATAGCCCCAACCCTAAACAAAGTAATAGTAATTAAATAAAGTAAAAAAAAAAAAATTAAGAAGACAAATATGTTCCTGGTAGGAAATATTGTTAAACTGACCTTGCATTTCAAACTATAGCAACAAGAAATGTCTTTTATTAATTAAAAATAAATTAAATGGAAGGAGCGCTTTGAAAAAAAAAAAAAAAAATAAAAAAATGAATGTTCTGCAAAACAGTGATTATTGCTTTTCATTTGGAACATATTGAAGCGCACTTAAGATGAATTTGAAATTCACTCCTTGTTCCTTAGAGAAAATCTGGGAATGTTTTCCTTTTAATTATTAATTTTTACTGGTCGTTTTCTTATCTTTTTTTTAATTTTTTTTTCTTCTTCTCTCTCTCAACACCATCTGGTCAAACCCGAGCCAACTTCTCGATTTAGCCATCCATCACGGGAGAGGTGAACGCATCCTATCTTATCGCAGGGACAAGATACAGCGTGACCGCGTGTTTAACCGCTTGGATGCTGCGAAAGAGCCCGGCGTCCTCCGTACAGAGCGGTGCCTGGGTACGGTTAAATCTCCCAGCTGTCCCGTCGTGCCGCTCTCGAGCGCAGATGGCTTGTTTACTACGCCGTTCCATCATCCGGCGTAGAGATCTGGGAAGTTCTGCTTTTTTTTTTTTTCAATAATCGTAATCATAAATTATTAACGGAGCGTTTTACAGGCGTCCGCTAGGAAGTGGTGAGGGGGTGTTTCCATCAGTACTTTCTTAATGGGGTCATGGCAATTTGTTTTTAATGAACTGCAGAAATCGTCGACTAAGTCTTTACAAATATGCGCAATCCGCGGATGGGAAATATCATAAAGAGCGAGGTGCAAGGATGTAAAAAAAAATAAAAAATGTATGTTGTGAGAACGTGACAGGAGCTGAATATTAAATATTCTGTTTTTTTTTTTGTTTTTTTTAAAGTGGTTGTACACCCTTTTATACTGTATATCCAGTGAAGTCACTGGCCTCATGTGATGCATACAGATGAAACAAACAAATACCCCTACATAAGTTGTGCCTGTTTATCTACAGATTTCTCTTGGCAGCCATTCAAAGTACAGAATTTATACAGTGTCTGAGCTTTCAGGAAGCAGAGGGCAGGGAGCTGAAGTTATTATCTTCAGAGCTCATTGAAAGCTGATTGGAGGGAAGGAACACACCCCCTTTACACAGCACACAGGGACAGAGCAGGGGATGTCAATCACAGTCTGCATGCTGGAGCTCCTTCCCCTGTCACCTTTTTTTCTCTCGGTGTCAGGAAAACATCAGAAGCGACTCATGCAGATAGAATGAAAAACCAGACTGTGCTCCGGATTGAGACAAGTACACACTACAGAGGGATATGCTGTGTTCATATGTGATTGCCAGATTTGCATCGTATGGTTGCGAACACCTATGCAATGCGATTTTGGGGAAAAAAAAGGACCTGCACCATTTTGGTGTGGATGCGATGCGTTTTGAGTCATATAAAATGTTTGGCTTAAATCGCATTGCACAGACATCGCATGTGATGTGCACAGGAATGCAATGTGATTACTGTGCAAATCACATGCGGTGTTCTCCATGCACCAGTGTGAAACTAGGCGAAAGCTGAACTCTGACAGATATAAAAGACACAAATTGATGCAGCTCTGTAATCATTATGTAGCACCCTGATGTTTAGGCATGGTTGCTCCTAAATTTACCTGCCAGGTATAGCTACCTTGGCCTATTGTTAGGGATCAATTTATTTCACTCTAAGCCTGTAATTGCTGCACTTCCCTAGTTTGCTGCTAGGTGGCCGGGTACCTGGTGGCATTAGATAGAGGGGCAATGCAAGGTCAGATTATGGGTATATGGGATATCTTAGCCAAGGTGCAGGGGTTTTCTTAAATCCCTTGGCCTGCTGAGAGAACCTATATATTCAGGTGGAATCGGGTGATCGGTGTTCTGTGCCACCTGGACGGCTGTCTGGGTGGATGTGTGTTGTATTGCCCGGGCTGCTAGGCCGGAGATGGGGCCTATCCTGGGGACATCTGACTTCTAGGCTGTCTGAGGGCCTATCCAGAAACAAGAGAGCAGTGTAGGGTTGGGATTGCGGCTTGCAGTCCAACCAGAAGTGACGGTTCTGCCAATCGGAGAACCTGTCTTAGTTGGAGGTAGAAGGGAAGCTGTCGCCACTAAGGGACCAGCCATCTTATTACCAGGGACCACCGTGAGTAACTGAAGTAAGTACCGGAGCAGTATTCTCACCAACCAGGGATGGTAAAAAATTGGGAAACTTCAGTGGGTATCAAGCCAGGGACCCAGCCAGAGAAGGTGATGCTTGCAGAGCAGCCTTGTGTGCCAAGCCATGGACCGAGCAGGCCAGTGGGGTGAAGCTTCAGAGGTATCTTGAGTGCCAAGCTAGGGACTGAACAGAGAAGCGAGGTGACACTTGAGGAAGATACTACCAGTGAAGATTGGAGGAGCTCAAGGGATTCAGTGACAGAGAATCATCTAGTCTAGTGAGAGCGACTGGGAGCTCAGCGGGTTGAAGAACTACAAGAGGTGATTCTAGTGGAAGTGAAGGAACTGTTACATTTTGTGTTTGAAACTGTTAAAGACTGTTGCCATAGGAGACAACATTCCTACACATGCAGATGTGGCGTCTTGATGGATGCCTTTACCTGCATGGCTGTCCTACTGTTGAAGTCTGAGTCTGCCAATTAACCTTGAAACTACCTAAGGGTGTCCTGGCCCTAACCCCAAAGTTCTGTTAACCACTTCCGGACCACCGCACGCCGATGTACGTCCCTACTTTGGGGACGGATATCGTTGTTTTGGCAGCAGCTAGCTGCCATAACCCTGGTATTTTTCATTGCATTTTAGTGTAAATATGAGATCTGAGGTCTTCTTGACCCCCGATCTCATATTTAAGAGGTCCTGTCGTGCTTTTTTTCTATTACAGGGGATGTTTACATTCCCTGTAATAGGAATAAAAGTGACCCAATTTAAAAAAAAAAAAAAACTGTGTAAAAATAAAAGCTAAAATAAATCCGAAAAAAAAAATTGTTTTAAAAACTTGCCACTGTGGCGCCGAGGTTGCATGCAGAAACAAACGCATACATGAGTAGCACCCGCATATGAAAATGGTGTTCAAGCCACACATGTGAGGTATCGCGATCGGTAGAGCGATAGCAATAATTGTAGCCCTAGAGCTCCTCTGTAACGCAAAACATGCAACCTGTAGAATTTTTTAAATGTCGCCTATGGAGATTTTTAAGGGTAAAAGTTTGTCGCCATTCCACAAGCGGGCGCAATTTTGAAGGGTGACATGTTGGCTATCAATTTACTCGGCGTAACATTATATTTCACAATATAAAAAAAAAATTGGGCTAACTTTAATGTTGTCTTATTTTTTTTTAAATTAAAAAAAGTGCGCTTGTAAGACCGCTGCGCAAATATGGTGTGACAAAAAGTATTGCAACGACCGCCATTTTATTCTCTAGGGTGTTAGAAAAAAAAAAGTTAAATGTTTGGGGGTTCTAAGTAATTTTCTAGCAAAAAAAAAACAGTTTTTAACGTTTAAACACCACATCTAAAAAAGAGGCCCGGTCTTAAAGTGGTTAAGAGAAATAAAATCTCTTTGCATTCAAAAAGTGTCTGGCGCCCAATGAATCTACCCTGCATTACACCCACTATGTCTCACAACCCACCACATACAGAAGGATATCAACTTTCTCTGACCCTGGAGGTTGTCATTAGACTGAAGGAGGCCTGGGACCTTGCTACAATTATTTCAGCATTAAATAAATGTTTTTAAAGGTAAGCACCTGAATTCGACCTGGTGTCAGTCATTTTTCCAGCCCCTGTACAGCAGAGCTCATACTGGGAGAAAGAGAAGCAGCACAAGGAGACTGCTGCTTCTCCTTTTTCTGTCTAGTCACAGGTTGGGGACGGGACAAGACATGTAAGGGCCTATTCATGCTAGCATGCTTGTTATAAAAAGAGTACATTGTGTAGGAATGGTGAAGGTCGTGAGGTGCATTGTTAAAACGCATTACTCTGTTTACCTTTTTATTCTTTTTAAACTTTATCGAAATGTCACAAAATAACACTTCATTTTAATCTATGCATTGCTGACTTTTTTCCACCCTGCTCCTTAGATTTTTCAAAAGTTTGTTCTGCTGGGTGATGTTGGCATGGCTATCCATGGCTCAAAATTCAACCGATTTACAGGAATAGGCCAAAATAGACAAAGCGGTGCATTTTTTTCTGTATAGGCCAAACACTTAAGCACCTCGGCATTCTAAATACCTGAATGCAAAAGCAATATTTCTCTTAAACATGCCTATTGTGAATTTCTTTTACATTTTTACCTGACCTGACAAGGCCTCACCCCGACAGCATGTGTGCATTACACAGCAGGCTCACTTCCATAGAAGGCTTTTGTTGCTATGGAAACACCAGTCATATCACGTAAACAAAGCAACTTAATAGGGTTAATTTACCTTTACCAATAAACTTCCTAAAAAGATAACGGGCATCTGCAGATAAAAACAAACTATGCAGCTTTGACTAACGTTTAATAATATTTTTTCTAAAGGCCCTTTAAGTACTCATGAATCTTGACTGGAGTACTCCCAGGAAATTGCTAGGATGTTGCTAAGTGAGGCCTAGTGTTCATTTCCACCATCACAGGCGTGAGCTCTCAAATGCTGAGTTCAGAGCTACCGCATTAGGTGAGAGAAAGATCATGTGAGGGGGTTTTAATCAAAGATAGAGCTCACTCCTGTGATGGTGGAGGTGAGCAGTAACAACTAGGCCTCACTTAGCAATGTCCTAGCAACATTCTGGATGTATTCCAGTCAGGCTTCAGGAGGTATGCAAATGGCCTACACCTATAGAAATGGCCTTATTCAATTTTAGTCAGAGCTGTACAGTTTGTTTTTATCTACATACACCCCTTACCTGCATAGGCAGTTTTTTGGTAAATGTGAACTAATCCTTTAAGAAGTCGCCAGTCGGTGACAATAAACTGAGGAGGCTTTTGGCTCTCTGTGCGCATTCCTGCGCTGAGGCCATAAGGGAAACGATGACATGCTCGGGCCCATGTTAAACCCAATGTGGCCCCCACCCAGTACCTGAGTGCTGCCTGTACCCTCCCATCTGTGGCCCTACTTGAAATACAGATTGTTTACTGCCAGAAATGTCACATGACCTGTGGGAGCCATTGTGTTCTGTGGCAGCAGGGCCATAAGAAAGGGGGACTCGGGGGAAATTTGGCAGTGAATCTGTTAAATCCGTTTTAGACTCGGAGCAGCTCAACTTCAGAGGCTGGTGCTGGTTATTTTCCTGAGTTATTAATACAATTGCTCTGGGCTGTGTATCATTTGTGATGAGATGCAGGTTGTCAGGAACACATCTTGAGATACAGAGATCAGAGGAAAGCTCTTTCCTGAGATCCTGCTTTGTGTTTCCGGCCTAGGCTGCAAAAGGGCGCCGGCTTATCTTGCGCAGAACTCGGTCACCAGTTTGAGGACCTATGACCTGCCCTCCTCACTGCAGACAACAACAACAACCACAATAGCCTTGTGAACTAAAACCCTGAATATAAAAACCTTCCATTCTGACAAATAAATTCCTTTTCACTGTATCAACCACCTTACAAACCTCTTCCTTCGATAGAAAGGAATCCTATTGTGAGAGAAACATTGAATGAAACCTGCCATTCCTGACCTCTTTGTGTAAATTCTAGTTGTCTGGCTGTCATGTTGATCCTCCTGCCTTAGGGCTTTTTGCACATGGGGCCATCTAA
Source organism: Lithobates pipiens (assembly GCF_037356315.1). Classification (NCBI taxonomy): domain Eukaryota; kingdom Metazoa; phylum Chordata; class Amphibia; order Anura; family Ranidae; genus Lithobates; species Lithobates pipiens. Next base: position 315,967,123 of record NW_027507784.1, on the reverse strand, counting down.
TAGCAGTGCATCCCTCCTGGCATTTTAGTGTGCCCAGGAGGACAGGTCATTCTTTAATCAGTGCAGTAATGTGTTGACATTGGTTAAACCAGCCATTCTCAGCAAGAGTTCCATGGAACCCTAGGGATCCTCCAGATATTGCTAGGGTTTCCTTGAGTTGTGGCTGATTGACCTTCCATTTGATGGAGCCTGCATAGTTCCAGAGTCAATGTCACTTTGCAGAGCAAGCAGCTTGTTGCCAATGATCTTTTGAGCAGTCTGTAAGGTCTGCGAGTGCACGTGGTCTGCGAGTGCACGTGGGCTGCGAAAGCGCGTGGGCTGCGACTACCTATGCATTGTCTTGATGAAAAACTGTGTATTGTATTTGTTTTTTTTAGAAGTTTCTCCGGGGTAAAAAGGTTGAGAAAGGCTGGTTTAGACTTAACTGAAAATGAAACACTTGACCTTTTACAGGTTCTGCGCTACAAGCTAATAACTAATACTAAGCTTATAAGCGTTCCAGTGCTTTACCTGCCAGTTTATAATAAAGAAGACAAAGTGACATCTTCTCCTGTCCTACTTGTTATTCCTGGATGAGAAGGAGCATGATCTGTACTTGGCTGGAGTTTGGACCGACACAGAGCAATGTTATATGTTTGCTGCATCACCTTTCAAATTGAATAGCAGAGGGATCATGGTCTTTGACAAAACAAAGGACTAAAAAGTGGTTCTGGATCTATTACAAGGAGAAATATGGAAAACGGGGCTATTAAAAGTGAAGTTTTCCCTAGCCTTCTGTGTATTGATGCCTGGCTCTGGCACGCTATAGTCAAGAAGTCCCTGCTGAGGTTACCACAGTGTGTCCTGCAGAAGAATCAGAATGACAAATGAGGTCTTTCTGGAGTTCACCTGTCTAGACCACAGGAAAGCTACGATGGATCCAAAAGATTAATAGATGATGAAGAACCTGAGACTCGTGGCAGGAACATATTGAGAATATTATGCTACACAGGAGCACAGCCTTGGCTAAAACCTAATTATATTCTTTAGGGATATTCTATCTTCCTTTTATTCTGTTACAGGAATATCATTCGGTTTTCATATTGATGCTTTTGTATATATGGCAGAATACAGTAAATACACTTTAAAAACACATTTTTCTGACCAAATGCATTGAGGCAAATCATACAAGTTTGAATATAGGACTTTCCCAGACTTTTCTCTTTCTCTTGCTTTGCCTTGGAGACTCTAATCATCAAAGGCTGTTCAAATTTCCTTGTTAAAAATTAAATTCTGATAAAGAGTTCTATTTGGCATGCTGGTAGTTGATATACACTAAATGTACTTTTCTCAGATACCAGTTTAGTTATAGTATATTAAATAACACAAATGTACTATTTTACAGGTCATTCACAATTACAACATATTCATTTTCAAGCGCTTTATATGTCAATAGGATTTTGTTTGAACATTTTAAATTGTTTTGATAGTTAAAGGAGAAATGTGGCCAAAGTTCTTCTGGCCATACTTCTGTGGGTCTCGGAAGTGCACTTTTTTCTGTTTTCCTGTGACCCAGATGTAGCTGGCATTACAAAGCTGGCCCAGGCTCTACAGGGATCCTGACAATGATGTTAGGATCCACCCAGAAGCCTGACCGGCAGCTGGCTCAACCTGAGTCAGCCGCTCTTGCCCCCTGCACAGTTTGGCACTCCGGTGAGTGCTGGACGGGCAGAGCAGAGAGCTGTTCACTCTCTGCTCTGTGAAGACTGAGAACTGAGCGATCAGCAGTCACATGATCACTCACTTCCCGGTCTTAGAGCCAGTGGGGTACAGCTGTAGCATCAGACTGATGCTGCAGCCACAAGCTGATGCTGGATTTGCAGGCAAAGCAGACAGAAGCTTCAACATACATCTATGTAGTTAATTTATTTGTTAAAACATAGCTTTGCAGTTAATTTATTTGTTAAAATAGAGCGGAACAAGCAAGAGCTCTGTGATAACACCTCCATCTGTGGGCTCTCACGTGACCAGTACTCGCTGTAATGTGAAACGGTCTCTGTGGACTGTCATTTCAGCTGTTTGTAGGTTTAGCTCTCAATAAAAATGTAACACATTAAATTACTCATCCCAGCTGTTCAGAAGACATCGCTGCCGTTCCATGGGGAAGCCAACGCAGGCCTGGGCAAAGCTTGCGTCTGATCCCTACCGAGCTCTATCTTCCCTTCGTCAGTCAAGAATGGGAAATTCATATTAACTGCTTGGCTGTCAGAACTCTGGTCAAGTAGAGTTGTCAGCAGACAAAAATGCCTCCCGTGTGGAATCTTTATAAACAGGTAGGGGGTTGGTTATCTGAAAGTGAGCCATCTTGAAAGTTTTCTTTGCAGAAATTACATATAACCAAGTATTGTCTGCAGGAGTCGCTGTGTGGAGTTCCTACATGGGACACAAGCTACACTAACCAGAGCTTCTGCCTTCCATCTCAATGTAGGGCTGGTCCAGCCAAAAATAATATTTTAGCTATAGCTGGAATCTGGTTGGCTTAGTCATCCACTAGTTTCCACTCTTGGGCAGCCCAGAGACAAGTTCTCCCTGCCATAGTAAGCTGTGTTGTCATTGGCCAATGTGAAGGTGTAGGTGTTGCTACCAACATTTGGGTGTTTCTACCGAAGTTCGGCTGGTTCAGCAAGGACTGGCTGAGATTCGAACCATGTATGGGCAGGCTGAATGTACCCAAGGTGATCAATGAACTTGGGTACTACCAACCTGTCGAATTTTACATGAGATTATTGCTAGATAGCTGTTAGTAGTAATCACTGTGTTGTCCTGGCGAGGACGGCTCACCCCCCCCCCCCCCCCCTTTCCCCGCCAGGAGAACACAATGGTTCCATGGGAGGGATTCTCCTATCAAAACTGTGTTGATGGGGGAATCAAGCAAATTTCTTTCTTGAAATCTGTGGTTGCAGGAAAGAAAATCACTCCATCTATGGCCGACTTAAAGCGGGAGTCCGCCGGGACTCCGCGTTTTTTTTTTTTTTTTTAAAGTCAGCAGCTACAAATACTGCAGCTGCTGACTTTTAAAATGGTGACACTTACCTGTCCAGCGCGCCCCGCGATGTCGGCACCCGAAGCCGATCTCTAGATCGACACTTGGGTGCTGCCGCCGCCATCTTGGGTATGGGAATCAGGAAATGGAGCCTTTCGGCTTAATTTCCCGGTTCCCTACTGCGCATGCGCGAGCCGCGCGGCGCAATCCGGACGGTCCCCGCTGCCTCTGGGAACTGTATGGCAGGCAGCAGGCAGCGGGGCACTTGCGCAAAGGGGCGGGCAGTTGCGATAAGGGGCGTAATCTACGCCCCTTTCCGCAGACAGCTATCCCGGAAGTGGGTGCAGTTACCTGGATTATCCAGGTAACTGCACCCCCCTCCCCCCTGAAAGGTGCCAATTGTGGCGCCGGAGGGGGGGGGGGATTCCGATGAGCGGAGGTCCATTTTAGGGTGGACCTCCGCTTTAAGTACCTGAGGGCCCCTGTGCAGCTGCAGTCTGCACAGATGCTATGCCCACCTAAATACCAGGTTTACTAGTTCAAAGGCAGTGTCAAAATGCATTTATTTTACTCCTCTTTTTTGCCTATCATATGATAAAATGCACGGCAGTGGGTTGCAGAATGTTGACACATGTTGTAATGCTTTTTTATGTGCTGCAATGAAGAATGAAACATGCCTACAATTTTCCCCAGCGCAAATTAATACACTGTTGTACTGTGAATTGAGCATATAGATGGCAATAACATTTCCTGTGCCCTTGCGTTGAGCCTGTGTTGATTAATGCAGCTTAACGCACTAGGTGTGAACAAACCCTGACCTTTTGGTTGGAATTACCCTTTACATTTCATCTAAAAACTCATAAACAGGCGGCTTTTTTGCTTGTTGACCGATACAGAACACACGCAATTCTTGAAGTTTCTCTTTTACCACCATTGTATCATGTACATTACGGTCAGCCTGGCTGTCGTCATATCGCAAGGGTTAATTCTGTTCCTGCGGCTGTGTTCCACTACAGGTGGGCACTGATTCAAAGGTTAATAGAAACAACGAGGGGTGTTTAATTATCGCCTCACACAGACACAACTGAAAATGACTTTTAGAGGGAGCTGTTCCCTGATGTAAGTGACACGGCGCCGTATAAAACAGGGGCTGGCTGCGCTCTTGTGTAAGTTCTGAAATGTAATGTACATTGGTGGGGGGGAGTGGAGGAAAAGGATGTGGAGTGGTTTGTGGCAAAGTCTGCTTCTGGACTGAAAATCTTCATAGGAAAGTGCTGCAAAAAACACAGATTTATTCAAAAGCTTTAACAGGGATCTGTAATCAAGTGAGATATCTGAGTGAAAAGCTTTAGTTGGAAGCTTCCATTCTCTGCCCTAGATTGGACAAGAGTGTGGACAACCCCCAGGGAACCCTTTTCTGCGGCCCATCGATTTTCTCTTCTCTGTTCCTATTTCCTTTACACTTAAGTTACACTTCTTTCCCCTTTCCGTGTCTGCCTTTTATACTATTTATCATGTAAGCACTTTTTTTTACCCATTAGACTGCAATTTAATCTGCTTATATTTTACCTTTACTGGTTCCTCCATTTTCCCCTTATCAACATGCTAATAAAATAAAATAAAAAACTCTCCATTTCCTTTACATATCTTATTTTACACTCGGTGACACCATCACTGAAGCTCTGTGATTCTTTATGCAATGCAGTCAGATCATGGCTGGTGGAAAGGTCTGGGAGAGTGTTGTAGCCGTAACTATAGCTTCCTGAAAACATCAAAGCACCCTTTCTCAGTGCTCCTCTCAAGCCCTGATGCAAGTAGTAGGCTGGCTCTTGGGAGGAGCAAGCAAATATCAAAAGGTGGGCGGAATGGAAGCTCCTAGGCAGGTTGTATTTGCATGCAAACCACCCTGGCTAATGTCCATATGTGATCCTGAGCTTCATGACTGGAAGAACTGAAACCCAGTGAAATAAAGGGGTCAGGTTTGGGCAAGACTAGATTATTCTGTATGTCCTCCAGCTGCACTTGCTGCAACTCCTAATGCACACTCTAAGCCCTTGTACACACGGTCGGAGAATCCGTCCGAATGTGTCCTATCGGACCGTGTCATCGGATAATCCGACTGTGTGTGATATGCATCGGACTGATTCCTTCGGAATATCCGTCGGACCCAATTTTCCAACATGTTGGAAATATTTCCCGACCAACTGGGCCGGTCGGACATACTCCGATCATGTGTAGAGAATTTTGATCGGACCAAGTGCCACGCATGCTCAGATCAAATTCCTACATCAAAGCTATTGGCTACTAGCCTGAATGTAGTCCCATCGTAACGAAATTACGTCATCACGTTCTGAAAGATCTGATTTTTTGCCAACTTTGTCCGACCGTGTGTATGCAACAGTTTCGGACAAGATCCGACGGACAAAATCCGACGGGCAAAATCCGACGGATTTGGTTGTGGAAATCTCCGACCGTGTGTACAGGGGCTAACACAGCCTTTCTCAACCTTTTCAACACAGAGGAAACCTTGAAATAGTTCTCCGGTCTCGGGGAGGAACCCCTGCTAAAAATTTGAAATCTACAACTCGTGATACATTAGTGTGATAGTAAGTGGGAAGAATGCTCCTTACACTTGTGGTCAGTGGGAAGAATTACCTCTTTACAGATAGCTAAAAAGATCAATGGTATGAGTGGGAACTTATCTGGGAACTTATCTGAGAGACAGAAATTGCTCAATGCTGAAGGAACCCCTAGCAACCTCTGGAGGAACCCTAGGGTTCCACGGAACCCTGGTTGAGAATCACTGCTCTAAGACATTACACGGGGTTCCTATCTTCTCTCTGAGTCACAACTTAGAAGTTACACAGGGGTTCCTCTCTTCATCCCAAGTCATGACTTAAACATTACACAGGGGTTGCTTTCTTCCCTTCAAGTCATGACTTAGACCTCACAATGGGATACCTCGTTTCACTCTGAGTCATGACTTAGACATCACACAGGGGTTCCACTCTTCAGTCAAAGTCATGACTTAGATGTTACACAAAGGTCCCTCTTTTCACAGTCAAGACTTTACATAGGGGTTCTTCTCTTCCCTTCAAGTTTTGACTTAGATGTTACACAGGGGTTCCTCTCTTTTTTTAGACATTAATGGCTGTGTGTTGAGTTATTTTGAGGGGACAGAAAATTTACACTTTTCTATTATACAAGCTGTACACTCACTACTTTACATTGTAGCAAAGCATCATTTCTTCAGTGTTGTCACATGAAAAGATATAATAAAATATTTACAAAAATTTGAGTGATGTGTTCACTTTTGTGAGATAATGTATATATACACATCATTATAAATATAAGTACTCACATAATCTCTGTTCTCAGCTGCACAGGGAGCCCAGAGAGCTAGGGGAGGAGAAACAGCAGTACACTAAACTTCCCAGTGAATGGTTGTGCAGGGGGGGAGTGAGGACAAGTCTGAAAGTCTGATCATTGGAGGAGAGTAGACTCAGTTGCCAGCATAGCTAGAGAACTGACCAAGCTGTGCTCTCATGTCTAGCATGGAAAGTTTTTAGTAGAAAAGCAGAGTGACTGGCAGTATCACCAGGGATTTCACACAAAGGAAGAAATACAAAGAGAAGAGGATACTTTTTCATAAAAGTACATGGTGCAGCAGGCACATACTGTATCAGGTATATAAAATGTTAGATTTACAAATTCTTTCACTCAAAATCATGACTTAGATGTTACACAGAGGTTCCTCTAACCGCTCCGTGTCATGACTTGTACAGTATACAGGGGTTCTTCCTTGCTCTCCCAGCAGTCAAGCGGCGCATCAGGGGACCAAAAGGTAGGTGAGCATAGGTGTGCGCAGCCTATTGCATTAAGGTGTGCACTACAAAGCCAGCTCAAACACATATGTATATATGTATGTATGTGTATATATATATATATATATATATATATATATATATATATATATATATATATATATAATATATATAGCAGTAGGGCATTGCAATGAACAGTGTCAGTAGTGGACAGTGTCAGTGTCAGTAGCAGTAGGGCAGAGGTTGGTGTCAGTAGTTTATTTTTATTCTTTTTTGTTCTTACGTGTAATTTTTTTTACAATAATTTTTTATTATTATTATTATTTTTCTTTTTACATTTTTTTTAAGGAGCAACATTTTTAGGGGGCTTTGGTGAAATATCAGTGGTCTAAACAGGCCTCGGCTGTCTCACTTTTGAGACAGAGACAGGGACTGAGAACAGAGATTCCCCAGTCCCTTTCTCTGCAGCCAGGCAGCAGGGGGAATCTTTGCAGCAAAGGGTGATTAGGGTGTGCCCAGGCACACCAGGCACACCCTGTGCACACCCCATGCCTATGAAGGTGAGTATTGCAGCTATGGGGGTAAGTACTAAATGGAACATGTACCTTAGCCCTGCTTGGAAAAAGCAAGTGTTCACTTTAAGCTACTATATAATAATAATTTATTCCTATCCACAAGCGTGTCTGAATTGTTGTTTCTCAAACGTTCCACCACAATTATGTATAACCCGATGTTTTACATTAATGGACACTTTGGTAAGCTTTCTTAATCTGTTTGTAAATAAAAATCTTTCAATAATGTTTTTAATAAAAGTGGAATTACACTTTAAATGGACCCTGATTTCCAGCTTGAAGGTTTAATGCTGTGGCAGGCTCCCTCTTGACAATTTTTCTGCTGTTCCTAATTAAACGAGGAATCTTCTCAGTTACACAATGTTAGCGGGCTCGGCTCCTGCGTCTGTTTTCACTCTGCCTGTATCCTCACGAGGGGTCCCTGCAAAAGAGTCCGACGCTGGCTTCGGATTATTAATAGCATTATTTGGATAGATCTATCCTGAGGTATCCAGCAAGAAATATTTGCTAAGCAGTTAACCCACCCAGGAATCCTCATTCAGAGACATCTCTAAGAGGGGAAAGGCGGGGATAGTGCTGTGTGACGCACAAACGGGACGCTGGCTCATGGTGGTCTGTGTTCTCCAGTTTTTGTGAATCTGCAATTTTCAGCAATGCATTTCCAGCAATGCATGGCTTTGGTATGTTGTTCCATGACAACACAGGCTTCCTGTTTTATACTCTTAAAGGGTAGCTCCATATAAAACTGGGTGGGTGCCGAAAGGATGAATTGCCCTTCTGTTTCTTTTCTTAGTTACCCATTTTATAGCCAAAGGGAAAGCATTGAGAGCCACATCCAAAGAGCTTTAAACTCTTGCAATTTCAGCTTTCCACCTTGTGAAATTTAAAGGCTAAGAGCACTTAGCAACCAATGGAACTCACTCACCCCCAATCCCAGACCTGCACTTACCTGTATCTCATGGCTATGGACCTCACAACCCTGGCCGTGCCTATGCACTGGATCCCTGTATGCTACTATGGCACAGTCTACCAAGGGGGAAGATGGAGCTATTGGGATGAAGCTAATTAAACATCTTGGGGACCAAAGGGTGGGGTACTCTTGAACAACTTATTTTCAGTCAGAGCACCCTTTAAAATGATGGACAATCTCAAGACACCCCATTCTAAAATGTAAAAAGACTATTCTAATAGTTTTACCTAATGCAGCAACATCCATACATGTAGGGCACTTTTGGAGACTTTGTGTAACTAAAAAGCAGCATTAACCCATACAATTTCTGGACAATTTTTAGGTATTTTGCCAAGGCACTCTGAAGAAACCTAAAGGCAACCTGGTCGAAAAGGCTGAGCTAGACTTGGGTAAGAGGAGAAGGGGAAGGAAAGTATTCTTCTCCTATAAATGCAGCTTGGACTGAAAGAAATACATAGGTTGCCATAACTGGTCGCCTTCAATCTAATCACCATGGAAAATGTCAAGACAAATGTTTATTTGGCCAAGAACATAATCGAAGGATTAACATCTGTGAAGACTTTTGACATCAAGGATGATATTATATAATTAAAGTAGGGTGGTTGCACGGCTTTCAGGCCTCCCATCCTTTTCTTGGACAAGTAGTATCTAAGCATTGTATGGTGATTGGATTTAGGTTAACGTGCTACTTGTGTGGCTATGAATGCTGGGGTGTCTTCCTGACACTAATAAGAACTGAAGAAGTGGATTGGGTAAGCTACCAAATGTCTTCAACATTGCAGAACTAGTCCAGTTGTATGTGGCTAAGGCCGGTCATACACAGCAGGAACCGGCCGAGATTCAAACCAATAATGGGCAGGCTGAATGTGATCGACCAATCAACTGGGATACAACCAACCTGTCGGATTTGCTTCTGATTATCGTAAGCGGCATCTATAGCGATGATCACTGTGTTCTCTGGCCCGCTCACATCTCCCCCGCCAGGAGAAGACAATTGCATGGCAGGAGGGATTCCCCTGTCAACACTGAGTCTATCCCATGGCTGCAGGAAAGAAATTTACACCATCTATGGGCTGCCAAACTAACTACTGCTAGCTATAACTGTCCAAAAGAGGATGTTCCTCACATTTCCTTCCTTTTACTCTATCAAAAATGTAAAAGTTTACTAAGTGGAACTTTTGCCTGCAACTGCTCAAATACAAACACAGACAGAGCAAAAAGTATATCTCAACTTTCTGAGATGAGAAACAGGGGCACCTTTTTAGCACAAAGAATGTACAGTAAGCAAAGGACACACCTGACTCCAGTTACATGGACCAATATGCAAAAAATGATTCTTGTCTCCAAATATCACCCAAATCGTTCTCTCCACTCTTCTCAATATCTCCTACTCTCAAGCTCTCTCGTCTCCTCCTCCCATGCTTGTCTCCAGGATTTCTACAGAGCCTCTCCCATCCTCTGGAACTCGCTACCTCCACCTGTCCGGCTATCTCCTACTCTTGCTACCTTCAGGCGATCCCTGAAAACTCATCTCTTCAGGAAAGCCTATCACATCTCCAATTAATCTTTCACCACTTCCATCAACTCATTCTCCACAGTTACAACCATTTGTACCACTTGCCCCACCCTATTAGATTGTAAGCTCTTCTGAGCAGGGCTCGCTTAATCCCCTTGTATTTTATTCTATTATAACTGTATTGTCTCCTTTTATATTTCAAAAGCTACGGCGGCTGTTGGCGCTATATAAATCCTGTATAATAATAAGAATATTCTACAAACTGTTTCTTTCACCACCAAATTTGCCTGTATTGGCTCTCCCAAATAACAAATGGAATCATAGAGATTGGATGAAAGGTTTAGTGCAAGTAAATAGTGCATATTTTATAACAGTTATATTTCAGACCATAAAAGAGGAGCAGGGAAATTGTCTCCCAAAAGAGGAATAGCCCCGCCAAATGGAACTTCACAAGAGGCTACCTAGAAATTAAGATATATCAGCACTTACTTTGAAAATTGTAAAAAAAAAGCCTGCCACCAACTTAAAATATAGCAGGCAAAAGCACAGACAAATCACGTTTTTTTAAATGCTTACATGCAGTTTATTTCCTTTTCTGTGAATGATTGGGTGCTCTTTTGCATAATGCCTTTGAATTTAATAGAAATATTGACTGTTCTAAGCCCTTGTACACACGGTCGGACATTCTGACAACCAAATCCGTTGGATTTTGTCCGACGGATTTTGTCCGAAACTGTTGCATACACACGGTCGGACAAAGTTGTCGGAAAATCCGATTGTACATAACGTGATGACGTTATTTCGTTTCAACGGGACTACGTTCAGGCTAGTAGCCAATAGCTTTGGTCTAGGAACTTGATCTGAGCATGCGTGGCACTTTGTCCGTCGGAGTAGGCTACACATGATCGGAGTATGTCCAATCGGAGCATTTTGTCGGAAAATTTTACGGACAAGTTGGAAAACTTTGGTCTGTCGGATACTCCGACGGAAACAGTCCGATGGAGACCACACACAGTCGGATTATCCGACAAAACGGTCCGATAGGACACATTCCGTCAGAATCTCCGACCGTGTGTACAAGGGCTTAGAGGAGTCGATTCTCTACCACAGCCTCCTTCATTCTTTGCACATCATAGTCCTCTCCTCTTCTGGGAGTGCCTTATTACACTCTGTGTTGGCCCAGCATCTTTGCCCCTAACCTCACCTCCCTAACCTTTTATGTAGCTGCCAGAGAGGATGGAAGGGGAATCTGTGGTACCCTAGGGTTCTTCCAGAGGTTGCTATGGGTTCCTAGAGCTGTCGTTGTGTGGTCTCCCATTTAATGTTGGCTGCAAAAATCCAAGGCCAGCATCATTAGGAGGAGCCAGTGGCATTCCGTCAAAGATCTTTTTTTAACTGTCTGTAAGGGTTGGCATTGCAATCGTCACTGCAAAGGGGACATTTTTCCTACTTGCCCTAATGAATTGTTCTTAGCAAGGGGTCGTCTAGACCTTATAATTGTTTCAAGGGTTGCTCTGGGGTAAAAAGGTTGAGAAAGTCTGCTGTAGAGTGATAGTTCGGAGTCTGCTGGAGGTACTGACATCAGATACAAAATGGCGGCACCTAGCAGCAGTTCCAAACCTTTTGGATATCTACTGTAAACAAGGGAGGCTTTTACAGATACTGTAAATAACATGCATAAAGAAATTAAGAGCACACTTATGGGAAGATTTTTGGCAGAAATATGAAAGCTATCATTGCTGTTTTTTGTTTTTCTGAAAACGATTTGCCTAGCTGCCACTGAATTTCATAATTTCTCAATGACTGACCCAACACAAGCCTACAGCAAGCATAGCCAGGGCAACTTCACAACTCCTGATCCTTTTTCTTGTTGTGGGCCAGTGAATTAGTACTGAAGTTGTTGTATTGTCATGACAGCCAGAAAAATAATATTTTTTAAAGGGGGGGTCAGCTTTAGTAACCTGTGTATCCCCCCCCTCGTCCAGGTTTTCGTTACACAGCCCCCCCCCCCCCCCCCCGCTTTGTGCTTGGAATATTACAACTGATTGCTGGGAACGGGTGACAGCGGTACGTAAAATTGACATGATGACTAACATGGTTTCGGGGGAGCTTCCTGGAAAGATCTGACGATAAATCAAGGTATTATTTTAATGAAGAGCTCCACTGCATATGGGGATTACGTGCGCCTGATCACCGCTGGGGCCAGAGGGCCAATCAAGGGAGTGACGTCTCTCATCCTTTGTGCGTCTTTCTATCCTTGGGGATCCTTCAAAGGCAGCATAAATAGCCGGAGTGCTGCTCACATAACAGGTATTTTACTCTTGTTTTACTTTGTAATCCTGCTCAGAAAAACCTCAAAGGAGATGATAGGAAGTGTAATCCCCCTCCCCCCTCGGGAATCCGAACAACGTGTGCACACCTAGAAGCTTCCTGGCAACTGGAAACTTTTTCCGGCAACCTTACCCAGGTGATGGCAGAAGACATGACTCAAGCCTATTTTATTAGAGTGCCTGCCATGTCTGTCCCTCTTTTAGGTCTGACATAAAGATCTGTATAAATGATGGCACTAATGAAGGCCCCTTGAACCACCTTTAGGTAAAGGGAGCCTTGACTGCTGGAAGCATGGCATCACTGTGGGTGTGAACCTAAAAGGGAAGTTAAGTAGCTCCCTTAGGATTGGCTACAAGACCTGAGGTAACAGGATGGAGCCTGAACTCTTGGGAAAGGCTATGTGGAGGCTCATCCATCCATGCTCTGGGGTGAGTCAGCTGTCACAAGAGGTGTTAGGCGAGTATCCCTCTTCTGTTCCCAGGGCCATCATTACAAAAATTTCACAGGTGCTCTGATCCACCATACTGACTGATCCCCACAGGGCTGGACTGGGACAGAAATTTGGCCCTGGACTTCATCCAGACCGGCCCACTTACATTTTGAGTGTCCCATCAGCACTCCCTTACATCAGAGTGTCCTGTCACCAGCCCCCTTACAACAGAGTGTCCCATCAGCACATCCTTACATCAGAGTTTCCCATTACCAGCCCCCATCAGCGTGTCCCATCAGCACCCCCTAACATCAGTTTCCCATCAGCAGCCCCCTTACATCAGAGTGTCCCATCAGCAGCCCCCTTACATCAGAGTGTCCCATCACCAGCCCCCTTACATCAGAGTGGCCCACTGAGCCATCGGCCCACCGGGAAACTCCCGGTAGTCCTGATGGCCAGTACATGCCTGGAGCCCCTGTAGGGTCCTCAGTACTTCAGTCAGGCATTGGATTAGTACTGGAGCCACTGGCAATGAATTTGCTGGCTCCACTCCTACAATCCCCACTCTGCCCACGGCTCTACAGGATCATTTACATAGCCCTGACCTCTCCTATAATTCTTGGACCCCTGTTGCTACCCACACCAGAGTGTGTCCCTCAGCCTACACATCCCCTGAAAACTGCTGCTCTGACCAGAAAGTGTCTCTCCTCTACACTCAGCAGCCTTCCCCTATGCTCATTCCTGTATGGGATGGGGCCCTTCACCACAGCTACTGATGCTGATGGTGCTAGCTCCTCTCCTACTTTTAGCACTCACTCCTCTGCCCACAATCTGTGTAGACTTCTAATACAGCATCTGCCTCTATTAATGAACACTGCCTTCCTAGGATTCCCAGAGCACTGTCATCACATGTGAATGGACCTCAGACCTTGGACACCTGCAGCATCTTGCTCCCTGGATTCTTTTAGAGAGGCTGAGTCCCTATAGGGCTGGAACTGATGTATACTGTCAGCTCTCATCCCTTCCAGCATATCACTCAGCTCAGGGGTAGGCAACCTTTTGAGCACTGTGTGCCAAAAAATGTTTTCAAAGAAATTGAGCATGCCGATTTTATAACAAAAAATGTCAACTTCACGCTCTCAATCACGAAAAGGATTTTTTATAAAGTAAATGCTCTAAACTATTTGAGTAGTAGTGAGAAATTACCATCCTGATTATATGTTGTTCATACTCACTTAGTCGCTATGAGATTCATTTTTTTTATTCTGCAAAAAAACTGGTTGATCCTTCTTCTCTCCATTTCCCCCTTCTGTCCATGTCCCCAATTCAGCTAGGAATTTGGCAGATCAGTGTTGGGAGCTCTGCACATGCTCAGTTTTCAGTGAGTTTCTATACTGAGCATTCCCTCCCTATCACAACAGAGCCCATGTGACTATAGAGTCACACATGTGGGCGTATACATGTGGTAAATTACAGCACACACCCTCCCTCCTCCTCCATGCCCACTAACCAGCTAAAAACAATGGGGGTGGGATTTTACATGTAGATTGATGGAGGCTTCATCTCCCACTTATTCTGATGTGGTGTGACACAGCCTGTGACTGGCAGAAGTCAGTCACAATAATAAATATTTGATTTCAAATATATATTTGTATGACAATTTGAAACAGTTTAATGATATTCATTATTTATTTTTTCTCTGTATTCCAAAGGCTGTTTTTATTCTTTTGTTGAACACGTGACCAGCAGCAGAGGATTAGAAGCTCCTCCTGCTTATGTTTCCATGCAGACAGGCTGGCAAAGATCTGGGTCATAGAACAGCTGTATATTAGGAAAAAGGTACTTAGATTTTTTTTTTATTATTAAAATAATTACAGTGTCCATAATTGATTCACGGAAGTCTGCAAAGGTGTGAATCCATTCATTTACTTGGCTAAAGATATGAATTGTTGTCAAATTGCCAGGGTAGAAATGATAAGATGGCATTATATGTGGAACTTGGAAGACAGTTGCTGTTGAAGCCCCCCACCTCTGTTAAAGAATGGCTGTTTCAGTTTGACCTATACATTGGGGAAACAAAACAACATCTCAACAAATGGCTGGCCCGACATAGGAGGGTCATTTGGGTATAGATGTTAAAACAGGTCTTATGTGGAAGACAGATGGTGCTGAAGGTCCACAATCCCTGTTCAGGGTTGGTTGCTCCAGTTTGAGATGTACATTGGGGAAACAAAACAACATCTCAACAAATGAATGGCCCAACACAGGAGGGCCATTTGGGTAGAGATGCTAAAATGGATTATACTGTATGTGGAAGACAGGTGGTGTTGAAGGTCCCGAATCCCTACCCAGGCATGGTTGTTCCAGTTTGACCTGTACATTGGGAAATAAAATAACATCTCAACAAATGAATAGCCCAACACAAGAGCATCATTAGGGTAGAGATGTTAAAACAACATAACTGTATATGGGAAGGACAGATGGTGTTGAGTGCCCCATCCTTCTCCAAGATAGTTGTTACTGTTTGACCTGTGCATAGGAAAAACAAAACAACCTTTCAGCAAATATATGGCTCAATGTATCAGGGCAAACTGTACAGGTCAGGAATTTTTACACCTTAATGCGGTGTGCACACGACCAGACTTTTTTTTGACAGCAAAGTTCCAAAGAAATGAATCCGTCGGGCAATTCAATCGTGTGTGGGCTTCATCAGACCTTTTCTGCAAAACGAAACTTTGTGGCGATGCGAGCGCTTCCCTCCAGTTATCATGTAAGTTTGGAGGTGGGATGTAAAAATATATGTAGGTAGCTGCAGTCTGTATTCTCTACTGCAGGTGGTGCTTGGCCACAATGGCAATGCAAGAGTAGGAGGAAGTCAAGAGGAACTAGGTTCCTCTATGATTGTGTGGGTTACAGAGCAGCACCTATCTGATTTGGATGCTAACGCCCCAGGTGATTTTGGTGGCTATCTTGGGTCAGGCCTTGAGTCTATTTAAGACCCTGACTTCTGGGCTTGGCATGCTTTTTGCGACTGGGTAGCATAGGATCCTTGTCAGGGACAGTGCTAGAGATAGGGAAAGGTTCTGGAGGAGTAGGGACAGTGCAGGGACTACATTGTCTGTGCATGTCTACCATCCAGGAAGCCTTCCATCTTGGGTGTGGACCAGCCAGGCCACATTCTGCTCCTCGTGGCAGATCCTGTAAGTGGCTCCAGACGGGTGAGCCTCCCCACTGGGCCTGTTGTACTTTCTGAAACTTTCTAAGGTACGTTACTGCTGAATTCAGTCTCTGTGTGTGTTTTCTGCCCTCCACGCAACACTGCACTTAACCCACACATGGATCAACCATCTGTTTTTACCCCTTCCCCCCCATTTCCACCAGTGGGAACGAAGCCCTAGAGTAGACAAAAGCTCTATGCATCCTCTTAAAACATACTACACATATTTATATATATATATATATATATATTACTGTAATTTTCTAATGTATGAAATATATAAAAAGAAAAAATTGCAAAAATCTCAATAGTTGTACCTAGCGTGTGTATTTTTTATATAAAATATGTTACATTTCTTATGATTTTTTTTCCAGCTGTTCTGTTCTTAGCTACCTTTGTGTAAAGTAAAAATCAAGATATTGACATCTTCTGAAAACATACCAGTTCCTAATAGGACAGGTGAGGATGATGATTTTGACAGTCTAGAGAGACTTACTGAGCAATCCATTGGGGGTCTGTAATCATGAAAAAGTTAAGAACCCCTGCTGTAAAGTTTTGCTCACTATCTGCAGTTAGTTTCCATTGCAAACTTTCTGAAGAATCCATCATTTGGGGAAACTGTCCCACTTCAACAGATTTGTTGCTAGTTTTGATGCATACCTAAAATTCCACTCTACAACCTGTAGCGCTACCCCCTAGAGGCCCTCCAACGTTCACTCGAAGACAGAAATCACTCCATGAGTGTGTTTTTGTTGTTTTGTTGGGGAAACAACTTGGATGGGGAAAAGGAATTATGGGATGCCCAACTTGACTTGATAGAATAACTCAAGGTCACCTTCCCTCACTATAGACACAGGAAAATTGCAAATCCAGGACTGTATTTCCTCTGGAACAATATCAATGTCTTTTTAAGTAGCAAAAAAGGAATTCATCTGGTATAGAACTCTGCGTCCCCTTAGTGGAATTTGGAAATGTCCCATTCTTGCAGACGCTCTGTGTCTCCTTAATTGAAAATACCAGCCCACCTTTAAAGGGATTTAGGTTTGTCACACTGTCCCTTGAAATCTTGCTGGATATTGCTTCTGACAGCCCTCTCCCTTGTGTGGCCCTGGGGGTGTAGAGGTACTCACACTGTCCCTTGAATCCTGCTGCTTTGGATATGACTACTGTTCAGGCCTCCTGCTGTCCAGGTCTTCCCACACTAGCCAGGGCATCTCCTAGAAGAGACTGAAGGAGAGTGGAGTTCCCTCTATTCAGCTTTTCATCTTCCTCATTTCCAGCCTGGAGACAGAGTCCCCCAACTCGGGGGTCCCCTTACAGGCTCCACGTCACAGCCTCAGCACTCCATCTTCCATCCGACCAACAACCCCTCTACTGGCCAGGCGCCACAATATTTATGGGCTAACCCAACTGCCCTGCCAGGCCTCCTAAAGCCTGATGAAGGAGCATGCATGCTCCGAAGCGCCGCTTTGTCCAGCCCGTCTCCTGAGGACACCGACTCCTTGAACATCGGACCAAGGGCACCACAGCTACCAGTACTACCCCGATTACTCTGACCATTCCGAGGGAATACATGGAATAGACCAAAACACCAACCATCGGTCAAAAAGTCAGATGCCGGAAACCCTGCCTTACAGCCCTGCGAGTCGTCCCCATGGACATACGGATGAAACATTACATCTCTGATGTGCCTTTACACCACTAATTTAATGTGAGTGTTTTTTAACCATTTTTAATAAATTTGAGTAACTTCACTGCTGCACTTAGAGGGCGCCGTCTCTTTCTCTATTCCTGCTAGGCCTCCTGCCTGGGGATTGGGCAGATTCCCAAGAATATGCAGATCTGTACCTCTTGCCCTCCACCCACTAGATTCTAGAAACTTCTGGTAGTTTCTAGACCCAGGGGTAGGTACCAGAGGCTTGACCTGTGAAGCCCTCCAGCCTGACCTACAGTAACCACAGAGCATTTACCCAGGCTCACAGCTTACTGTGAGTCAGAATAAATGTTCCTTACAACTAGACCATACACTAGAGGGTGCTACATACCTTTGCAGCTACTTCTTATTGTATGCAGTTCTATGGGTGGTTGGTCAAGTACACCATCGCAAGAACTATGTGGTATCACAAACTATATCTTTCAGCAGAATACTGGAGGATGTTCAAGGGCCCATTGAGGTGGCAGTAATTGGAGAGAAACCAATAAATGTAAGGATAAGCATGAATTTTGGGTGGAGCACCCATTTATGACTGAGAACATAAAAAAAATAAAAGAAAATGCACAAAAATGTTGTGTATAGGTTCTACAGTAATTATGTCCTAAAAGATATACATCTAGAGGTCAATATGTGACTCATGTATAAAATCTGGACCTTTTCTTCCACGGCAAGACACGTATGATACCGTTGAGTCATGTGGAATCACATATCTATGACGTGGTTTCTCTAGGTACAACCTAGCTGTGTCTCTAATCCATAGACTGCAGTAAAAAAAAGGGAATGCGACAAAGCACGCGGCCCTTGCTGTTAAAGACAAGTCTTAAACTAGGTCAAGGTGATCCTTCACTGCCACAATTGCAGTCATTTTCAGCGGGTGGCTGTGGGAGATGACTTAATCATGGTCTTTTCTGGATGGTGCCTGACATTAGACCAGCGGCGGTTCAGGGAGCGCTGTGCGGTACGGGAGAATGCTGTGTCTCCTCGCCTCTCTACTGGGACCCTCCAATGCATCTCAAGTTACAAACAATAATAAACTCTGAATGTGGGTATTAGATTTTTTTAATATTTAGACGATGATAACGGATTCAAAACAGGATATGCTATGGTGTTGCTTATAGCAACCAAACTGTTGTTAAAGTGGACCTTTCAGTTTTACAAGTCTGCATGGATACATTTCTGACATGTCACAATATACAGCAATGGTGTCATTAAAAGAAACTCCTCTTTTTGTCATGAAATGATGGATAAATTAGGAAAGAGGGACAGAGACTTTGTTGAGGGACAGTCTCTCGAAATCAGGGAGAGTTGGGAGCTATAGAGGGCCCCAGGAGAGGTCTACCTAAGGAGGAGGTGAGTACGAACCACCCCAGGTGGAAGGAGGGACTGTTAAAGGGAGATGACTGCTAAAGCTTCTGCATATGCTTTCACATGACTGCTGCGTACCGTCCACTAAATGTGATTGACTGTGTAATGTCAAGAGACACAAGATTGTATGTCAATGTGATTTGACTGTTATGCCATTACCTAAATTCTTTCAGTAAAGTGCAACTAATCTACATTTATGTGTGGACATTCCTTCCTTTGGATATAAAGGTCAATGGTGGGGAATGTCATGGGGATGCCTTTGGCTTGGAGTGGGGCACAGCAGCAGGGATAGTGTTCTTGCAATAAGGACAGGAGCAGGGCAGGGACTTGTGCTCTTGGCGTCAATTCTACCACGATGCGTCATATACAAGCCCACCACTATTAGTGTTCTGATACACCTTCCTGTAGCAGAGGCCAGTGCTGGCCTTGAAATGCGTCAAAAGTGTTTTATTGTATACCTCTGACCAATAAAATTCCATCATGTGAAGACAAAAGCTATCAAGCACCTCTTTCCTTTATGGGTACCTCTGCTAACCTTCAGTCCAATCTTTTGGGAGAAAAAACTGTACCACCTTCTATAACTATCACTGATATGGAACACCACAGTATAGTGTGCTGATCAGAAGGAATTGATGTCACTGGAGAACTTCCACAACTAGGACAGAGTTAATCTCTCCATCACGCTGCAGATTTTCTCTGCGAAAAATGAGCGTGCGTTAGGAAAAAAACAATGACAAGTGTATTTTTTTTTCCTATTATATTCTTTCTGATGCTGCGACAAGAGAAAATCTGCGGGTGACGTTGGCTCGGAAAAAATAAAATTTTTTTCTCCCTTTAATCTACTTTTGTTGCCATAGTTTCAAGCTGCTGATAAAATCAGATTAAAGGGATGGATGCTCTTTGCAGAGTTCCAATTAAGGGGTTCTCTACGAGACAAGTTAGAGGGGATTCCCTCCACTTTTATGGTGGCTGAGTAATAGAAAACACATTTTCTACACTACAAGACCCTTTCGCTACCAGAGAGATATGTAATGAGAGATTAAGAAGTTGTACAGCAAATCTTACATACCTAAAGTATGAGGGCACATTTCAACCATACAGTGCCTTTGCAGCTATAACAGCTTCAACTCTTCTGGGTAGGTTGTCCACAAGGTATAGGAGTGTGTCTATGGGAATGTTTGACCATTCTTCCAGAAGCGCATTTGTGAAATCAGGCACTGATGTTGGAATAGAAGTCTTGGCTTGCATTCTCCACTCTAATTCCTCCCAAAGGTGTTCTGTGCAGGCCAGTCAAGTTCCTCCACCCCAAACTCATCCATGTCTTTATGGATCTTGCTTTGTGCACTGGTGCGCAATCATGCTGAAACAGGAAGGGGCCATCCCCAAACTTTTCCCACAAAGTTTGGAGCATGAAATTTTCCAAAATGTCTTAGTATACTGACGACCTTAAGAGTTCCCTTCACTGGAACTAAGGGGCCAAGCCCAACACCTGAAAAACAACCCCACTCCATAATCCTCCCTCCACCAAATGATTTGGACCAGTCCACAAAGCAATGTCCATAAAGACATGGATGAGCGAGTTTGGGGTGGAGGAACTTGACTGGCCTGACGTCAACCCGATAGAACACCTGTCGCCCAACATTAGTGCCTGACCTCACAAATGCACTCTTGGAAGAATGGTCAAACATTCCCATAGACACACTCCTAAACCTTGTGGACAGGCTTCCCTGAAGAGTTGGAACTGTTAAGCCCCATACACGCTATCAGATTTTCTGCTGATTTTTGTCTTCAGATTTACCAAAACCATGTAGTGCAAGGACCTGCTTGATTGCATACAAATTGAAACTCCTAAGGTTTGACCTCACATTATATGGTTTTGGTAAATCTGATAGTGTGTATGGGGCTTATAGCTGCAAAGGGTGGGCCAACTCAATATTGAACCCTACGGACTAAGACTGAGAAGCCATTAAAGTTCATGTACGTGTAAGGCAGGTGTCCCAATACTTTTGGTAATATTGTGTGTGTGTGTGTGTGTGTGTGTGTGTGTGTGTGTGTGTGTGTGTATATATATATATATATATATATATATATATATATATATATATATATAGATATATCTATATATATATATATATATATATATATAGATATATATATACACACACACACAACACACAATTTTATGCGTGGTCCCCTGGAGATGTCAGGGGCCACAGTTGAGGCCCCTTTGATTTAATTGACTGTCCACCAATGACAACCTTGTAGGCCCAACATGACCTGCTCACTGGACAGCTTCAGACTGGGTAGGTGTGAGGCTCTTTGTCTCTGTAGGATATAACATATATTAGATAACAAGCTGAAGATGCTTCAATAGAATTTGCATAAACTATAAAATATATCCTGACCTACTTTCTAATATCTTATAAGCAGAGATGATTTATCTGGGGTGTTATATAAGTAAGCTTGAGTATTGTGATCGTGCATTCATTGTGATACCGCTACACAAGGCTTTCCTGAAAAGTTATTGCTTAAAAAAAAAAAAAAGAAACTGATTGATTATCCCCCTATCAAAGGAAAATCATTTAACACAAGCACATTAGAACTGCAATACAAAGCAGCATACGAGGATACCATACACAATATAATTCAACAGAACAAAACAAGTAGCAATTTCCCTTTGGGATTAATAAAGTATTCTGAATCTGAAGACAGTTTGATAGAATGTGATAAAATAAAATAAAAAATAAAAAAAACATGTAGTCATTAAACACATGGAATTAATTAGAAAAATTTAAATGAGATTTTTTTTTTAAGCATTAAATACTTAATAATTTTGATAAATTATTTAAATAATTATTTTGAATGATCGATGATTGTAGCGTTTGTGGTCACGGCCAGGTTATCAAGCAGAAAATAAAATGGCGTTAAGTGTGTTTGCAGACAATTATTTTATCTTCATCTGATGCAAACGTTTTCTCTCAGCCCCGAAAATCTTTTCTAAGATGAATCAGCTCACCATCTGTACTAATTTACTAATTTGTTTTTTTTTGTTTTTTTTGCTTTTAATTAAAGTGAGGATTGTTCTGTCCACCCAGATGTGTGGAAATGATGGGGAATGGTTGCAGCTGCTTAAAATTCCTTTGGGAATTTGACCTGTCAGTCACCCTGCTACATCTCACAGCACAAAACAAATTTCAGCGTTGACTGACAGGTCCTCTTTATTAGAGGTTCTGTGACAGCTGAGACTTACCAATGCAAAACAGTCCCGTAACACCTGTCTACAAGTGTCTTATTTAATTATCTGTTATGGATCTCCCTGTCTTGCATGGTCAGCTCTGTGCAATAGTCCCTGCTGCGAAGAAGGAGCTTACAGTCGAATGCTCCCAACACAGTTCCATACAAACGGCCACCAGGGCCATTTATTGCGCTCACTCTAAAGCCGCGTACACACGATTGGACTTTCCGACGGGAAATGTTGGATGTGAGCTTGTTGTCGGGAAGTCCGACCGTGTGTACGCTCCATCGAACATTTGCTGTCGGAATTTCAGCACACAAATGTTTGAGAGCAGGTTCTCAAATTTTCGACAACAAAACTTGATGTCGGAAATTCCGATCGCGTGTACACAAGTCCGTCGTTCAAAAAAGTTCACGCATGCTCGGAATCAAGCAGAAGGAGCCGCACTGGCTATCTAACTTCCTTTTTCTCGGCTCATCGTACATCATGTATATCACATTCTTACGTTTGGAATTTTTGGCCAACATTTGTGTGACCGTGTGTATGCAAGACAAGTTTGAGTCAACATCCTTCGGAGAAAAAAAACAAGGTTTTGTTGATGGAAAATCTGATTGCGTGTACTGGGGCATTAGGCTCGATTCACACCTATACGTTTTTTGGTGCTTTTTGCAGAAACGCACTACAGTTACCCACTTGCCGACTGCCGTACGCCGATGTATGTCCCTACTTTGAGGACGGGTATTGTTGTTATGGCAGCAGACAGCTGCCATAACCCCCAGAACCCCCGTGTTCGGCTACAAGATAAAAGTGGTCTCTGTGGCGGATTCGCCATGGGCTCACTTTTATCGGTGGTGGAAGAGGGGCCCCCCTCCCGCCGCGATCCCGTGCCCTCCGCCGTTTACCGGAGCCGTCGGCAGCAGCGGAGGCGATGGCATTTGTCTCCTTGCTAGGTATGGAGACCAGTGAGGGGAAGATGGCCCACCCATTCCCCATACCATAGCTGGGCAAAAGCCTGCTCTAAAATTGGTTTAGAATGTATTCATGATTACAGTACAAAACTTTTCATTTATTTCTTTCTAAAGTGGTTTTTAGTCTTTTTTACTGTAAATGTGCAACTTTTATTTAAAAAAATCCGGTGATCCTGCCATGAAGGTCCTTGCTCAGGCATTTCCTGCCATAGGGTGACAATTGTCTCCCAATTATGCTCCTGCGTTGTTACCTGTTATATGTGCCCCTGCTAGAGACTACAAGTGACTGCACACATTGCTCAGGTTTTGTCCACTGTTGTAAGTATCAAGAAGCTGATCGGGAGCCTGATTCTGGAGTGAGCGTATGTAAACAGAAAGTGGCTGACAGACGCTGCAGGAGATCAGCGTCACTGAGATGCAAAAAAAAATAAAAATGAAAAACCGTATTTTAAGGGAAAAGCTTCAGTAAACCATCCATTAAGAATGTATATCTACTCGTATATCCAGGGCTTTTTTTCTCAAATAATAGGTCTAGGTACTCTCCCTTTCCTAGTCACCCCTTGTGTCCACCGCCTACCCACCTCTGAGCACTGTCCCTTGGTTCCACCCCCCTCCCACTTCTGAGCACCGTCCCTTGGTTCCACCCTCCAGCCCCCTCCGAGCACCGTCCCTTGGTTCCACCCTCTACCCACTTCCGAGCACTGTCCCTTGGTTCCACCCTCCAGCCCCCCCGAGCACTGTCCCTTGGCTTCACCCCCTACCCACCACTGTCCCTTGGTTCCACCCTCCAGCCCCCCCGAGCACTGTCCCTTGGCTTCACCCCCTACCCACCACTGTCTCTTGGTTCCACCCCCTACCCACCTCTGAGAACTGTCCCTTGGTTCCACCCTCTACTCACCTCTGAGCACCGTCCCTTGGTTCCACCTCCTTTCCACCTCTGAGCACCTTGACTTGGTTCCACCCCCTACCCACCTCCAAGATCTGTCCCTTGGTTCCACCCCTACCCACCTCTGAGCACCATCCCTTGGTTCCACCTCCTATCCACCTCTGAGCACCTTCACTTGGTTCCACCCCCTACCCACCTCTGAGCACTTTCCCTTGGTTCCACCCCCTACCCACCTCCGAGCACTGTCCCTTGGCTTCACCCTTTACCTAGAAAATACAGAAAAGTATAATTTTTTAAGTGCTAATTCGTTTTATGGTTGCAATTGAAAGGCATGAAAATAGGTCCCCTGCAGCCAGCAACAATAGACACCCCAGCTACAATAGATATCCCCAGCAACAATAGATCTCCTCAGCAACAATAGATTCCTCACAGTGACTATAGATACTCCCAGCAATAGATCCCATCAGCAACAATAGCTCTCCCCAGCAAAATTAAATCACTCCAAGCAACAATAGATCTTCCCAGAAAAAAATAGATCCCTTAGAGTAACTATACAGTAGATCCCCCAGCAACAATAGATCTGCCCAGCAAAAATAAATCCCTTACAGTAACTATACAGTAGACCCCCCCCCCAGCAACAATAAATCTGCCCAGCAGCAATAAATTCCTTTCCCCAAACTGTAGAAACCCCGAGCAACAATAGATCTCTCCAGAAACGATAGATCCCTCCAAGCAACAATATATCCCTCTCAGCAACCGTAGATCCCCCAGCAACAATAGATCCCCACAAGAAAATGCCCCCAGCAACAAGCAAAAATAAATCCACTTCAATAACAATATATCTCCTAGTATCCAGCATCAATAGACTCTACAGCAGCAAGCAAAAATAAACCCCTCTCTCAACAGTAAATCTCTTCCATCAACAACTGACCCCACAGAAACAAACGATCCCCTCCCACCAGCAGCAATAAAGCTCCCCAACAACAATAGATCCCCACAAGTGACAATAGAGCCACCAGCATCAATAGACCCTCCAGCACATCCCTGAACCCCGTGGTATATACATTCAGTGCTGGAGGTGGCGGAACTACATTCCCCCACGTCCTAGGTGAAAAAAATCCCTGCATATATCTACCCAAATACATTATACTTACAAATTTCGCAGGGGCTGTCGCATATTTTAACAAACGTTCAACATTTTTTTTACAATTATTCGCACCACAATGCAAAGGTTTGCAAGTTCCAGTGACCTAACAGTTGGGTGCGTTGAGTGTATTAAGGTGCTGTAAAATGAATGGCACCACACGGGTTCCATGCCTTACCCTGCATTGCGACAACCTACTTTTTTTACAGTGCGCTACTGCAACACAATAGTGTGATTGAGCCCTAAACATTTTATCATTTACATTCACGCATTACATTTCGCAGACTGTAAACGGACTCTAGTTTCCCTTTAAGCGGATCCTCGACAAAACCATGTGCCACAATTTTCATTTGCCAGACCCAGCTGTCTGATGACGCTGCCAACTTTTCTCTATGGATCTGTGCCATGTATGTGTGACATGATGTAACACTGATATTTACTACCACCCTGTGCCATAACGCCTGACTAAAAATCGCACCAATTTTCTGTGTGCCACTTAAGCCATCTCGTCCCAGCGGGCTCATCCACAGAGGCCCGAGATCTGCAGACGCTGTATAATTACAGCCTGCAGCCTGCCTAACTAAACAACAATTAAAATCCAGAACATACTATCAGGCTGCACATAGTCATTACCATCTAATGCAGCATGGTGCATGGCAAATCTTTAACTCTTTTACCCCTACTCTAACGTAGATGAGGTTTTCTTCAGTTCTCGTCTGAAATAGTTTTTTTTCTGTCAAGCTACTTGACTGAAACCTACCTTTATACTAAGCTGCTATGCTCCAGCTGAAAGTTGAAATAGGGCTTGCAGTGGGGTAATTGCTCTGAAAGCTAGCAGGTAGAAGATGGTGGTACCCAAGAGTTCTTATAGGCAGAGCTTTCTTTTCTCAGAGAATAGGTGCAGGAACTCTCCCCCTTCTAAGTCACTCCTTGTCTCCACCCCCTACCCACCTTTGAGCACCATCCCTTGGTCCCACCCCCTACCCACCTCCCAGGTCCTTTTAGACAGTACAGAACCAAGTATCATTTTGTGGTGCAACAATAAACTCCACCCCAGCAACAATAGATCCCTCCAGCCACAATAGACCCAACCCAAACGACAATAGACCCCCCCATCAGTAATAGATACCCCCCAGCAACACTAGACTCACCCCAGCAACAATAGACCCCCTAAACAGCATTATACCCCCAGCAACAATGGACCGCCTGTTACAAAATACCACCCCAGCAACAATAGATCCACACTGCCACTATAGACCCCACCCCAGCAACAAAAGATCCACCCCTGCATCAATAGACCCCCATTAACCTCATCAGATTTCCCAGCAGCCTGCAACAATTGATCCTCCAACAGGCAGCAACAATAGACCCCCTCCCTCAACGACTGACCCTCCACCCAGCAACAAAAGACCTCCTCAGCAACAATAGACCCCCACACAAAAATACAGTAGATTCCTGCCAGCAGCAATAGACCCTTCAGCATACCCCAGCATGCATTTCCCCCACGCTCCCGCTGAAAAAAAGCCCTGCTTATAGGAAGGAAAGAGCTTAAAGTGGGCAGGAGGTGACGGAGTGGAGGTATTAAGGAGAGCTTATAGGAAGGAGAGAGCTCAAGCTGGGCAGGAGCTAGGACTGTGGATGTACTTAGAAAAACTTAGTAAATGGGGCAGTGGAGGTGACCAGGATAAAACAGAAGACAACTTGGGGGCGGGGGGATTATGGGGCAATGGAGGTGCTCAGGAGGGGGGTTATAGGAAGGAGAGAGCTGAAGGTGGGCAAAGGGCAGAACAGTGGAGATGCTCAGAAGGTCTTAAAAAAAAGAGAAAGTTCAAGGTTTGCAGAAGATGGGCAGTGGAGGTGTCCTGGAGGACTTTAGGAAGGAAAGAGCTTGAGGTGGCCAGAAGATGGGGCAGTGGAGGTGCTCAGTTGGGCTTATTGTTAGGAGAAAACCCAAAGTGGGCATGAGGTGGGGCAATTGAGGTATTCAGAAGATCTTATAGGGAGGAGACAGCTCAAGGTGTGCAGTAGATGGAAAGAGCTCATTATGGACAGGAAGTGAAGGTGCTCAAGAGGACTTACAGGAAGGGGAAAGCTCAGGGTAGGCTAAAGGCAGTGCAGTGG
Source organism: Lithobates pipiens (assembly GCF_037356315.1). Taxonomy (NCBI): domain Eukaryota; kingdom Metazoa; phylum Chordata; class Amphibia; order Anura; family Ranidae; genus Lithobates; species Lithobates pipiens. The sequence continues at coordinate 315,939,808 of NW_027507784.1, read as the reverse complement.
AGATACTCATGTGGTCTGTTAAGAAGGAGAGTCCACAAGGTGGGCAAAAGGTGGGACTGTGAAGGTGCTCAAGAGGGCTTCTAATAGGAAGGAAGCTCCAGGTGGGCAGTGGCAGTGGCAGTTCAGTCTTTATTTTGCTGTTCAGCCATATAGCTGAAAGTGATACTTTTCAGTTGAGGTAGCTAAGATTGTTTCCTACCACTCCCACCCAAAACAACTAATTATTTTCTCCACAAGGCTGCACCTTTCAAGGTTTTCCATGGAGTTACCAAGAGCTATAGGTATTTAGAGGCAGAATTACAAATAGGCACCTCCACCCATATTCCATATTTCTTTTCTAAGTGGGCACTAATAGATTAAATCACCTGCTGGCTTTTTAGACTCCAATGAAGATGTTTCCTTAAGTCGTTTTGAGTCTCTGTCAAGTATGGCTCTCTCCTGGATGAGCGGCTCATATGTTTTTTGACTTTCCTATCATACAGAATTCATCATATGGAGCCATCAGGTTGACTTTTCTAATAGTGGCAACAGCTTGCTGATAATGGGAATCCTAGCAAACTTATCTCACTTTCAAAGCCCCCTGCATGTGTAGATAGACCACCAACATCCACCCATTTCATTTTGGGTGGACTGACCCTTTAAGATTTTCTTTCCATGTGTTTGCATATAGAAATTATAGTTATTCTGGGTCCTTCTAACACACAGTCAAGTCCATAGCAGAAAACTTTTATTTGTCACTTAATGCTTTGTTAAAATATATACTTTTCAATTTTGCCATTACCTTATTTTAATCTCCTTCCCCAAGGCTACTGCTAAATAACTCTGACAAATATTAACTGTTTAATGTATCCGGTATAGAGAAAACGTGAAAAGAAACATTATCTGCGAGGAATAACGTGAAGCTACAGGACCGGGGGCTGGAAATCACGACGGGGATGGTTGACTTCCTAAAGGAATTGCACGAGGTATCAGCAAGTGATCCAGGCTAATGCACTTCACTAAGAGACGGTAATTGTGCATTATGTATACATTGATTACTCACACAGCACACTGCCATGTTACTTTGTGGCACAGCATGCAGCTGTCTGAGTAACACTTTCATTGCTGCTGATCTGTCTGCAGATTTACATAAAAGGGAATCTGTCATGACAGTAATATAGGAGCTGGGGAGGAAGGAGAAGAGGAGTGTGTGGGGGGGGGGGGGGGGAGCAAAATGGAAATGAGAGGAAAAGAGAGAGAAGAGGCAAAATAAAGTGGAATGGGTAACAGATGATAAAGGAAAGGGAAGAGAAGGAGAAGGAGAGGCAAATTGAGAGGGTGAGGGAAAGGGATGAGAGGAGAGAAGAGAAAAGAAGAGAAGGGGAAGGGAAGAGAAGAGAAGAGAAGAGAAGGAGGAAGGGGAAGGGGAAAGGAAAGAGAAGGGGAAGAGGAAGAGAAGAGGAAGAGAATGGGAAGAGAATGGGAAGAGAATGGGAAGAGAAGAGGAAGAGAATGGGAAGAGAAGAGGAAGAGAAGAGGAAGAGAATTGGAAGAGAATGGGAAGAGAATGGGAAGAGAAGAGGAAGAGAATGGGAAGAGAATGGGAAGAGAATGGGAAGAGAATGGGAAGAGAATGGGAAGAGAAGAGGAAGAGAATGGGAAGAGAAGAGGAAGAGAAGAGGAAGAGAATGGGAAGAGGAAGAGGAAAAGGAGAGGAGAGACGAGGAAGAAGAGAGAAAGAGAAGAGTGGAAGAGGAAGAGAATGGGGAAAGTCATAAGACAGGGGAAGAACAGGAATAGGAGAATAAAAGAAAGAGGTGAAGTGAAGAGAGAAAAGAAGGGAGAGGAAAGTAGAGAAGGGAGAGGAGAGAGGGAAGAGGAGTGGAGAGGGCTGAAGAAAGAAAGGAGAGGAGAGGGGGAAGAAGTAGAGAACAGAGAGGAGCAGAGAAGAAATAGGAAAAGCATTAAGAAAGGAAAGCAGAGGAGATGGGAGAGGTGTGAGAAGAAGGTAGAGTGGTGGACAAGAGAGGGAGCAAAAGAGAAGGGTGATGTGAGGAGAGGAAAGAAGTCATGTAAAAGCATGGCAGGAGAGGCGAAGAGAGGGAGGTGGAGAATGGATAGGAGAAGGGAGAATGGGGTGTAGTGGAGAGGAGAGAGAAACGGAAAAGGGAAAGTAGAAGGAAGGGAACAGAAGAGAAAGAGGAGCAATGAGGGAAGAAAGGAGTGCAGAAGGAAAATTAGTTGTTTAAGAGAGGGAAAGAAGAAGGTAGAGGTGTGGCAAAGGAAGAGAGATAAGAAAGAAGAGGAAGAAAGAATGAAGAGGAGAAGCGAGAAGGGAGATGAGTGTAAAAGGGAGGGGAGAAGCGAGAAGGGAGATGAGTGGAAAAGGGAGGGGAGAAGCGAGAAGGGAGATGAGTGGAAAAGGGAGGGGAGAAGCGAGAAGGGAGATGAGTGGAAAAGGGAGGGGAGAAGCGAGAAGGGAGTTGAGTGAAAAAGGGAGGGGAGAAGCGAGAAGGGAGAGGAGTGGAAAAGGGAGGGCAGAGGGGAAATGGGAGATGAGTTGAAAAGGGAGGGGAGAGGAGAAACGAGATGGAATATGAGTGGAAAAAGGAGAGGAGAGGAGAAAAGAAGGGAGAGGAGCTAGGAAAAGGGAGGGGATAAGAGAGAAAAGAAGAGAAGAGAGTAGAATAGAACTGATGTCTGCATTGTCGGTATAGGACATACAAATGTATTCAGAGGTTCACTTGCATAGTAATATAACAAGTAAGGGCAAAGCACTGAGGGAGCCATGTCACTGATATTTAGAGCAGGGGAAATGGCATTGGATTTCATCTGTATTTAGTCTGTCCACATTCCCCACGTCACAGCTGCCTTCTGGTAAACTTCACTGAACTTATATGGAGCAAACAAGTGCTGCAAGGCTCAAAAAACACCAGGAAAAAGAAACTTGTAAACTAGGGCGAGTCAACTGATTGCCAAAGAACTACACGTCCCAGCATGAAGGCTTAGTTTAAAGGAGTTTTTGTAAACCTATCACCTAAATCCAGTACAATTTCAGAAGAACCTTACTATGGAAAAAAACAAGACAGGTTCTCTTCACTTGACCCTCTTTAGCAGCACATTCCCCTCTTTCCTTCTATACCACAGGAAGCAAAGGAAGCTATTACTGTTTAAGCTCTATGAGTTTATTGGACATTCCATTTTAAAAATTGGGCAATAATATGGAGTTGCCTCCCCCCTCCCACAAGATTTTAGAGTGTGTCTATGGGAATTTGCACCCATTTAGCCAAAAGACCATTTGTGAGGTAAGATGGATGAGAAGACCTGGCTTGTAAACGGTATTCAAGTTCATGTCAAAGGTGTTCAGTAAGGTTGAGGTAGGAGCCACTTGAGTTCCTTAACACTAAACACGTCAAACCATGTCTATATGGAGCTAGATATGTGCACTAGGGGTCAGTCATGCAAAAGGGGATTTTTCGAAACTCTTACCACAATGTTGGTAGCACACAGTTGCCTCAGATGTCTTTCCTGGTGCATCTTCATGGCAGCATACAATGGGTTGTGACTCTGCCCCCCACAACCTAAAAGGACTGGCTAATTATAAATCAAAGACAGACCCGGCTCACAGCATTCTTCTTTTTTTCCTCACCCGATCAGGACTGGAACCTGGACCCTTTAAGTGATGCAATTCTTAAAAGGCTTGCATGAAGTTATAGACCTCCCAGGAAACCATTGTTCCCTATGTGGAACTTGCTTATGGTTCTCATCTCTATCAAGGCCAAATTTCTATCCTACAGAATTGGCTACACTCTGCAATCTAACCCTTAAGACCGTATTTCTGGTTGCTACAACCTCTGTCAAAAAGGGTGTCAGAACTGCAGGCTTTGTACTCAGTTAACGTTCTACCCAGACAGAATAGGCCTAAAACTCCAGTCTGCTTTTATCCATGGGGTGTCTTTCTCATTCCAATGTAACCACGAAGTCAATTTACCATCTTTCTTGGTTAAATGAGAGAACCACATCTCCTGGACCTTTTCATTCAGGAAAGCTGAAATCTGTACTTGGTTCTAGCGTGGCTTAAGGCAGAGTCAGTCAGCATCAGCATGTTCAGTCACCTCCTAGATTAAGACAATTAAAAGAGCCTACTCTTCACAAGGCCTTCCTGTTTCGGAGGTCTTAAGAGCACATTCAACTAGGGCAGTGCCAGCTCTGTGGACAGCTCAGTACTGAGTCTCCTGAGGCTATTTGCAAGTCAGCGATATGGTCCTCCCAGGACACCTTCATTACACTTAGGTAAACCCGGCTCACAACAGTAAAATTTGGGAAATTCATGATGCATTCTTATGCTACTGATGATTACAAAACTTTTCTTGCACCTTCCCGTATGGCGAGTTAGTTCCCATTGTATGCTACCATGATGCACAAGGAAAACGGTGAGAGTTACAGAGAGAGACATGCACAGAGCAGAGGAGGATCGGAATCAGCATAAGGCATACATGACAGGGTTATTGGCTCAGAGGAGGGCGTGACGGGATGGGGCCAGTAGTCAGTTGTCCAGAAGGGAAGGTCCCAGGACACTTGCTGAGAGGAGATCGTCAGAAGAGCATATCTCCCACCAATCATTCTTAGTATTGGGTTTAACGTTGTATTGTTTTTTTATTAATTCGTTTGGCAGTTGGGGTCCTTGACGTAGGTCTATTCATAGTTATTGGGAAAATGGTGGGGATCCATCTGAGGTATGGAGTCCTCGAGTGGGTACAGTACAACGCATATCAGTGTTAAGACCTGTGGCTGTCTGAGGCCAGCTGGTTTAGGCTCCGAGCCGGTAATTGCGGCTGGGGTCGCAGTCCAGCTATCTGGGGCCTCAGACACAAAATAAATTTGGCAAGGTGGCACCATCAGGGACCTCTAATCTTGATATCTGGATAAGTCAGTTATGGTTAGGTTAAGTTTATAAGAAAGTGTATGTTTAATAAATAGGCCTTGTTCGGCCATTTTAACTCCACTTATGTCTTTTGTGGTCATTAATGATAATTAGAGGGGGGTGGGGGGGGGGGTAAGTGGGGATTTCAGAGGTAGTACAGTAGCAGTGAGCTCTTACCTACCCTAGTCATGCTGTGAGCCGGGTCTGTGTTTGATTTATAGTTAACCAGTCCTATCAGGTTGTGGGGGCAGAGTCACAATCCATTGTATACTGCCATGAAGATGTACCAGGAAAGAAAAATTACGGAAAGGTGAGTATACAATTTCCTGTTTTCTATGCTTTCATGAACAGTACCCTTCACTGGAAATACCTAAACTCAATCATTTGGAGAAATATCCACATACATTTGGCCATACAGTGTATGTAGTAAGCTTTGGGAGGATTGACCATTGACGTTTGTGACTGGTTCCTGTTCAATATCAGATTATATATAATTATATGCAGATTCAGATTTTGCTGGAAGTTGATAAAAATAATTTCTGCAAATGCTGAAGAAATACAAGTCCCATTTGACAAGACGCATCGCTTGTAGTTCTTCAGCATCTGGAAGGCATAGGATGCCCAAGTCTGGTTTACACTATGAACTTCAGTGTGACCACCCCTGGGTCACCTTCGCTGGTCTCGAGTGACCAGGGCTGGTGCCAATTTGGAAACTGTTCCACTTTACCCGGACATATGTCCAAGCAACCAACGAGAAATTAAAAAGTGATGAAAATGCATGAGAACCTGTTAGTGGGAATTGAATCTATTCCCTTAAAGAATGTACAAAAGGGGGGGCAGTGACCTCGCTACCCACGTGTTACATTAATAATTTCGTTTACACCTAGCTTCTTCTCTTTACAGAATGCTGACAGTACGCTGCGCAATGCTGTTTACTGTACATGGGAACAATGAGCTGTCTTCTGAACAAGGACAACTCCTAAAACGTCTCTGTTATTGCCGCAACACTAGGCCTTGTGAAAAACAGAAACCAATCATAGAGGACCTGTCACGCAGTACTGGGAAAGATATGGTTAAACGTTTTTTCTTATGTGAAGGTGATCAAACACAGATCATTTTCAAGAATACAGATCTTTTCACATGATGAATTTTTTTTATTTTTATATATACCCTTTAAAATGGCAGCTCCACTAAAGTGGATGTAGAACTGAAAAGCAGAAACCTATGGCTGTCTAGTCGTATCAGATATTTTTCAGAGCCCCATGAGTACCTACATATATATATATATATATATATATATATATATATATATATATATATATATATATATATATATATATATATTATGTAAAAGTGAGTATACCCCTCCCATTTTTGTAGATATTTTACTATATCTTTTAATACAGTGGTTCTCAACCTTGTTAGTGCCGTGACCCCTTGATAAAATTTCCCAAGTTGTGGGGACCCCAACAGTAAAATTATTTTCGTAGTGTGGGTTGTTACAGTAGCACCCAAGAAAAATTATAAAAAATCTGCGCTTAGTAAAAAAATGTAAAAATTAAATTAAAGAACAGCAGCTGAACACAATAACCAGGATACTGGGCACAACAACATAGAAAAAAATAAAAGTGCAGCGCTTACCACTAGGTGAATTTTCATATAACTAAGTATAAATGAATAAACTTTCATAAAAAAACTAAATATTAGTGAATCCAAATATAGTGAAAACCAATAATGAAAAGTGTTTTCAAAAAATTAGTTGTCAAAATAAAAAAAAACAACCATCAGAAACTCAAAAGTCCAATGCATTAAACATGTGAAAAGACATTTTCAAAGGTGTATAATAGTGTCCTATATAAGTGAACAAAAAATGTAGTTAATCCTGTTTGTTCAGAAAAAAGTGCTTGACCACGTGGACCCATCACAGCTACAAATCAATAACAAATGGAGGCTTACCAGATCACCAATTAGTATGCACAAATGCGAATACCCAAACGATTCGAAACGGACAGCCGGAAAACGACCCAGTCTCTCAGACGTTCCACAGTCACCGAATCGACTCGAGTCCTCTCACTGGACGATTTGCACAGCCGCGTAGAGCTTTAGATGTGGGAAGCCAAAAGTCAGCCCACACCTTCGAGTGTTTCGTAGTTCCCAGGTCCGTTCCGGTCCTTTCAGAAGTCTCGGGATATCGTATCACCAAAAAAAAACAAAAATAAAAAAGTGCGCCCAATCGTGTAATAAAGTTTAAACACGTAAAATTTATTATTCAACCGAATAATGTTAAGCGCTACAAATGACTCCACCGAGCCATACAAAAGTAAACGTAACGTAAAAAATGAACAATTTTGCTAGAAAAATAAATATAAAATGAACGAATGCTAAAGCACAAGGGGTGAGCGTAACTACCCTTCGTTCATTTTATATTTATTTTGCTGAATGGGCGACTACGAAAAGGCTGAGTGGGCGGCAGTGGGCTCCAGAAACAGCCAGGAACAACCCTGCTGGGGCCGCAAAAAGGTTGGCAGAGCAGTATGGGCTTCAGGAACAGCCCAGGATTCAGTTACCCCATATACATATACAAGCTGTACACTCACTACTTTACATTGTAGCAAAGTGTCATTTCTTCAGTGTTGTCACATGAAAATAAATTATTTAATATATGAGGGGTGTACTCACTTTTGTGAGATATTGTATAATGTTTGGGGGTTCTAAGTAATATTCTAGCAAAAAATAGAGATTTTTACTTGTAAACAACAAATGTCAGAAAAAGCCAGGGACAGCAAGTGATTATTAGTCCACAACTACAATGCCCATCCTCAGTGGCCATCAATAAGATGTGGCAGGGGGTAGATCTGAGTGCTCTGCAAGGTATTTAATCATGACCTAGTTTCACCTCTGATGTTGCCTTTGTAGGTTTCAAGAGAACACAGAAGCCTTTCAAAAAAAAAAAAATGTAATTTTGTTCATCTTAAAGTAAAAAAACTAATCAGAATGTACAAAAAAAAAAAAAATACAGAATTGCAATAAAAAAAAACACAATATGCAACATAAAGGGGAAAATGATGTATAGGAAAACCAATCTGTATTGTGTACACATAGCTGGGAAAATAAAGGGGATAGCAGATATTCTTGGGCCCCTCTGATCTCATGGACTCCCCTCTCCTCAGCACCTTTTGCCCCCCTGTACCGCCCTCAGTACAATATTCCTATTTTTCTGAGAAAACCATCTCACCATGTAATTTTCCTGCACAGCGCTCTTTTCACCACAGGTAATAATGACTGACCAGATATGAAACCTCCACTGTGCTGAAGCAGTGAGTGCCCCTCAGTCTACCTTCAAGGATAAGTACTGCGTTGTACTGTCACTTCATCCTATATAGTTAGAGACTGTCACTTAAGTTGAAGCAGATTTTTCCCGGCTCAGCCTTTGTTGCATGTGACAGTTATAAAGGCCTGTTCACACCGTTACGTTTTTCTTGCAGTAAATTGAATATCATGAAAATGCCTTTCAACTGGAAATTCCATTGACTTCTGTGTAGCTAGCTCACATATATTTTATGCAGCTGAGTGGGTTTAAAATAAATGGGGCATGCTGCATTTTTGTGCATTTATGCATGCTAAACCCACGGAATTGATAACTGCAAAAAATTGCATTCATTATCTATCTAAGAATGTTAATGGTCACTATTTCCCCCTCTGCATAATTCATGAGCTAATTGCAGCATACGTGTGAATAGGCCCTTAGGGTTTGTGGCTTGCAGAGTACCGAAAGACATAAAATTTAACTATAGTCCACCCTTTTGGAGTGAGGGGGGGGTTGGGCGCTTTGTATGGTGCTTTTTGCTATCTAAGTCCTTGTAGGGAGATTTTCCCTTACTTCCTTTTTTTTTACTCTGAGGAAGTGGGTTTACCTTTGAAACGCGTAAGTCAGTTGGATCCAGGAGATGTCCTCCCAAGCTCCTGGAGCATTCAGAGTGGCCTGAACAAGTTTACCATTTTGATGAGCTTGGCTTACTTCTGTGTTTGTAAGTAGTCACTACTTGCTTACTTTTAATGATAAAAGGCTATTGGGAGAAAGCAGTAGGCTGGTGCGCCCTCTCTTCTTCATCTTTTTCCACACAGCAATAAAAGCCTGACAAAAGTTCTAACCTTTCCTCAGTCTAACCAAGGTTATGGGTATACTGGGCATGGTTTAGTGATTACAATGAGTATCATGTACCAGACTACCTCTTTCAAGTGGGCCAGGCAACAATAATATCACTCTAATCAAACGAAGTAGACTTTGGGGTTCAAACGTTTTTGTGCATGGTAATACACCCTAGTATTAGTACATCCAAAAAAAAAACAAATTGGCTGTTTGACTTTTAGCGGCTGTACAACTTTCGGATTTTAGCCTCTTTCTAGGCCCAACTTTTGACTTTTAGCCACATTGTATGCCTTACTTTTGAATTTTAGCATCTTTCTAGGCTCAACTTTTAGCCTTATTCTAGGCACAGCTTTTGACTTTTAGAATCTTTCTAGGCCCAGCTTTTAGATTTTAACATCTTTCTACCCCCAACTTTTGGCTCTTACCATTTTTGTATGCCAATGTTTGGCTTTTAGCATCTTTCAGTACCCAGTATTTGTCTTTAAAGCGGAGGTCTGCCCACTGCTTCAAAAATTACGCTCAACTTTTAGTCTCATTCTAGGCCCAGCTTTTGACTTTTAGAATCTTTCTAGGCCCAACTTTTGGCTTTTAACATCTTTCTACCCCCAACTTTTGTCTCTTAGCATTTTGTATGCCAATGTTTGACTTTTAGCACCTTTCAGTACCCAGTGTTTGTGTTTAAAGCAGTGCCCGAGGGCCCCAGGCCAATAGGGGGCCCCATCAGGGTTGCCAGCCTCAGTAAAACCAGGGACAGTATGTAAAAATCTGTGTTTTTTTTACATCTGTCTCTGAAATGTCCCTTACTAACATCCTTTTGGTCTAAAAATCCCAAGATTATAGCTGCCCCACCTCTCCAGTACCTTCTCAGCCAATAGAAATATGCCTGTGTATACTGTGTGTACATGAATGTGTATACTGTGTGATTGTATACTGTGTGTGTGTGTATACTGTTTGGCCCCATAATCTCAGATTGCCTGGGGGCCCCATAATCTCCTATTGCCTGGGGGCCCCATGAGTTGTTAGTCCACCTCTGAATGTAAGTATAAAATGCTAGGGGCAACTTAAAAGTTTGCCTGTTACTTTGCCATGGAAAGAAGAAAGAAATGGCTGCACATCCAGAACTTCTGATTGCCTTTTATTGTTCACAAAGATAAAACCAAAGACACCAAACTGTGGTCACGTAGATGCGTTTCACACATACATACATCTTGTGCTTAATCATGATTAAGCACAAAGTGTATGTGTGAAACGCATCTACGTGACCACAGTTTGGTGTCTTTGGTGTGATCTTTGCGAACAAGAAAAGGCAATCGGAAGTTCTGGATGTGCAGCCATTTCTTTCTTCTTTCCAAGTTTCCCACGGAGGGGGGCCGGGGCTGGCACTCCATGAGACATTAAAACCAGTTCTATTTCATTCACCTGGAGCAGCGGTTCTTTTTCTTGTTACTTTGCCATGCATGGATAAATTGCAGGTTCACTTTAACTAATCTTTTAACATTTGACTTTGTTTGACATGTTTACACACACTCTCCAAATTCGGTATGACACCAGTCACATTGCCACCCCAATTCTTCACGAATGCGTGCTCAGCTGATCATACCATGACTTGGCAGAACAATGACACGTATGTGCCAAGGCTACATTCACGGTGCTGAGAAAGCAGCTCCTGGCATTATATGAGCTGTCTGTCAAGATTTGGAGGTTTAATGGCGATGTTGTTGGCTGCTATAAGATAAAGTGTAAGACATCACCATTTTCTCCGGCTAGAAAAAAGTAACACTACACTGAATATCATTACCGTTCCTGCTATCTCCTAGCCTGCTACCCCGTCACAGCAAGTGGCTGCTTTACAAAATTGGATTGAATTTTTTTTTTTTAATATGGAAGAAAAATAAAGCCATTGCTGTTGCCAAAAAATCCAGTTGCTTCTATCGAAAGTAAATTTGTTGCCCCCTGGCAAGTAATATAGTTCCTTGAGTGATAAACTATTTACATTGCTGAAAATTAAAAAAAAATATTAACTTTTTATAATTTTTGAAGGAATGCATACATTGTTCTCAAAAGGAAAAACATTGGCATAAAATATAGTTTCAAAGGCAAAAACTTTTTAGAATATAACTTATTAACCACTTAAGGACCAGCCTCGTTTTGAGATTTTGGTGTTTTCTTTGTTTAAAACATTTTTTTTGCTAGAAAATTACTTAGAACCCCCAAACATTATATATTGTCTTTTTTTTCCTAACACCCTAGAGAATAAAATGGCAGTCATCGCAATACTTTTTTTCACACCGTATTACAAGCGCACTTTTTTTGGAAAAAATTCACTTTTTTGAATAAAAAAACAAGACAACAGTAAAGTTAGCTCAATTTTTTTTTATATTGTGAAAGATAATGTTACGCTGAGTAAATTGATACCCAACATGTCACGCTTCAAAATTGCGCCCGCTCATGGAATGGCGTCAAACTTTTACCCTCAAAAATCTCCATTAGCGACGTTTAAAAAATTCTACAGGGTTCATGTTTTGAGTTACGGAGGAGGTCTAGGGCTAGAATTATTGCTCTCGCTCTAGCAATTGTGGTGATACCTCACATGTGTGGTTTGACCACCGTTTTCATATGCGGGTGCTACTCACGTATGCGTTCGCTTCTGTGCGCGAGGTCGTTGGGATGGGGTGTTTAAAAAAAGAAAGTATTTATTTTACTTGATTTTAGTTATTTTTACACTCTTTTTAAAAAAAAATTAAATTTGGGTCACTTTTATTCCTATTACAAGGAATAAAAGCATGACAGGACCTCTTAAATATGAGATTTGGGGTAAAAAAGTCCTCAGATCTCATATTTGGACTTAAATGCAATAAAAACGAAAAAAAAAAATTGTCATTTGAAAAAATGACATTGAAAAAATGTGCCTTTAGGACGTATGGGCGGAAGTGACATTTTGACATCGCTTCTGCCCTGCAATGTCGTGGAGATGGGTGGGGGTCATCTTACCCTCACTCGTCTCCATGCAGAGTAAGTGAGAGGACGCGATCGCCTCTGCTGCTGCCGACGGCTCCGCCACCGATAAAAGTGATCTCGCGGTGAATCCGCCGCAGAGACAACTTTTAGCTTGTAGCCGACCACCAGCCGAACGCGGGGATACCTGGGTTATGGCAGCTAGCTGCTGCCATAACAACGATATCTGTCCCCAAAGTACATCGGCGTGCGGCGGTCGGCAAGTGGTTAACAATGCAGTATAGGGTTCTTGTATGCAGGTTTTTTTTTTTTTTTATTGTATTTAGTTATTATTTTCTACTAATGGTTGAACTCAATAAACTGTGCTGATCTTCTGGCACCTTCCAATATAGATTTGTTGCCTGTAGTAATCAATATGGTTTCTTGAGGGATCAACTAATTACAGTACATTGCTTGAAATAAAAAAAAATAAAAAAATGAGATTTTTGAAGGAATACATACATTTTTCTTAAGCTAAGAACTCTGGTGTAAAAATTTAGTTTTTTTTAAAGCAAAGTATTTTAGATTTTGTAATATAGCTTCTTTTGGATAATTGGGTATATGATTCTGTTTATGCAGTTTTTCAGTTTATTTATTTATTAATATTTTTTTATAGGTTAAACTCAATGGACTTGTGTCTTTTTTTTTTTTTAACTTAATATTATTACAGAGTTACATAATTAGTATCTAACATACAAATGTGCGGATCTTCTAAAACGGACACCCTCTGCTATAAAGTACATCTGTTGCAAGAGAAAGCTTCTAATGGTCCATATGAACAGAAAGGACAGAAAGTTCCTAATAGTTGAGGATATCAGTGGGTCACATATCATGCGGTGTAACAATTTTGCTAAAAGTTTTGTTTTACTGAAAATGTACTGGAGTCAAATGGCTTTGTGTACCATTGAGCGGGTGATTAGCTACACCTGACTGAGTCATTTTTAGGGGGGGGGGGCCTTTTTCCAACTCAGTGATTCTGTTTTTGATTTCTAGTTTTTTCTAACATGTTGGTGTTATAACTTTCACTTGGATGTTATAAGTATGAGTAGATACAGCTGGATAAAACAAAAACGGTGTCTGTCTTCAATAAAGGCTACAAAGCAACAAAATGTGATTATTTTAAAGTTGTGTGATTCTTTTCTATACCCACTGTATATACGCTATATTGTCAAAAGTATTGGGCTTTTACATGAACTTTAATGGCTTCCCAGTCTTAGTCGGTAGGGTTCAATACAGAGCTGATCCACCCTTTGCAGCTATAACAGCTTCAACCCTTCTGAGAAGGCCGTCCACAAGGTTTAGGAGTGTGTCTATGGGAATGGTTGACCATCCTTCCAGAAACGCATTTGTGAGGTCAGGCACCGATGTTAAATGAGAAGGCCTGGCTTGTAGTCTCTGCTCTAATTCATCCCAAAGGTGTTATATCTCTATGCAGGTCTGTCAAGTTTCTCTACCCCAAACTCGCTCATCCATGTCTTTATGGACCTTCCTTTGTGCACTGGTCCAACTCATTTGATGGAGGGGAGATTATGGTGTGGGGTTGTTTTCCAGGAGTTGGGCTTGGCCTCCTAGTTGCATTGAAGGGAACCCTGTACATTACTGTGCACCAGTGCACAAAGCAAGGTCCACAAAGACATGGATGAGCGAGTTTGGGGTGGAGGAACTTGACTGGCCTGCACAAAGTCCTGAACAATTAAACGGATGGCGGCTCCAGGCGAGTATGATAATCTTCTGGAGGGGAAGGGCTGGGTGCTAGCTCCGGCTCACAACCGTGAACTTGTAGACCAAATAGAAATGATTAGCTGCACACCAACATGGCATAGAGTCCTGACCTCAACCTGATAGAAAAATCCTTGGGATAAATTAGAGCGGAGACTGTGAGCCAGGAATTCTTGTCCAACATCAGTGGCTGACTTCACAAATGCCCTTCTGGAAGAATGGTCAAACATTCCCATAGACACACTCCTAAACCTTGTGGACAACCTCCCCAGAAGAGGTGGAGCAGTTATAGCTGCAAAGGGTAGGCCAATACAATATTGAACCCTATGGACTTATGCTGGCCATACACTATACGAAGAATTGGCCAAAATTATTTAGACAGTTTGTTAATTTTTAGGCCAGTTAATGGGTACAAAATCGATAATCACTGGGATGTTTTTGAGATGAAAAAATTAAAGACAATGGAAATTTTTTGCCAAACGATAAATTGAAAGGTTAATGAAATGCATTCATTTATGTCTATTGAACGATTTATCGGTCATTACATGATGGCACCATCGTTTGCGCTCACGGCCAAATGTTTGTTTTTTCGAAAATGGGTTCAGACGAATTTTCGTATAGTGTATGGCCAGCATAAGGCTGGGATGTCAATAAAGCTCACGAGCATGTAAAGGAAGGTGTCCCAATTATTGTGACAATATAGTATATATACTTTTGATAATAATGTATTTATCCATTTGTTCTTAGTTGCTAAAAAAAAAGAGAGCGAAAGAAGCCTGTTCATAGAAATCAGTAGCTCAAGCTGCAATATAGAAACATCCTCCTCCCCATTCCCTATGACTTCAGTATCATGGATGTACCCTTTGCGAATATTTATTTGTGAAATTATTATTCTTGATTGAAAAAAAAAAAAGGGGAGGTAGAGAAAGATACGTGTTCATAGAACTCAGTAGTTCAAGCTGCAATATAGAAACACAACTGAACCCTCTCCTCCTCCTCCCTCCCATCCTCCTCCCCATTCCCCATGACTTCAGTATCATGGATGTACCCTTTGCGAATATTTACTTGTGAAATTATTATTCTTGATAAAAAAAAGGGGGGGGGGGGGGTGGGGAGAGAAAGATACGTGTTCATAGAACTCAGTAGTTCAAGCTGCAATATAGAAACACAACTGAACCCTATCCTCCTCCTCCCTCCCATCCTCCTCCCCATTCCCTATGACTTCAGTATCACGGATGTACCCTTTGCGAATTTTACTTGTGAAATTATTATTCTTGATTAAAAAGAGAAAAAAGGTTTAATAACTGTTACCATTTTCCTTTAAACTCCTTTTTCTTTTCTTTTTTTATGTTTGTTTATCACATCTATAATACTCCTTAGATTAAAAACTATTTCCTCTAAAATTGCATAAACAAGAGATAATGCTTCAATTAACAGTGTGCTAATGGATTCCAGCAGCAAAGGATCGTCCTGGCACATCAAGCTCGATTTCTGTCTTTTAAGTTGAATCTCCCGGCCGATTGAGTGAAGTTGGCCCAGCCGAACCATCTGCAGTTATCTGGTGTTCACTTTTTGGGCACTACTTCCCAATCTCCCATCTGATCCTCGGCTCACCAATCTGCCATCTCTTCTGTTCTCTCCCCATCCGCGATTGACAATCATTCCTCTCTAGGAAAACATGGTGTTTGTGAAGTCTGCAAGCAGATTGGCTTGAAGAAGTGCAACGCCAACTACAAGAGCTCGCTATCTGCTTGTTTCTAAGAACCCCCCCTCTTTTTCGAGTCTTTTTTTTTTTTATTCTTCCTCTCCGTGTTTGTGTCAGGAAGTTCTACATCTGTCACACTCGCAAAGGAAAAATCATTCTGTTTTGCTCATGTGACTCTCGGCAATAACAGAAAGAAGTGATTTGATATTAATTCACAAGTTTATCGTAGAAGACTTCATTGATTGAAGTGTGCGAGAAAAGAATTGTCCTAGACAGCCTGCATTGCTCATCATGCCCTGTACACACGGTTGGACATTCCGACGACAAAATCCGTTGGATTTTTTCAGACGGATTTTGGTCCAAACTTGTCTAGCATACACACGGTCGCACAAAGTTGTTGGAAAATCTGATCGTTGAGAACAAGGTGATGTACAACGCGTACGATGGGACTATAAAGAGGCCAGTAGCCAATAGCTTTTGTCTCGTAATTTATTCTGAGCATGTGTGGTACTTTGTGCATTGGAATTGTATACACATGATCGGAATTTAAACGATCGGATTTTGTTGTCGTAAAATTTTAGATCCAGCCCTCAAACTCTGTGTGTCGGAAATTCAGATGGAAAAAGTCCGATGGAGCCTACACACACAATCGGAATTTCCGACAACAAGATCCGATCGCACATTTTCCGTCGGAAAGTCCGACCACGTGTACAGGGCATAAGAGTAAACCAGATTTGTATTAGACATGTGCGCTTTGTTTCATTCCAAATTAATATTCTGACACATTTTTTCATTATTCGGAGATTTGGATATATCAGAATACCTGAATTACAATATAAACTAATTTTACTGAATACTCCAAATAACGAAACAAAATCCGGACTGAAATTTGAATCATATTTGTGCTTAGAGGGGGAATTATGCTGGGGGCATATAAGGAGAGAGAGGTTTTGAGCTGGGGGGGCAAAGATTTGTGCTTGGAGGGGGGATTTCAGCAGGGGGCAGATTTGTACTGGGAGGAGGTAGAGTTTATGCTTAGGGGCAGTGGTCTCAGCAGGGGGCGGGGGGGATGACCGTGGCTGAAGCCCCTGATTGGGTCCCCAAAAAGCCCCCGGTCTCGATTGGGCACGGTTCTGTTACTAGCCCCGAGCGCCGCACGGGGACCGATCTAATGCCGAGCGCCGCCAGGTGCAGCCGCGTCACATAGCAGGTCCCTCCTTCTGGAGCCTGTGGCGCCCATGATGGACATCCCACTGGTCCTTGGTGGGACCCCAGGACGTGTGATGTCCATCATAGGCGCTGTAGGCTCCAGAAGGCGGGAATTACAATGCGGCCACCGCGCCACTGTGAGATCCCCAATCTGCGCTCAGCTCTCCTCTCAGTCCTCTCCCTGCCTGCTGTGATGATGGGCACGCACGGTCACCTCAGACAACACCACGGCTGAGCTGCTGCTGCAGGACACATGAAGTCTCCTGGTTAGGTAGGTCAGTGTGTGCCACTACTGTCAGAGTATATATGTCAGGTAGGTCAGTGTAGGTCAGGTAGGTCAGTGTGTCAGGCAGGTCAGTTTAGTTGTCAGCATTGATGAGCATCGGTAAGCCAGGCAGCAACCAGCAAGTGAGCTTACCCCCCGCCACACAACCACACCACCCAGCCAAAAAAACCAGCGCCACTACCGCCACACCCTCGCCTGTGCCGGACTTGGACTTTGGGCTGCAGCCTCTGGTCTTTTTGCCACCTAGAAGGGGGTATGCATGTATATCAGTGCTTGATTTTGTTTGTGGGGGGGGGGGGGGGGGGGTTTGAAGGGATTTTCACTAACACATACTCATACATCTTGGAGGGGGCGCCATTTGGCATGTTTGCCCTGGGTTCTAGATCAATGATTCTTAACTCCAGTCCTCAAGTACCCCAAAACAGGTCATGTTTTCAGGATTTCCCTCAGATGAAACAGCTATGGTAATTACTAAGGCCATGAACTGAGAAAAATAACGGAAAGCCTGAAAACATGACCTGTTGGGGGTACTTGAGGACTGGAGTTGAGAAATATTGATCTAGAGGACCTTGTTCCGGCACTGAATGTGATTACTTATAAAAAAAAGGGAAAAGGTATTCATAATGTATTTTTATATCTATTCACAAATGGTTTGCCTTTCATTTCTATTTCAAACTGAATGGGTTGTTTTTACATGGTGAGGGTTTACCATCAATGGTGACCCCTCCATAAGGAGCGCATGGGCCCCGCCCCCCCCCCAACCATGCAGCCTGTAATCTACATGCAGGGTGCCGGATGGATGTGGAAGATAAGTGCAGCGCTAAAAAATGATCACAAAGTGAACTGAAAACAATATAAAACAGTGTACAAATACATATAAAAGGGTGCACGAAAATGATCTCAGAGTGAACTCAAAACAATATGAACAGTATACAAATACATATAAGTATAAAGTAAAGTATACAAATATAATAAACCTTTAAAGGAAAAATAATATTATATAATAATAATATAACTTTAAAGGAAAAATCATAGTGTCATATTGACAAATGTGCAGATAGAAATTATATGAATAAATAATCAATAAATAATGTCCTAAAATAATGTCCATTTTTTTCTCTTTTTTTGGACATTATTTTTTGACATTAGTCAAATAATTTTTCTATGCACATTTGTTGATATGGCACTCGGTATGTTATTTTTCCTTTAAAGATTTATCATATTTGTATACTTTACTTTATACTTATATGTATTTGTACACTGTTTTATATTGTTTCCAGTTTACTTTGAAATCATTTTTTAGTGCTGCACTTATCTTCCACATGTTTTCTCAGTTTTGCAATTGATCCATTGCTGTGCTAGCTGCTTTCTTAACACCCTTTGTAGACAGCTTGGTATATTTGCCTTATTTTTCGCCGGATGCATGGATTCCAATGGGGGGGGGGTGTTTTTTTTTTTAAGCATGTGATTAGAGCCAGGGGCTCTAATTGAATTAAAATAGGGTGGGCTTGGGACGCAGAGCACTGCGTTTGAAGCCCACCCAGTTGTGTGACAATAGCAAATGAATATTTGCTATTGTCACATTAATTCTCCTCCCGGCCAATCAGGAAGCAGGTCTGAGACCCGATTCCCGAATGGCCAAAAGGAGAAGCTACACTGGACGACGGGAGGAGGAAGGAGGAGGAGACGCGAGGAGAGGAGACGCAGGGGAAAAAAGCTGCCTGTCTATCCATCACCTGGAGGGAAGCCTGAGGAGAAGCTACGCTTGCTGCCGAGAGGAGGAGGAGAAGGAGGGACATGAGGGGAGGAGACAGAGGGGAAAGCGGATCACCTGGAGGGAAGCCCAGGGTCAGTGTTTTGCGATCGGGTGACCGACCGGCCGTGGGTGGAGGTGCGGGCGACCCGACCGGGGAGGGGGGGTGGGGAATGAGGGTGATCCGACAGGAAAGATGGGGAGGGGGGGGGTTGGTTTGGTTGTGCACTGTTTGCCACCACCCCCAAAAAAAATACCACTGTTTACCATCACTTTAATCCCAATATTATTGCTTGTAACATCACTTCCTGTTAAAGGCTGACTACACCTAACCACTGCCTTGCAACTAGCAGCATGGTGATCAATCTTCCAGGTCAGCTACTTCAGTTGGCCATTGGACTGCCTGTCAGATCTCCAAGATGCATTCAAGGACAAGAAGGAGCATGAAAGGAAGAATGACAATGCTGTAATCATTGAGAAACAGTGGTTTAGAGTTGTCAGCCTGCATCAGGAAGTGCTTTGTTTGACAATACTTGCTTAAAGCGGAACTTTACCTATAACAACTTAAAGTGTAACTCCACTTTTGTTGAGAAAAAAACATCTGCCAGTGTCATTTACACAGTAATCAGTGCATTTTTATAGCACTGATCGCTGTATAAATAGCAATGGTCTCAAAATAGTGTCAAAAGTGTCTGATGTGTCCGCCATAATGTTGCAGTCACAATAAATATCGCAGATCACCGCCATTACTAATAATAGAAAAAAAATAATAATAAAAATGCCATAAAACCATCCCCTATTTGTAGACGCTATAACTTTTGCGTAAACCAATCAATATACCCTCTATTGCGATTTATTTTTATTTTTTTTACCAAAAATATGTAAAAGAATACATATCGGCCTAAACTGAGGAAAAAAAAATATTTTTGGGGGATAGTTATTATAGCAAAAAGTAAAAAATATTGCTTTTTTTTCTAAATTGTCACTCTTTTTTTGTTAAAAACACAAAGGTGATCAAATACCACCAAAAGAAAGCTCCATTTGTGGGGAAAAAAGACAATTTTGTTTTGGTGTAAAGAAGCACGACCGCGCAATTGTCAGTTAAAGTGACGCAGTACCGAATCGTAAAAAGTGCTCTGGTCAAGAAGGGGGTACGTTCTTGTGGGGCTGAAGTTGTTAATTAAAAATAATGTTGTTTTTTTTTTAGCAAGGAATATACTTTCTACATTAATAATTCTACTACCAGAATTAGTGTATGCTGTAAATTGCCTCCAGCATTTTGCCTGTTTCTATTGGCCCCTGAGCAGTGGTAAATTTTAGGCTGATTGGCCTCTATTCGCTCTGTTTTTAGGCACAATACTAAAACATAGAGAGCAATTCGGTATGTGCAGTGTATTACTGGATCTGAAACAGTATAGGAACTTATTTTTAATGTTTTACATAGCGATACCTGCTAAAGGAGCCAGCATAAAATTGTCTAGCAGGACTTTGTTTTCTGATTAAAGTTCCACTTTAAGACCCCTTTCACACTGGGGCATTTTTCAGGAGCTTTAGCTTTAAAAAAAAAGCACCTGTAAAGCGCCCCAAAGAGGCCACAACTGCAATCCCAATGTAAAAGCCAGAGTGCTTTCACACCAAGGCGCTGCGCTGGCAGGGCGTCAAAAAAAGTCCTGCAAGCAGCTTCTTTGCAGCGCTTTAGGAGTGGTGAATACACCGTTCCTAAAGCACCCCTTCCCATTTGAATCAATGGGGAAGCACCTGCAAAGCGCCTTAAAAGCGCCTGAAAAGCGCTTTTGGCAGCAGCGTTTTGTGGGCACTTTTAACCCTTTATTTGGCCACTAGCAGGGGTTAAAAGTGCCCCAATAGTGCTCAAAAAAACCGCTGGTAAAGCGCTGCTAGTTTAAGCAGCGCTTTACGAGCGTTTTTTCGGGAGCTGACATTGTGAAAGGGCTCTTAAAGCACTTGGGCTTTCACATTGGGATTGCAGATGAAGCTTCTTTCAAGTGCTTCACAGGCGCTTTTTTTAACGCTAAAGCGCCTGAAAAACGCCCCAGTGTGAAAGGGGTCTAAGAAGACTGCATACAGTGAGGCATGATGCAAAATATAGGGTAAATTCAGGGTTTACATACTATTTACATTTCTTATACCCCTTTTTACTTCATTTAATGCAGCCCCCTCTCTCAGCCTGTGCTCATCTTTCAGCTTGTTGGCAGGGGACAAGATAAATACACATATCACAGTTCGAATCAAACATATTTGCCAGACAAGGGCTGAAAGGAATTTTGTAACATTGCCAGCAAAACGATAAAACGCCATTCTTACCCACACAAAATTTACGAGTCACATTACAGCGGGAAAGTGCGCGCCCATATTGATAACAAGTCATTAAAGAAAGCACAAATACGACTTCCATTACTGGGGAAGACATAAAAGCAGGCGGCACGTGCCATCAAATAAGGGGAATCAACATGGGGTCCAGTCACTTGTATAGCAGAGAAGAGTTATTTATCGTCCGCTCTGGTAATATGTGCCAGCAAGGGGGCCAAAACAAACAGCTTTCCGTCACTTTAAAATCAGAAGAACTCCAGGAAATTCAATGTCCCCACTTCATATTCCTAGGATATGGAAACTAGATTGCTTTAATGGGGTACATGGTTTAGACCTTGAAGCTAACTAAGCGGGAGTTCAAGTGGTGGTGTGAAAAGAGACTAGGATAATGCAAGAATTTGCATATTCACTCTTACATCTGGTTACTTAACAAAGATTTATGATACTCACTTTTTTTGTTTTAAAAGGAGCTTTCACCCCTCCACCATGAAAATTCCCAAATACCGCGTACACACGATCAGAATTCTCATCGGCAAAGCCTTGGATGGTTTTTCCAACGGAATTCCGCCGGTCAAGCTTGTGTTGCCTACACACGGTCACACCAAATTCCCAACCGTCAAGAACGCGGTGACGTACAACACTACGACAAGCAGAGAAAATGAAGTTCAGTGCTTCCGAGCATGCGTCTAATTGTTTCCGAGCAGGCATAGGAATTTTGCGCGTCAGAATTGCTACAGCCGATCGGCATTTCAAAACTTTTTACGTCTGAAAAATTGAGAACCTGCTCTCAATCTTTTGCTGGCAGCCAGCGAAATTCCGATGGAGCATACATACAGTCGTATTTTCCGACGAAAAGCTCTTATCGGTCTTTTGCTGGCCAAAATTCCGACCGTGTGTACGCGGCATAAGAGTTCCTATGTAAGACACTCCTAGTGAAGGGCTGGGTATTAGCCCCCAGGGCCAGTACTAATAAAGTGTGTTGGGCTGATGGCTCTAAGTAGAGATGCTTCACCATTTAGGGCCCCCCACTCAGCAGTGACACATAGTGGGCACTCCTCAAATTTTTGTAAATATTTTATTCTATCTTTTCATGTGACAACACTGAAGAAATGACACTTTTCTACAATGTAAAGAGTGTACAGCTTGTATAACTGTGTAAATTTGGTGTCCCCTCAAAATAACTCAACACACAGCCATTAGTGTCTAAACCGCTGGCAACAAAAGTGAGTACACCCCAAAGTGAAAATGTCCAAATTGGGCCCAATGAGCCATGTTCACTCCCCAGTGTCATGTCACTCATTAGTATTACAAGGTCTCAGGTGTGAATGGGGAGCAGGTGTGTTAAATTTGGTGTTATCGCTCTCACTCTCTCATACTGGTCACTGGAAGTACAACATGGCACCTCATGGCAAAGAACTCTCTGAAGATCTGAAAAAAAGAATTGTTGCTCTGCATAAAGATGGCCTAGGCTATAAGAAGATTGCCAAGACCCTGAAACTGAGTTGCAGCACGGTGGCCAAGACCATACAGCGGTTTAACAGGACAGGTTCCACTCAGAACAGGCCTCGCCATGGTCGACCAAAGAAGTTGAGTGCACGTGCTCAGCGTCATATCCAGAGGTTGTCTTTGGGAAATAGACATATGAGTGCTGCCAGCATTGCTGCAGAGGTTGAAGGGGTGGGGGGTCAGCCTGTCAGTGCTCAGACCATACATTGTACGCTGCATCAAATTGGTCTGCATGGCTCTCATCCCAGAAGGAAGCCTAGTCTAAAGATGATGCACAAGAAAACGCACAGTTTGCTGAAGACAAGCAGGCCAAGGACATGGATTGCTGGAACCGTGTCCTGTGGTCTGATGAGACCAAGATAAACTTATTTGGTTCAGATGGTATCAAGCGTGTGTGGCAGCAACCAGGTGATGAGTACAAAGACAAGTGTGTCTTGCCTACAGTGAAGCATGGTGGTGGGAGTGTCATGGTCTGGGGCTGTATGAGTGTTGCCGGCACTGGGGAGCTACAGTTCATTGAGGGAACGCTGAATGCCAACATGTACTGTGACATACTGAAGCCAAGCATGATCCCCTCCATTCGAAGACTGGGCATCAGGGCAGTATTCCAACATGATAACCCCAAACCTCTGTGGGGCATCCTTAAACGAAAGGTGGAGGAGCGCAAGGTCTCTAACATCCACCAGCTCCGTGATGTCGTCATGGAGGAATGGAAGAGGACCCCAGTCGCAACCTGTGAAGCTCTGTTGAACTCCATACCCAAGAGGGTTAAGGCAGTGCTGGAAAATAATGGTGGTGACACAAAATATTGACACTTGGGGCCCAATTTGGACATTTTCACTTGGGGGCGTACTCACTTTTGTTGACAGCGGCAACTTAGTGTGTTGAGTTATTTTGAGGGGATAGCAAATTTACACTGTTATACGAGCTGTAAACTCACTACTTTACATTGTAGCAAAGTGTAATTTCTTCAGTGTTGTCACATGAAAAGATATAATAAAATATTTACAAAAATGTGAGGGGTGTACTCACTTTTGTGAGATACTGTAGCTACTCAGCATTCCCAGGGGAAGCCTGGGTTGGGTGCATTAGCCCCTTGGGCCAGTACTAATAAAATACACTATATTACCAAGAGTATTAGGACGCCTGCCTTTACATGCACATGAACTTTAATGGCTTCCCAGTCTTAGTCTGTAGGGTTCATTATTGAGTTGGCCCACCCTTTGCAGCGATAACATCATCTCTTTTGGGAAGGCTGTCCACAAGGTTTAGGAGTGTGTCTATGGGAATGTTTGATCATTTTTCCAGAAGCACATTTGTGAGGTCAGGCACAGACGTTGGATGAGAAAGCCTGGCTCGCAGTCTCTGCTCTAATTCATTCCAAAGGTGTGTTTTGTCAGTGCAAATTCAGGACTCTGTGCAGGCCAGTCAAGTTCCTCCACCCCAAACTCACTCATCCATGTCTTTATGGACCTTGCTTTGTGCACTGGTGCGCAGTCATGTTGGAACAGGAAGGGACCGTCCCCAAACTGTTCCCACAAAGGTGGGTGCATGAAATTGTCCAAAATGTCTTGGTGTGCAGATGCCTTATGAGTTCCCTTCACTGGAACTAAGGGGCCAAGCCAACCCCTAAAAAAACAACCCCACACTATAGTACCCCCTCCACCAAATGATTTGGACCAATGCCATTAAAGTTCATGGGCATGTAAATCAGGCGCCCAAATACTTTTGGTAATATAGTGTATGTAGGGCTGGTGGCCCTGAGTAGAGACACTTCACTATTTAGGATCCCCAGTCAGCAGTGCCACCATGTGTCATTACATAGCTGCACATTTTTTGTTTTTCGTATCTGGTTACTTACCAAAAATGTATTACCCACTTTATTTTTAAGAGGAGCTTACAACCCTCCACAGCAGAAAATCCCTAAGAGCTCCTACATAAAACATTCCCAGGGGAAGGCTGGGTTGGGTGCATTAGCCCCCTGGGCCAGTACTAATAAGTTATGTTGGGCTGGTGACCCTAAGTAGAGATACTTCACTATTTAGGACCCCCAGCCAGTGACACATGGTGGGCATTATATAGCTACCAATGTTTTGTTCAGCTCTGTTGTCAGAGGGAAGTCTTCCAATGGCAGCTTCTTTGTGGCTCTAATGCCGCGTACACATGATCGGAATTTCGGCCAGCAAAAGACCAATAAGAGCTTTTCATCAGAAAATGCGACCGTGTGTACGTAATTTAGCTGGCCAGTTTCCCGCCAGCAAAAATTTGAGAGCATGTTCTAAAAAAAAAAACTAAATTCCTAAACTAAATTCTAAATTCCGATCGTGTGTATGCAATTCCAACGCACAAAAACTCACACATGCTCAGATTCAACTACGAGATGGAAGTTATTGGCTACTGGTTATTGAACTTCCTTTTTCTAGTCCCGTCGTACGTGTTGTATGTCGCCGTGTTCTTGGCGGTCGGAATTTGGTGTGACTGTGTGTATGCAAGACAGCTTGAGCGAAATCCCATCGGAATTCCGCCGGGAAAACCATCAGAGCTTTTTCCGACCAAAATTCCGATCGTGTGTACGCGGCATAAGATGTACTGTGACTGAATGTCAAGGGCCACAAAGGATTCTCCAAGATTGTGAATGTGTCACAATTAACTAAGTCCTTTAGGAACACCCACCTTTCACCATGAACACCAACCACTGGTCCACATCACAAGCTAAAGCCAGTTAGTTGTTCTTTCCTGAAGCTCAGATATAAAATATACTATTATTTGGACCTTGTGGTCTTCCGGTGCTTATACCCTAGGCTCCAGTCACCATAAACAGGTTCGTATGACCCACAGTTCACAGTTCCATAACTCCATCTACACAGACAGGTGGGGGCTTTAGAACCAAAACTTGTGCTGAGGATTATGAAAAGAATTTGAGATATCTTAATACTATATAACAGCTGAAACTTCCTCGCTTTTTAAAAACGGGTTATTTGAGGTCATCTGGCTGTAGATACATTCAGGCTATAGATTGAAGCAGTTGCTAAGCAAGAAGGACCAGCAACATCAAAAGCACTGGTATATGATCCTTCACAGTAGACCGGCTCTTTATATATAGAATTTGCAGCATCTGTCTGTAGACAGCAGAAAGTAAAAGAGGCTCTATGTGGAAACTGGCAGTTTCGGGTATTTTTTTAGATCAAGGAATGATGAACAGAAATCCCAAAGGTTTCCTTTGCCCCACAACTCACATTTTCAAGACTTAAAGTGGTTGTAAACCCCTACATATACCCCGTGAAGTGACTGGCCCCAGGTGATACACAGAGATAAAATAAATCCTCCTACATAAGTTGTGTCTGTTTATCTGCAGCATTTTCTTCTCTTCATCTGCTCAAAGTGCTGGATTTTAAAGCTTGTCTGAAAGTTCAGAAAAAAGGGAAAAGTGCAGAAGTTACAATCTGCAGAGCGCAGTGAGGAGAGCTCTAACAGCTGATTGGAGGGAAGAGACACACCCCCGTCCACACAGCACACAGGAACCAAGTTGAGGCTGTCAATCAGCTGGAGGTCCCTCTTCTGTCACCATTTTTGTCTTGGTGTCAGGAAGACTTGTTAGAAGGGATTCATGCTGATAGCAGATGAAGGAAGACAAAAGTGACACTTAGTCCTATTAACTGAGACATTCATTGAGGGATATGCTTTGTTCATACTCCATGTCTGAGGTTTACATTCACCTAAATATAGAACTGAAATTATGAAAAAAATGAAGAGTTGGTGTTTTCTAAATGCAGTACCTATGTGATCCCATAGCCCATCAATAAAAATTCTCATACATGCAAAAAGTATTGACAGATATTGAACCCATGGAATTACAAGGAGTTGGGAGTTAGGCCACAGGGAGATGGGGGTTTTATGAAGCAAACTGGCCACTGGTCAATCTGAAGAAGTTGTCTGCTAATACTATCCCTTCCCCTAACTATAACCCCAACCATACTCCTAGACCCTAAACCTACTCTAACACAAAACCTAACTTTTCTCCTAACCCTATCACCACCCTAACACTGATGCTAACCCTTGTCCCCACCACCCTAACACTGATGCTAACCCTTGTCCCCACCACCCTAACTCTGACGCTAACCCTTGTCCCCACCACCCTAACTCTGACGCTAACCCTTGTCCCCACTGTTAAGCCCTACTACTATCTCTACCTTAGCTGTAAACTCAGCCTTACTCCTAAAACATAAACCTTGTCTAACTTTAACACAAACCCTAACTTTTCCCCAAACCCCTACCTCTCCCCAAACTCTGACCCCAACCCCTGTCTCTAAACCCTAACAGCACAGCAAACCTAGATATAACTCCAACCTTACTCCTAAACCTTAGACCTACTGTAATTGTAATATAAACCCTACACTATCCCCAAACCCTAAACCCTAACTCTGACCTTAACCCTTGTCCCCTACCACGAAACCCTAATACTACCTCTAACCTAGATACTGTATAACCCCAACCCTACTCCTAAACCTACTTCAACTCTAACATAAGTCCTAATTTTTCCCTTAACCCTAAACCATAACTCTACCTTAGCTCTGACCCTAACCCTTGTCCCTACTACTAAACCCTAACAATACCCCTAAACATAGATATAACCTCAGTTTTTCAGGTAAACCCTAAACCTGTTTTACCCTAACGAGAACCTTAAAGTGTTACTAAACCTAAACCAGTAAAATCAGTCTGTATATGTAGTAAAGCATCCATGTTATACTCACTGTGGAACCTAAGGGTTTAATCCTGTGGATTGTGTCTAAGGGCTGTTTGATCCTGTCTTCTCTGATCCTCTCTTTCTTCCACAGTTCCCAAACCATCTCCTTATAGAACAGAGCCTTTGAGACGCTCTGCACATGATAAGTTTGGTGTGTATTGGTAGAGTTTTTTGTTTCTTAGGAGGGTGAATTGATCAGCAGAGAGTCAATCTGCACTGTCCAGACAGAGGGTCAGGGGTCCGGCAGCCTCACAGGACAGTCAGAGTAGAATGACCATTCCTCCTACAAGCTTTAACCAGACACTCATAGAAGTCATAGGACTGTTATATACGGCTGATGAGAAAAGATATTTACTAAAATGATTGCATGTCCATGTTCTGTATGCTGTGGGGGACCAGATATAGTGAATGCATGGACTTGGGTTTAGTAACACTTTAACCTTACTCCTAAACCTACTCTAACACTAGCATAAACCCTAATCATTTCCCTAACCATACTCTAAATCTGATCCTAACTGTAAATCCTGTTCCCACCACTAAACCTTAACACTAACCTTACCCTAACTTTAACCCTAGCCTTACATTTCAACCCTACGGCTAATATAAATCTAACCCTACCCTAAACTTTGACCCTAATCCTAAACCCTGTGCCTACCATTAAACCCTAAAACGAATTGTGCCCTATCTATATCCTAATCCTAAACACTATTTCTAAAACCTAACCCCATTGTAAACCTAAACCATAACCCGAAACCTACTCAAATCCTTCCCTAACTCTAACCCTAAACACAAACTACACCTAGACCCTAAACCCAATCATCTTGTTACCTTCACAACTTTTGTCAGGAGTCCTAGAGGAGGGATGTGCAAGTTTTTATTTCTTTCATCATTTAATTAATAAAACATATGTGATATATCTATTTTTTTTTTTTAGGAGCAATAGTGAACTTCTATTTTAAAGAATAACCAAAAAAATTAAATTATAAATAAAGGCAAAACTTTTTTTTTAGTTTTGGATACATTAGAGAGGGAATAAAATGCCTATGTACTCTGAGCCCCCTTTAGGGACATCCACCCTCTCTATATGTTTTGGTTATCATTATATTAAGTGAAGGAAAATACCAGTTTTGGGTTGTCACCAGAACAGGAATAGAGGAGAAATCTTCCAAGGAAGACACTGGTTCTGGTGACAACCGGGGATCCCCTTACTTTTCAGGGGATTCCCATACTTTTCAGGGATTTCCACTTTTTTTACTTCTTGTTTTGGCTATGGGAAATAAAGTGAAAAGAAATCTACCCAATGGGACACATAGGGCAGAAAAAAAAACCTGATGGGTTATACTCAAGCCAAAACAGTTTATTTTTTTTAATTTTGGATAAAGTTTTATTTTTTTCTTTAAAGCGGGAGTCCGCCGGGACTCCGCGTTTTTTTTTTTTTTTAAAAGCCAGCAGCTACAAATACTGCAGCTGCTGACTTTTAAAATAGTGACAGTTACCTGTCCAGCGCGCCCGCGATGTCGGCACCCGAAGCCGATCTCTCGATCGTCTCTCGGGTGCTGCCGCCGCCATCTTGGGTATGGGAATCAGGAAGTGGAGCCTTTCGGCTTCATTTCCCGGTTCCCTACTGCGCATGCGCGAGTCGCGCTGCGCAATAAGGATGGACCCGCTGCCTCTGGGATCTGTGTGTTTCCCAGAAGGCAGCGGGGGACTTTCGGAAAGGGGCGTAATCTACGCCCCTTTCCGCAGAGAGCTATCCCGGAAGTGGGTGCAGATACCTGTACTGTGCGGGTATCTGCACCCCCCTCCCCCCTGAAAGGTGCCAATTGTGGCGCCGGAGGGGGGGAGGGTTCCGATGAGCGGAAGGTCCACTTTAGGGTGGACCTCCGCTTTAAATCATATTTTTATGCATTGAAATATCATGAAATGTGTTTAAATCTAGTTGTTCAAATTAGCTTAAATGTTGAGTTGTGAAAATGAAGCTGTAGTTGAAGTTCCAACAAGGCAGGAAGGGGGGATTTCACCAGGATGGGGATGATAAACAGCAGGAGGTGGGCTAATGCATAACTACAGGCTGGTTGTAAACCTATGGAACCATACAATGGAGCTGGGGTGCGATCATTGCTTTAAAACATTTTTGCATGTGCTTATTCTAACTGAGATGCTTGAATTGTACATTTCGCTTTTTTGTCTGGAGTTGTCCTTTAAATGTGAAAGCTGGCATTATATCAGCTCCTTTATAAAGATTTAATCAGACAAAACAAGTCTGCAGGTTAATGAAAGCGATGTTTGCGGCGGTGATGGGTAACGCTCAGACAACAGCTACCTGGCACGAGTGGAAAATTCGTCTAACATCTGTGGCTGAATAGGTGGTGGGGAAAGACAAACCCTTGGAGGTCTCCAGATTATGGAAATCTATTTGTGAAAATTGCCTCGTTGTCTGTTCTTGTTTTTCCCAGCAGCTCTAATAAAGAAGCCAAAACAGGGATTTAGACGCACCGGGGGCCACGGTGGAATAAACAGGCCTGTCAGGGCCGGTACAATTTTTATTAAGAGGAAAATGTCCTGTGATGCATCTTTATTCTTGTGGATCTGTTTATGGAGCAATGCCAACTCCACCACTGCAAAGGATTCTGGGGAAAAACCTTCTTGGTGGACAATTAGCCGCATCAATCGACAATGGGTCTGCCATGCTAATAACCAGGGTTGCTATACGTGGAGGGGGGGGGGGCATAAGGGACACAAGCCCCAGGCGCAGCAGCTCAATGTGCAGGGTTGGGAGCTCCAGCAGTTCCCTTCCCCCTGCCTCTCAATGACAGGAGTGACTGAAATCTCAGCAAGGGTTTTTTTTGTGATGATAGAGGAGCATTTTTTCCTTCCAGTGACACCACCAATTCAGATAGGCAGGGGGCGGGGATTAAGAGGTGCCGTGTGGGTGGGGGCTCAGTGTCCTATAATAACCCTTAGCACTGGATGACACTGTCCCAGCACTGCTCATAGCAAGCCATTGTTCTGGTCCTCTGAGGTTCATTCAAGGTAAAGAGATGAATATGATTGGTTGGTATGGGCAAGTGTTAGGATATGAAGGGGAAAGTGAGGGAATCCACAAGAGGGACATCGATGGGGGAGTCTTGTTCCACCCCTATGGACTGGTGATTTTCTGTTCTGTTACCCATTGATGGGGGGGGGGGGGTAGGAAGGGAAATTAAATAAGCTGGCTTGAAGCAAAGGTTCACTTTTACCACATTTACTGCCACACCATTGTAAAAAAAATTATGGGTAGGTGGCAGCACTATAGAAAGCACCCCCCGGATTGACAGCATGCCTGTGATCAAGCTGTAATTAGACAGTACAGATTACAGGCAAAATGTACAGAGCCAATCAGAGTGGCTTTGTACTTTGTGATTGCTGTGAACCAATCACAGCAATCACAAGTGTAAACTCTCCCTGTGTTTACAAACATTCAATCCTCCCCTTCTGCTCACAACGGAGGAAAGAAGGGAAAGTAATAGATTGGTGGCAGCAGATTCAACGTTGGGGGTTTTAAAGTGCCAACTGACAACCAATAATTGTGGGTTTGTTTTTCAAATGTGGTGGGAGGGAGTAAAAGAGCTATTGACCACCGATGAATGTGGGATTGTGTACCTGACCACCGATGAATGTGGGATTGTGTTCCTGACCACCAATGATTGTGGGATCCTTTACATTAAGGTGGTGGTGGGTTAATTTGCCACTGTCCACCAATGACTGCATGTTTTTTTTTATAAAGATGGTGAAGTTGAAGTGCCACTGACCACCAGTGATGGGGTTGAGGGTTCAAAAGCCACAGACCACAAATGTTTGAGGACGGGGAATTTTTTATTTTATTTTTTTGCCAATACTTGACCTCAGTGTGAGATTATTAAAGACTTTGGGCGCAACCTAAACACCTCCATGTCAGCATGTTTTTCATTTCCCCCCCAAAAAATCATTTTTGGGGATATTTGTACTGCCCATGCACTTTATTTTATATGTTTTATAGCAGAAATACCACCCAAATAAAGCTCTACTTGTCTAAAAAAAAAAAAAAAAAAATACATAAGATTATTATTATTATAATTGAGAACTGAGAAATGGCCTGGCAATGGACAGTATAGAGAAGCTTGTACTCAATTGGTTAAGTCTATATGATTGTGACTTACTGACCCAGAAGGATCAGGTGTGTGGACTGAGGAATCGGCCATATTTCATTGGTTGCTACGGGTTACTGCAGTTTTCTTCTTCAAATAAAACCCAATGTAACTAGAAACCGATTTCTGATTGGTTTCTCTGGGTTATAGCTCTCCATGCTATGTTGTTACAGGCTTAACGTATATATACCTATCCACCGGAAAACAAACAAGATGCCATAAGATATATGATTAACTATTCTTTTGGACTTTTTGGCGTGAGGCCTATTTCACATTTATGATTCAAGATGAGCTCAGTAATTATCATTATCACTATTATTATTATTACAATTTCTTCACAACCAGCTTTTGGTAACAGAGAGGTCTTGCTCTGGAAGATATTTAGTCACTTACGGGGTTAATTGAGATGCCCTGGGGGCAGAATGCAATAAGGCAGAGCCAGAGAGATATGGAACACAAATGGTGGTGTCCATGGGGTGTATCGAGACCACCTGCTGATATAAAATGATGTCCATTCGTCATGGAGGCTGGAATGGTTGATGCGAGACCTAGACAAGCTATGTCAACATAACCCTTGCCTTGCCACGCATGGTCATTTTAAAGTGGACCTATCATTGAAATTCACACATCAATTGCATCAGTAGGACACATGCCAGCATTCATCAAATGATTTTAAAATAATACCTGTTGATCCTTATTTGAAGGTCTTTGTTAAGGGACTTCCTGTTTTAAGGTGACAACGTTCCTTCCCTGCCTCCCAATTGTGCTCTGGTGTTGTCACCCTCTTATATTAGTCTTCAAAGACTAGAAGTGTCTATTTTATCGCTAGCCATAGATGACTTCTTCTGATTCATGCTGAATTGACAGAAATTTGACTCATGGGTAGCCCTGCAAGCACCACCTTTAAAACTCGACTGAGCCAGATAGAAAATTACCCGCTGAAAACAGTTACCACATCCTATCAAATGCAGTCACTATTCGGCGGCACCATTGTATTTAGACATGAGTTGAGTATATATATATATATATATATATATACACACACAGTTGGTCTCATAAGTTTACATACCCTGGCAGAATTTATGATTTCTTGGCCATTTTTCAGAGAATATGAATGAAGACACAAAAACATTTCTTTCACTCGTGGTTAGTGTTTGGCTTAAGCCATTTATTATCAGTCAATTGTGTTTACTCTTTTAAAATCATAATGGCAACAGAAACTACCCAAATGACCCTGATCAAAAGTTTACATACTCTGGTGATTTTGGCCTGATAACATGCACTCAAGTTAACACAAAGGGCTTTGAATGGCTATTAAAGGTAACCATCCTCACCTGTGATCTGTTTGCTTGTAATTAGTGTGTGTGTATAAAAGGTCAATGAGTTTCTGGACTCCTGACAGACCCTTGCATCTTTCATCCAGTGCTGCACTGATGTTTCTGGATTCTGAGTCATGGGGAAAGCAAAAGAATTGTCAAAGGATCTGCGGGAAAAGGTAGTTGAACTGTCTAAAACAGGAAAGGGATATAAAGAGATATCCAAAGAATTGAGAATGCCAATCAGTAGTGTTCAAACTGTAATCAATTACTGGAAAATTAGGATTTCTGTTGAAACCAAACCACGGTCAGGTAGACCAAATATAATTTCAGCTACAACTGCCAGGAAAATTGTTTGGGATGCAAAGAAAAACCCACAAATAATTTAATAAAATAGGTGAAATACAGGACTCTCTGAAAACATGGCTGTTTCAAGATGCACAATAAGGAGGCACTTGAAGAAAGATGGGCTGCATGATCGAGTCACCAGAAGAAAGACATTACTACACAAATGTCACAAAATATCCAGCTTACAATACGCCAAACAGCACAGAGACAAGCCTCAAACCTTCTGGCTCAAAGTCATTTGGAGTGATGAGTCCAAAATGTAGCTTTTTGGTCACAACCATAAACGCTACATTTGGAGAGGAGTCAACAAGGCCTATGATGAAAGGTATACCTACTGTGAAACACGGAGGTGGATCACTGATGTTTTGGGGATGTGTGAGCTACAAAGGCACAGGAAATTTGGTCACAATTGTTGGCAAGAGAAATGCAGTATGTTATCAAAAAATACTGGAGGAACATTTGCATTCATCAGCCAGGAAGCTGCGCATGGGACGTACTTGGACATTCCAATATGACAATCATCCAAAACACAAGGCTAAGTCCCCCTGTCATTGGCTACAGCAGAATAAAGTGAAGGTTCTGGAGTGACCATCTCAGTCTCCTGACCTCAATATCATTGAGCCACTCTGGGGAGATCTCAAACGTGCCGTTCATGCAAGACAGCCCAAGAATTTACAGGAACTGGAGGCTTTTTGCCAAGAGGAATGGGCACCTTACCATCTGAGAAGATAAAGAGCCTCATCCACAAATACCACAAAAGACTGTCGTTAATGTTAAAGGGGACAATACACGGTATTAAGAGCTGGGGTATGTAAATTTTTGATCAGGGTCATTTGGGTAGATTTTGTTGCCATTATGAATTAAAAAGAGTAAACACAGTTGATTGCTTACAGCCAAACACTAATCATGAGTGAAAAAAAAGTTTTTGTGTTTATCAATCATATTCTCTGAAAAATGGCCAAGAAACAAGAAATATATATATATATATATATGTGTGTATATAAAATGTCTTTAGATCTTAATCTTGAACTGGCTACACACACTGCAATTTGATTATGCAATCTGCCAAAAGCTAAAGGGTCTACCAAATCAATCTGTTCAATTTATATCCAATCCGGTGGCTCCCTTACCAAACAGTCAAAGGGGATCGTGCAATCAGACTGTCCTCTCCCCCTCCTATTGTTATGCGTTTTTTATTTCCCTGCACCATTGTATGCACCTTTTATTCCCAATTCTTTATGTATCTGTGCTATGCGCTTTTGTTTCCAGTGCACAGCACAGTGGGAGAGCTGCATAAATTATTCATTATAACAATAAAAGCAATATAGTAATAATAACCCAATTGTTTTTTATTTCCTTATATACATATTTACATTATTCAAATAACTGCTGACATCTGAAAATAATTTCCAGGGGCGTTTTGTGACCAAAATAAACTCATCTAACGAAATATTAATTTCAGTCTATACCATGCTTATTAAAGTACGATATATGAACCTTATTGCATTTCAAAGTCTGTCATAAAAAAAAAAAAAAAAAAATTATAAAAATTTTAACCCAACAGGCTCAATTTCAAAGCAAAATACTAGGATAACGATCCTTATTTTAAAGAAAATGTGTTATTTTCCATGTCCAATAAGATTTAAAATGTACAGTTACAAGGCTATAAAAAACAAAACTGTTTCTTATCCACAGATGAGGGGCCATTGACACCAATGTGCCGTACTTACACTCAGCAAAAGGCCCTTAACCCCCCCATCATTGGTGGTCAGTGGCACTTTAAATTCCTTACCCCTCCAATCATTGGAAGTCACTGGCACTTTAAATCTCCTAACCCCTCCCCCAATCATTGGTGGTCAATGGCACTTTAAATCCCTTAACCCCCCTAATCATTGGTGGTCAGTGGCACTTTAAAACCCTTAACCCCCCCCCCCCCCCAATCATTGGTGGTCAATGGCACTTTAAATCCCTTAACCCCCCCTAATCATTGGTGGTCAGTGGCACTTTAAAACCCTTAACCCCCCCCCCCCCCCCCATCAATCTCCTAACCCCTCCCCCATAACCATTGGTGGTTAATAGCACTTTAAATCCCTTAACCCCCCTAATTATTGGTGGTCAGTGGCACTTTAAAACCCTTAACCCCCCCCCCCCCCAACCAATCATTGGTAGTCACTGGCACTTTAAATCTCCTAATGCCTCCCCCATAACCATTGGTGGTTAGTAGCACTTTAAATCCCTTAACCCCCCTAATCATTGGCGGTCAATGGCACTTTAAAACCCTTAACCCCCCCCCCCCCCATCATTGGTAGTCACTGGCACTTTAACTCTCCTAACCCCTCCCCCCTAACCATTGATGGTTAATAGCACTTTAAAACTCTTAACACCCCCCCCAATCATTGGTGGACAGTGGCACTTTAAATCTCCTAACCCCTCCCCCATAACCATTGGTGGTTAGTAGCACATTGAATCCCTTAACCCCTCTAATCATTGGTAGTCAGTGGCACTTTAAATCCCTCAATTCCCCATTATTGGTGGTCAGTGGCAATTTAAAAACCTTTAAACCTTCAATCATTGATGGCCAGTGGCACTTTAATCTCTGTCTTTAAAAAATGATCCCCCAGTAGAGGAATATAAAGTAGACCTTTAACTTTATTTATAGGTAACGAATTCATGTCCTATCACAATATTCAGCATAATAATAATAATATTAATACAACGTTAACATTAAAAGGCTGTCTTTTGTTCCAGACCAGTGACTTTGCTTAGATTGAGATGTCATCAGTTTGTTGCAGTCAGGAGAAGCATTTCCTCAGTCTCCTCTCCCCCGGTGATCAGGCTGTACACTGTAACTTTGTACAAAGCCACAAGCAGAGCAGTTGCAGCAGGGGCTGGTCTGTGTCAGACAGTTATGAACACAGCCAGGAACTACACCGACACTTGGATACTGTGTCATCTCTGAGCTGACATTTCAGTTCAAGAAGTAGATGGTGACCCTGATACCTGAACAAAAATGGTGTTGTCCTTCTGGAGAGAAAAAGCAGATGAAGGCATTGTGTGTGTGTGTGTGGGGGGGGTGGTTACTGTAATCTCTGTGAGAGGCAGGGTTGCCACTTCTCCAGGATTCACCCGGACAGTCCAGGTTTTGAATCATATGTCTGGGTATCAGGTGGACTGAAACCCAGACACATTATTCAGACCGGGCTGTGGCTCCTCAAGTAACCAACATAGTCACACACATATTTGTTGCTGTCCGGGAGCTACAGGGGGCTGTCTGGGGGGCAGGTTCAGCATCACTGGAAAGGCAGGTCCTGCATCACTGGGGGGCAGGTCCTACATCACTGGGGGGCAGGTTCAGCATCACTGGTGGGCAGGTTCTTCAATCCTTGGGGAGGGCAGGTTCTGCATCACTACGGGGCAGGTTCATCATCACTTGGGGGCAGGTTCAGCATCACTGGGGGCAGGTTCTGCATCACTGGGTGGCAGGTTCTGCATTACTGGGGGGCAGGTTCTGCATCACTGGGGGGCAGGGTCTGCATCACTGGGGGGCAGGTTCATCATCACTTGGGGGCAGGTTCAGCATCACTGGGGGGCAGGTTCAGCATCACTGGGGGCAGGTTCAGCATCACTGGGGGCAGGTTCTGCATCACTGGGGGGCAGGTTCTGCATTACTGGGGGGCAGGTTCAGCATCACTGGGGGGGCAGGTTCAGCATCAATGGGGGGCAGGTCCTGCATCACTGGGGGCAGGTTCAGCAACACTGGTGGGAAGGTTCTTCAATCCTTGGGGGGCAGGTTCTGCATCTCTACGGGGCAGGTTTATCATCACTTGGGGGCAGGTTCAGCATCACTGGGGGGCAGGTTCAGCATCACTGGGGGGCAGGTTCAGCATCACGGGGGGGGCAGGTTCAGCATCACTGGGGGGCAGGTTCAGCATCACTGGGGGGCAGGTTCTGCATCACTGGGGGCAGGTTCTGCATCACTGGGGGGGGGCAGGTTCAGCATCACTGGGGGGCAGGGCAATGCTGCCACCAAGAGCAATTTGGCCACACCCACTGTTCACTGCAGTACACTATGCGCACAACATTACTACTTTCCTTGGGGCACCCAACGGTGTGCCCAGCCACTAAAGTGTTCAGCTTTGGCTTGAAGAAAAGGTGGCAACCCTAGTGAGAGGTAATAAATACCTGGAAATGTTACACCTGTACCTTTTTTAATTTGGAAAGCTAAAGTATATCTGATCCTACATCCACTTTGAGAGTCTAGAAGACACTTTGATCAGTGCTATTTTTCGTCTAAAGAGACATTTTGAACTTCAATAAACTTTATTGACAAACAAAGCCTTGATGAATTGCAACATGCTGCTTTGGACTACTATGACCTTTCCATAGCAGATAAATAGCCCCTCCCTTTCTCAAAGCGCCGATAGTCTTTGGAAACAGCAGACACCAGAACTGGCACCCTTCTTCACAGACTGGCACACTCAGCTGAGGATCATGGGAACCCCTCCTACATCATCCCACCCGCGTCAATGTTTATAACACCAAAAAACCTGTTTATCTTTGATTCATAGGCAGCTCGATTAATGTATTTGCAAAGCGTTATTCTTAATTAATTCTCTCGCTGAAAAAAACAGATGACGTGGTGAGCCGGTGTGAACATGACCGCATGAAGCAAAGAGCAGTGTGCTGAGTGAAACAGCCCACAGCAGCCAATCAGAGGTTAGCTTTCTTTAGTAAAACTTGGACCTTGAAGAAGGGGACATACCCGAAAGCTTGTCCTGAAAAATTGTATGTTAGTGCAAATAATAAAAAAAGTATCACGGACAGTACTCAATTTTCTCTGTCACAATTGCACTAATACGGCTACAATCACATTTAGTAAAACTGAAATTTAAATGGCTAGAAAGATTAACATATCTGGCATACTGCTGTTAACACAGTTTTAAAAATGTATTATTCATCTGAATACAAATTACGTTTGCTAAAGTTTTTCCTCAGGTACATGTAAAAAGTTAAGCCCTGATAAAGTAAAACATGTGCCCTGAAACACACTGGATTGTTTTTATATTGCAGAAGAACTGTTACATAGACACGTGCACTGCCGAAAAATACATTTGTTTTCCTTATATTCGTTTTTTTTTTTTTTCCATTTTACGGGTCATTCGTTATCAATGCAATTTGAAAATTCGTAAATTAGAAAATGAGAAAATCCAAAAATAAGAAAGAAAATCCTAAAATTCAAAAGAATAACTAACAAATAATAACTAACTATTAAATTATAGGTATTGGAATTTTCTTTCAAATTTGGCTGTTAGTGAACGTAACAAATACGAATTTATGCCAAGTTAGGAATTATCCGAAATAACGAATGCCGCATCTAAACAAATGGAACGAAACAAATTAATAACCGTGAGTGAATAACACCTAACTAAAATAAATTAATAATAAATAATAATAATAAAACATTTTTATTCTTATTATTGTTATTTATTATTATTAATTAATTACGTCCCATTAGTTTAGATACGGCATTTGTTATTTCGAGTAATTTGTAACTTCAGATATATTTGTATTCGTTTCGTTCACTAACAGCCAAATTTGAAAGGAAATTCCAACACCTATAATTTAATAGTTAGTAATAGTTAAGTTATTATTAGTTAGTTGCTATTTCAGATTTTTGGGTTTTCGGATTTTTGGGCTTACGAATTTTCAAATTGACGAATTTTTAAATTGACGAATTCTTGAATTTTACAAAATTTCGAATATTCGGAAAAATCCGTTAAGCGGGTTTTTGTTAATTCGGATATTTCCCTCCGTGTTGGCATGAAGCGAATGCACACCTAAGTTGCGCGCGTATATATAAACAGTGTTTAAACCACACATGTGAGGTATCGCTACGATCTTTAGAGTGAGAGCAATAATTCTAGTTCAAGACCTCCTCTGTAATGCTAAAAAGTTAACCTGTAAAAAATGTTAAAGTGTCGCCTATGGAAATTTTTCAGTACCGTAGTTTGTCGCCATTGCAGAGCACGCACAATTTTAAAGCGTGACATGTTAGGTATCTATTTACGCGGCATAACATCATCTTTCAGATTCTACAAAAAAAAATGGGCGAACTCCTAAGTTTTTTTTATTATTTATTAAAGTGTATTTCTAACCCCCCCAAAAAAATGCATTTAAAAAACTTCTGCGAAAATACAGTGTGACATAAAATATTGCAATGACCACCATTTTATTCTCACGGGTCTCTGCTAAAAATATATATATATATATATATATATATATATATATATATATATATCATTTATGGGGGTTCTAAGTAATTTTCTAGCTCAAAATTTTCATTTAAACATCTTTTCCCCTCCCACTCCCACCAGTGGACATTATTTAACAATACACTTTATTTCTGTAATTCTTGCCTAGGAGAGATGTTTTCCGTCCCTCCGCACATGCGCAGATGTGCTGCACGACTCAGGTCTTAAGAAAGCCTGCACATCTGCCCATGAGCGCACAGGCCTTTCCGCGCATGTGCAAAAACACTAACAGAGGAGTCCTTCCCTGGCTTTGCATGTGCATGGAAAACTCCCTGCATGTGCAGACAAGTTCTGCCAGGAGTCAAAGGCCGGGCAGAGCCTTGTGGATGAATCTGCACATGCGCCATAATGGTGCTGCCCACATGGCAGAGCCCCATCAGAGCAGGACTGAAGTTCAGTTTTAACGCAAAAACAAAAATATATATTTTATATGGGCACCTTTTTTTTTCCCCCAAGCAATAAATTTTCATCTGATCATCTTACTAGTGTGACACCTCCTGTACCAGGGTGACAACCCTCACTCACTATACTGTTTCTATGGAGGTGTAGCATTGTAACCTTAGGACAGGACTACACTTTGTTTTCCTTTTCTTTAAAATGCATTCAAATCTCTTGTGTTATGGATTACATTTTTTTTTGTGGATTAAAATCCTTTTTTTTTTAAATGGATAAACTTGTTTCTTTTAAAAAATAAATAAAAATGATGTATTAAAATCATCTTTTAACCACTTAAGCCCCAGACCATTTGGTTGGCCAAAGACCAGAAAGTTTTTTGTGATTCGGCACTGCACCGCTTTAACTGACAATTGTGCGGTCATGCGACTGGCTCCCAAACAAAATTGGCATCCTTTTTTTCCCCACGAATAGAGCTTTCTTTTGGTGGTATTTGATCGCCCCTGCGGTTTTTATTCTTTGCGCTATAAACAAAGAATAACTTTTTTTTTTCCGTTTCTGCCGATACGTATTCTTCTACATATTTTTGGTAAAAAATAAGCGTTTATTGATTGGTTTGTGCAAAAGTTAATTGTGTCTACAAAATAGAGGATAGTTTTATGGCATTTTTAGTATAAATTTTTTTTTTATACTAGTAATGGTGGTAATCAGCGATTTTTATCGGGACTGCAATATTATTGCAGACACATCGAACACTTTTGGCGTGATTTTGGGACCATTCAAATGAATACAGCGATCTTTGCAATTAAAAATGCACTGATTACTGTGTAAATGTGACTGCCAGTGAAGGCGTTAACCACTAAGTGGCGCTGTAGGGATTATGTGATATATGGGATATATGTGTCCTAGGGAGTGATTCTAACTGTGGGGGGGAGGGGCTGTGTGAGACACGACACTGATCACTGCTCCCGTTTACAGGGACCTGTGATCAGTGTCATTAGGCAGAACGGGGAAATGCTTGTTTACGTTAGCAGTTCCCCGTTCTTCCTCCCCGTGAGATGATCGTGGGTATCCACGCAGACATTGAGTCCGCAGGACCCGTGATCACACTCGTGGAGCTCCCGGCACGCGCGCACCAGCCGCCTCTTAAAAGGCGATGCACAGGTACCCCTTAATCTGCCTGTACATGCCCTTCTGCCACAGTATATCTGCATGAGGCGGTCAGGAAGCAGTTAAAGGCATCAACTTTCTTTTTTTTTTTTTTTTTTTTTTTTAGATTTTTAAAAATATACTAACATAGAACTATAGGCAAAACTTATTTTTTTTCATTTTGGATAGAGTGAGGGAGGGTTATAACCCCTGTCAGATTTTTTTTTGCCATTTGTGTCCCATTGTGGCGATTTCCGCTCACTCCCTTGTCTAAACAGGAAGTGAAAGGGAATCACTGCTATTTAAGGGAATTCCTTGGGGATCCCCAGGCCACCAGAACTAGTGCCCCCATTGGAAGATTTACCCTCTATTACTATTCTGGAGACAACCTAAAATTTGGGATTCTCTTTACTTTCACTTTCAATGATAATAGTAAACAGGACAAATAGAGAAGGGGAATCTCACTAGCTGGGACAGACAGCAATAAAAATCCGAAGCATTCTAATCAGCCTGCATTCTATCCAAAAACATATATATATATATATATATATATATATATATATATATATATATATATATATATATATATATATATATATATATATATATATATATATATATATATATATATATTACATATTTTATTATTTAAGTTAAAGCCTTAAAGCTTAAAATGTAAGTTAAAACTTTTTTTACTTGACATTTTTCTTCTTTTTTTTTTCTTTTTTTTTTTATGTATATACAATTCTTTTTATTGTACTAAAAAAAATTTTTTTTACTTTACTTCTTTAAAAATTATTACAATTTTTATTTATTTTTTGTTCATTTTCAAGCGCACCTACAGTATGTACTGCACATTTGCGTTGATATGCATTTGCCTACCACTTTGCATTTTGCATGTGCTGAAATATCTTTTTCAAAAATTATTTTTTTTTAAAACTTCATTAAGCTTTATTTGTAAAGGAAACGTCAACTGACTCTGACTGTTTTGACTCTTTTGTGTTATTATGTGTGTTGCGTTGCGTTTACATGCGGTGCGTCATGTGGCACTGAAAAAAAGTAGGGCATGTTCTACTTTTTTCAGGGCAGTGCACATCATTGCAACTGCTGCCATTGGAATACAATGATTTTTCGATGTTTATGAGCTGACGTGTGTTAATCAATGTGTGAATGTACTCTTAAAATCCTCTTTTTAAATGTATTAACTTTTTTTTTTTACCTGCATGCGTGCCCGCTTGCCCAGCCGCACTTGCCCCATCCAGGTCCCGAGTGGCTTCCCCAGCTTCTTCTCCTGGCTAATCTGGTGGCTTCTCCTCCCTGCCAATCCGGCCTTAGAACGAGCTTCCTGTCCTGATTGGCTGGGAGGAGAAGCCGGAAGACAATAGCGAATTTTGAGGCGCTAATGTCACAAGTGGGTGGGCTCAGGGCGCAGTGCTCTGCATCCCGAGCCCAACCTTTTTAAAGCCAAATAGCCAATTTTGAAGCCAATTAGAGCCTCAAATAAACCCCCCCCATAGAAATCCTTGCATCTGGCGCCACGCATGGAGACTAGGGGGGGGGGTTGTCCATGTGCCCCTTATGGACTGGCCGCCACTGCATCCAACCAATCACCACGCCCCCAACATTCGATTCTACCCTTATCTCCTGAGTGAAAGCCAAATCCACTAATCAACTATTTGCAGGCTCAAGGGACAGCTGATTTGGGCCTCACAAAAATGACTGGGCCAGAGGCAGCTGCCCCTTTTACCCCACGTTAAAGACGGTCCTGGCAATGTTGTAAACTAGGCTCATTGGAATACATTCATTTTTCTTCCATATGCATTTGTATTAAAACTGGACCTGCATTATCTGGTGTAAACCAGCCCTAAAAGTACGGCCACAGAGATTGCTGGGTTGTCCCATGGAGGACTTGGAGAAGCCACAATATTAATTAGGTACAAGACACCAAACGCCTTACACCTCTGTGATGTCACTATTTCAGTTCACAAAAAAAAAGCTGCATGACCAAATCATATTTCTGAGATAAAAAATATATATATAAACATATATATATATATATATATATATATATATATATATATATAAAACTACAACTCCAGTTGCTGTTTGCCAGCTACATACTGAGAGTGGGAATATACTAAATTATTTGCCATCCAGCAAGAGTCATATAATAAACAAAGCTTGGACCGGGGACATTTTTGGTTGCTAAGCAACTTCCTTCCCCACCGCGCACAGTGCAGACAATATGGAGCAGGTGTTAACTGTTTAATAATCCCATGATCCTCTCAGTCAGGTCAAGCAGCATGCTCGCAAAGTTTCCACGCAAAGAAAAAAAAACGCGTTTTATGTTTACATCAACAATGAGCTTTATTTTGGAAAACAAGTCGTGATTCATTGCAATATTCCTTGAAGAAATATGATTTATTGGCACACATGTTTGTGTAGAGGTTAAAGCATCGAGCTCGCCATTATTTGTCATCTAACAAGCAGAAAAGTCATTTTCAAGTCAATGGATGCACACTGACTAGC
The DNA here is from genome assembly GCF_037356315.1 of Lithobates pipiens. Classification (NCBI taxonomy): domain Eukaryota; kingdom Metazoa; phylum Chordata; class Amphibia; order Anura; family Ranidae; genus Lithobates; species Lithobates pipiens. The sequence goes on along the minus strand of NW_027507784.1, from coordinate 315,896,299 downwards.
TGCGATATTTAGGACGCCGATGTAGTTTGATGCTTGGTTGTGTTTTCTACATTGTAAGATAACAGCTGAGGATTCCTGTTTTTTTTTTTATATGGCATCCCCGATACTTGTGTAGATATGCACAGGCCTAAATGAGGTCTGGCACTTTAAATGGTATCAGATTCCATGAGTAGTTGGGATGCTAGGTGTCATAGACTGGGCGATGGACAAGACAGTGCCTTGTGTTTGAAAGAGCTTAGTAGAGGCTGCATGGTGCACAGGGGTACTCTGGAGGCAAAGACGTGCAAGGGTGCACTTTGAGGCACAGGGACTTCTTGGAGACACAGGGTTTTGCTCAGAGGGTTCATTGGAGACATTGGAGGATACAGGGCGCATCTAAAGACACCGGGGCACACTTGTAGACATTGGGCTCAGTTAGAGATACTGGGGCACACAGGAGTGCACTGGAGACACGGAGGCAGAGGAGCACCCTTGGAGACACAATGGTGCATTGGAGACACAAGAGCACACAAGGCAAACTTAGAGGCACAAGTGTGCACTTGAAGACCTGGGACACATTGGAGTGCAGTTGTAGACATGGGGCCGCACTGGAGATGTGGGGGTGAACAGGTGCACTTGAAGGCACAAGGAATACTTGGAGGAGCAGGGCTGCACAGGGGGTTCATAAAAGACATTGGGGCATGCAGGGCACACCTAAAGGCACAGGGGCATACTTGTAGACATTGGGCATAGTTGACACAGTTAGAGACACTGGGGCACACAGGGGTGCACTGGAGACATGGGGGTGTACAAGTGTATTTGGAGGCACAGGGGTGCACTTGGCTAGAGGCACTGAAGCCACAGGGTGCACAACTGTACTTGGAGGCAGAGTGGCATACTAGGAGACACAGTGGTGCATGGCAGACACAGGAGCAGACAGGGCACACTTAGAGGCACAAGTGTGCACTTGAAGATATGGGACACATTGGAGTGCAGTTGTAGACATGGGGCCGCACTGGAGATGTGGTGGTGTGCAGGCACACTTGGAGGCACAAGGAGTAATTGCAAACCTCAAATAATGCCATGTTTCAGGTACTGGGGGAGGTATGGCTGAAAAACTTTGATAACACACAGAGCTCCAGGGTGATTCAAAGAGAGGGACATGGAACGTAAAAGTGAGATAACTACAAGCTTCAAATATCATATTGTGCCTTTTAAAACTACAAGGGTTCTTAGTCTCGTGAAAAGCTAGTGAAAGACTTCTTGAGGTTCCTGTGAGCTACACTGTGCATGGTGAACCCATTGTGTTAGGGTGGGTCCTGTGGCCAGTTTTTTTTATTCAGGTAAGTGCTCAGTCACTAAAAAATGTAATAAAATATACAGAACAGCAGGGAAGCAAATGCTATTGTTGGGGTGAACCATAAAAGACCAACCCCAGGTGACATTTCCACCTATAGAATGGATCAGCTTTGTATGGGAAAGTACCAGCTCTAGGGCAGGTAGGGGTTAATGGGAGATCTCAGATCTATATGGCGGGTTGGGTTTGCCTTGTTACCAAAGGGACATCCAGAGAATATTAGATAAATATTACAAGCGGTTAATAAAAGAGCTTCCGAAATTCTCGACACTGCAATTTCCTCATACATTCCCTGGATGATCACAATGGTTACCTAGCAACCAGACGTTATTTAAGAACCCCCACCTTCCTTCGTCCACCTTACACCACATCCCGGTACAATATCTTGTCTGTCAGGAAGAGTTGGATTGTCAGCTCTCTAGCTTTGCCCATTTCCTTCTTTCCGGATCGTTCTAATAAAGATAATTGCCTGCTCTACGCAACTCATTTCTTCTCAGGGAGCAACAAGGGAAGAGAGGCCTTTGAGAAAGGAGTACTGTCTGCATTGCCTGTAAAAAAAAAAAAAGTTTCTATGAAAGTGAAACTCCTACCTGCTTCTGTTCTGGAAATAATAAAATCTTTTTTTCTATAATATTTTCCAAACAGTTCTGGCTGGAATTCACACCACTTGCATGCATTAAAGGCACTTGCATTGACGTGCATTGATGTGTGATTTTTTTTGTTCCCAAAAAGATGTATTTTTTATTTTTATGCAAGTTTGAAGACACAGATAATGTAAACTCAAACATGTACACAGTATAGACCATATACGTCAAACACAAGGCCCGTGGGCCGAATCCAGCCTTGACATGTGGCCTTCATACCTAGTTTTGCATATAGAACATGGATGAACTCCATTCTGCCACCTCCAGGTCTCACCCTCCGCTCCCGGTCCCCGCTGTCACTTGTAAACACAGACACCTCCTTTTTTTCCAAAACACAGCTTTGCTCTCAGTGGCTTCTGAAATGAGAAGATCCCTGTACGCACTCACGGTGGGGCACAGCAGGAACAGATCTCCAGAATCTGAGAGGGAGAACAATTTCCCTGCAAGGCGAGGCAGAGCTGCCTACACAGAGAGGTACTAGAGGAGAGTGAGAAGCAAGGAAGCTTGGGGGGGGGGGGGGGCAGATGCACACTGTTTATAGTTCACCCCTAAATCCTGCACTCTGTACACAGCACACCCCTGAACTCTTCACCCTTTGCATGGGCACCCCTGGGACTGCACTCTTTACATAGCGCACTCCTGAACTCTGCACTCTGTATGTAGCCCACTCCTGAACTCTGCACCCTGTACATAGCTTACTCCTGAACTCTGCACCCTGTACATAGCTTACTCCTGAACTCTGCACCCTGTACATAGCTTACTTCTGAACTCTGCACTCTGTACGTACCTCACTCCTGAACTCTGCACTCTGTATGTAGGGTAATCTTGAACTCTGCATTCTGTATGTAGCTCACTCCTGAACACTGCACTCTGTACGAAGGTTAATCCTGAACTCTGCTCAAGGGCAGACGGTAAGATTACAGCTCATAAGGGCATGTGATGCTGGATGGAGAGTAGAACCACTAAGTGAAGGAAGCCACATAGCTAACCAAGGCTGTTCCCACGGTGCCCTCAGCTATCAATATTACTTTTTGAAGATTCAGTTTACCTAGGGGTAAGAATGAGGGGGGAATGTATGTCCCCCCTTTTCCTTCTGCCCCCTCGTGTCAGCTATTTGATCCTTTTGCATCCATTTATCTTTTATAGATATTTTTAACTTCAAATTGCTCCTGATTAGTGGATGAACTCCATGAAACGCATAGAGCCACTATATGCTACACCTTGCAATCGCGTTCTTGAGATTCTCCAGGACTATGCATTTTATCAAAACAATTCATCAATTTTAAGATCATTTATGTCTACCTCTAAACAATGTACTTTATATCCATAAGTTTATCACTATAATGATATAATGAACTATTGTGGATCATGTTGAGGTGTGTGTGTGTGTGTGTGTGTGTGTGTGTGTGTGTGTGTGTGTATGTATGTGTATATATATATATATATATATATATATATATATATATATATATATATGAAATATAAAATATTAAGTTGATATCTATTGTTACCAATGTTATATTATTTACTATGAATCTCTGTATATGGACAAGGAATCATCAAACATGTCTTTGCATACTTACCTCGCAGTTATGCTTCATATAAAGTCCCACAACCTTTTCTCCTTTTAATAAAGGCAAAACTTGACTTTTTCATTTTGTATAGGGTGGAGAGGGATTAGAACATCCGTCAGATTTCTAATGTTGTCTTTGCCCCAATTAGGGAGATTCACCTTCTCTATTTGTCCCGTTGACCCTTATCACCAAGAGTGAAAGTGAAAATCTTCTAATTTGTTTCTTATGACAACTAGGTATTCGCTCATTTTGAAGGGATTTCCTCTCACTTCCTGTTTTGGCAGGAAGTAAAGGGAAATCAAATCCCCTAATGGGACACAGATGGCAAAAAAAAATGGACACATTTATAACCCTCCTTTATTCTATCCAAAATGAAAACAAACTTTGCCATTATTTCTAAGTTAAAGTAAACCTTAACCCAATAGCTCTACATTAGTTTTCTTTTATCGGGATTTGTTTCATTTATTTTGATCTGGCCAATAACTGCCAATAACACATTTCCTGTCTTAAAGAGGAAGTAAACCCTGATGGGTTTACTTCCTCTTTGATTCCCTGCAAAGGTAAAGCATAAGGCCGCGTACACACGCGGGGACTGTTCGCTCAACTTTGTCCGTCAAACAGTTTCAGCGGACAGTCCGCTCAAAATTAGCATGGACGGACTTGCCCACACACGACGAACGAACAGTCCGCTGAAACCGTGCGCGATGACGTGAACGGCACGTACGACGGGACGAAAAATACGACGTCCTATACACTGCAATGCAAACTTCGGCGTGTAAATCCTTTCTGAGCATGCGCGGAACTTAGTTTGACGAACAAGCCTACACACGAGGGGACTGTTCGTTGAAACAGAGTTTCAGCGGACAGTTTTTCGGAATTTCCGAAAAACTTTGTTCAGCAGACTGTCCGCTGAAACTGTCCGCTGAAAGCCCACACACGAGCGGACTGTCCGCCGAAACACTGTTCAGCGGACAAAGTTGAGCGAACAGTCCCCGCGTGTGTACGCGGCCTAATGGGCTAAAGCATGCGCCGTAGACAGTGGTGCCTGTCTTTCGGCAAATATCTCCTAAACCGTGTAGGTTTAGGAGATATTTCTTGGACCTACAGGTAAACCTTAATGTAGGCTTACCTTTAGGTCAAAGTGTTTTGTAAGGGTTTACAACCACTTTAAGGTGACAACATTTATTCACTGTAGTGTAGCTTTTTTTTACATTAGGACAGGACTAAATATCACCTCCCGCTCTATTCATCTTGATAACATGGAAGGAAAAGGTCCTGGAGTCCTCTGTTAGAGGGGATCGGTGTAAGGTTCCATTCACACTACAGTAGTGTGTGAAAAGGGCAAATCACACAATTTTGCTTCACCATTCACTGTTTATTGCGGGGGGTCCCCAATCCCCAACCAGGCCACCTATCTGTCACAAACAGTATTAGTGGTAGAGAAAGGTTCCAGATGAGTAGGGAAAGAAAAGGGCCACCACTCTCCTTGGACACTATCACATTTGGGCTTGGACCGGCCAAGCCGTATTCCGCCCCTCCAGACAGACTGGCGCCAGTCAGTTCAGCCGAGACTTGCTTTGTTACACGCTGTTGACATTTGTGGGTGTTCGCCTTTACTTCAATACAAGTTCTATTCTTTGCACCTGGACTGAGTATGTGTTATTGCCGGCACACCAAGCTGCACCCACCTACCAGGAAATGAGAGGGAACCTTTCTTCAAAGTGAGGCAAAATCCCATCTTAGACAAGTCTTTCCTCTAATCCTGGTTTTGGTTTTCTGGAATATTTCTGGAAAATTTTTGGGAAATGGTCACCAAAACAGATAGAGAGGGTGACTATCCCCAGCGCCATAAACCCGAAAGGGGCTCAAACTCTTCCCTATTGAATTCAGAATTAAAAAGAAAAGTTTTGTATGGAGATGCAATTTAAGAACATTCTGTACTGTACAGCAAGCAAAATGAAGGTTTTTAAATCCAAAATTGTCTTTTCAGCCTCAAAAAGCCGAAGCCTACGAAGTATGAAACCCAGTTCATTCATCCATCGTCTCTTTAATTATTTTTGTAAAATGCGGAATAGCAGCGTTCACACCCAGCCATCTCCGATGCATACATTTCATGGCCGCATACCAGAGATTTGTAACTGGCTTGCAGGCATAATGTTGCATTTAAATGCTAATCCGTAGTTGACAGCTCCTAATACTGTACATGGTGTGGGTACAATGTAAAGCCTCTGAGAGAGATTACCTACACATAGTATTAACCCCTGGCATATCCATTGTTTAGAAAGGCTGCCAGCTTTGCCCAAAGGCTTTTCTGCTTGAAAGTAGTCTGATGTATCGCCAGTTTATTTATGAACAGAAAGGAACACCTTGAAGTGATTGGTGAAAGACTCTTTCTACAGCTAAGCATCTAGATAAAGTCTGCTCGTTCAAGGGAAAGTGACAGGGTCTTTTGTGAGAACAACCCACCCACTAATACCCACCTTCACTCCAACTCACCCTTGCTCAACCTAAGCCCTATGTAAATGATCCATCCTTCCAGGTATAGAGAAGCAGATGTCCTCAGGATGCAGTTCTTTGGCATAAGCAGCCAGACGCCGAACCATGGGAGGGGATGGATGAAGTTACAACCAATATGGCTCTTACACAGCATTAGGACTCTGCACTCAAAAGGAGTGGTGGAGAAGAACAAGGATGGTACGTAACAATGGGTCATGGATGTTCCCTTTGGAGCAACCCCACCAACCACTAATATCCACCTAACCCTAGGTAAATTAATTGACCTTCTGGGTAGGGAGAAGCATGTGACCTTCTCCTAGGATACAGTGCTTTGGCCTGAGTAGCTAATCACCCAACCAGAGGAGAATGAAGTTGCATCCAAAACAAAACGTGAGCATTAATCCTCCCCCAGCAGAAATCTCCCCAAATGCCCCCCAAAAATCTCCCTTCTGAGCAGAAATCCCCCCTCCCAAAAATTCTCCTCAGGAATTGTGCCCCATCGTTGTTCTCATTGGGCCGCATTGTTAGTGTCAGTGGGAGGAACTGTGTCACATCCTTAGTGTCATTGGTAGGAATTGCGCCCCATCGTTTGTGTTATTGGGAGGAATTGTGCCCCATCATTGGAATCATTGGGCCCAATTGCTGGTGTCATTGGGAGAAACTGTGCCTCACATTTGTTGTCATTGGTAGGAACTGTGCCCCACCAATGGTATAACTGGGAGGGATTGTGCCTCATCATTGGTGTCATTGGGCCCAATTGTTGATGTCATTGGGAGGAACGGTGCCCCATCGTTGATGTCATTGGAAGGAAATGTGCCCCATCAATTGGGTTAACTGGGAGGAATTGTGCCCCATCATTGGTGTCATTAGGAGAAATTTTGCCCCATTGTAGATGTCATTGGGAGGAATTGTGCCCCATCAATAGTGACATTGGAAGGAATAGTGCCCCATCATTGGTATCATTGGGGGGAATTGTGCCACATCATTGGTATCATTGGGAGGAATTATGCCCCATCATTGGTATCATTGTAAATAATTTTGCCCCATCATTGATGTCATTGGGAGTAATTGTGCCCCATTGCTGGTGTCATCCCGCCCTATTAATGATGTTATTGGGCTGAACTGTACCCCATATTTGGTGTCATTGGTAGGAATTGTGACAATTATTGGTGATATTGGGAGGAATTGTGCCCCACTGGTGTTACTGGGAGGAACTGTGCCCAATTGTTGGTGTCATTGGGAGGAATTGTGCCAATTATTGGTAATATTGTGAGGAATCGTGCGCCATCATTGGTGTCATTGGGAGGAATTGTGTCCCATCGTTGGTGTCATTCCGCCCCATTGATGGTGTTATTGGGCGAAACTGTGCACCATATTTGGTGTCAATGGTAGTAATTGTGCCAACTATTGGTGTTATTGGGAGGAACTGTTGCCCATTGTTGGAGTCATTGGTAGGAATTGTGTCAATTATTGGTGATATTGGGAGGAATTGTGCCCCTTCGTTGGTGACGGTGAATAAAATAGTGTCCCAAGGGTCAGATAAAAGCAAGCAAAGGGTCCTTGTGGCGCATAAGGATCTCTGTACTTTCTTTTAAGTTCACAGAAAGTGACAAGGACAAAGCATTTCTGGCAGGATCATCAGGTGTTTCCTGCACTTGCTGAAATTTTTTTTAGCCTGAAAAGTCAAAACGAATGCAACCGCCACATCTAAGGACTGGTAAGCTGCAATATACTTCATGTTTGTTTTTGGGGTTTAGAAAATCTTTAATGACCATCTCTAGGTCAGGGGTTGACTTTAAATAGACTCTGAATGTGCAAAGTGACCAGGTCATCTTCATTTCTTTATTTTGTAACAACAAAACAATTTATGTAACAACGACATGACAAAAAAAAAGGGAAAGCCGAAATCCAGAGTAAACAGACCAGCCAGCGAAGTAGTAAAGTGTTAATCTGGCTCATTCCAAGCCAATTCCTGCTGCGGATTCATATACAAATAATACATCACTGCTAGGAAGGAATGTGGAGTGTACATAGGTCCTACGGATGTCTGAATTCCTCCAGCCCTAGGTATGTGACTTTGTATACTAACACTGCACATCCAGATGGGGCTTAAAACACAGCCTGAAGGACTGCATGGGACTCAGCTCCAAGGAGAATTTCCTGTGTCATTCTACTTCTGCCAGGAGCAAAAAATACAACACAAAAAATCAGCAAGGGTCATAAGCTCTAGAGAGGCACCTGCCTAAGGCACCAAAAACTGGGGGCATAAAAAGGACCCTTCAAATGTGCTAAATGCTAAACTGAACTGTGGCAGCAGACATCTTTTGTTCTCTCTTTACAGATCAATTACTTAAAAGTACAGTAAAATGTTCTTAAACCCAGGACCCTGCATTCACTATATCTGGTCTCCCACAGTACACAGAAGATGGAAATACAAATATTTTAGTAAATATAAACTACTAAATACCTTTTCTCATCAGCAGTATATACTGTATACTAACTTCTATCAGTGTCTGGTTAAAGCTTGAAGGAGGAGTTTTAATTCTCCCCTGAGTGTCCTATGAAGCTGCATGACCCCTGACCCTCTGTCTGGACAGTGCTCATTGGCTCTCTGCCGATCACATGCACTCTCCCAAGAAAGAAAAAAACTCTCTAGCAATACACACCAAACTGAGAATGTGCCCCAAGGCTCTATCTTATCAGGAGATGGATTGGAGACAGTGGAAGAAGGGGAGGATCAGGGGAGACAGGATCAAACAGCCTTTTTCCACAATGCAGAGGATTAACCCCTTAGGTTCCACAGTGAGTATAACAAGCATGCCTTACTACATATCCAGACTGATTTTTACTGTTGTACACTTTAATCAGGCATATTCCTGTTATAATTCTAAAAGACATGAGTGTTTATATATAATGATCTGATGATTCCTCGTCCATATACACAGATTCATAGTAAATAATATAACATTGGTAACAATAGTTATTAACTTAATACTTTATATTTCATATATATATACAGTATCTCACAAAAGTGAGTACACCCCTCACATTTTTTGTAAATATTTTATTCTATCTTTTCATGTGACAACACTGAAGAAATGACACTTGTCTACAATGTAAAGTAGTGAGTGTACAGCTTGTATAACAGTGTAAATTTGCTGTCCCCTCAAAATAACTCAACACACAGCCAATAATGTCTAAACCGCGGGCAACAAAAGTGAGTACACCCCTAAGTGAAAATGTCCAAATTGGCCCCAAACTTTCAATATTTTGTGTGGCCACCATTATTTTACAGCGCTGTCTTAGCCCTCTTGGTCATGGAGGTCACCAGAGCTTCACAGGTTGCCCCTGGAGTCCTCTTCCACTCCTCCATGACGACATCACGGAGCTGGTGGTTGTTAGAGACCTTGCGCTCCTTCACCTTCCACTTGAGGATGCCCCACAGATGCTCAATAGGGTTTAGGTCTGGACACATGCTTGGCCAGTCCATCACCTTTACCCTCAGCTTCTTTAGCAAAGGCGGTGGTTGTCTTGGAGGTGTTTGGGGTCATTATCATGTTGGAATACTGCCCTGTGGCCCAGTCTCTGAAGGGAGGGGATCATGCTCTGCTTCAGTAGGTCAAAGTAGATGTTGGCATTCATGGTTCCCTCAATGAACTGTATCTCCCCAGTACCAGAGGCATATATATATATATATACCCTTTACTTCCTGTCCCATAGACAAAACCGGAAGTAAGAGGAAATCCCTCCAAAGCAAGGGAAACCTTGGTGGTCACCAGCCACCATCAGTGTAAAACCGGGGGGGGGGGCTGAAGTTTGGAATCCACTGGATTTTTCTCTGCTGTTCAGTAACACTTGTGCCGCGTACACACGATTGGACTATCTGCCGGATAACTCGATCGTGTGTGGGCTCCAGTGGACTTTTTCATCCCAAAAGTCCAGCGGACTTAGAAATAAGACTGGCTTTAAAATTGTCCGCCAGACTCGGCTTTTAGTGGCAAATCCGTTGTCTGTGTGCTAGTCCGATGGACTAAAACCGACGCTAGGACAGCTATTGGCTACTGGCTATGAACTTCCTTATTCTATGTCATCACGTTCGAATCCGCCAGACTTTTGGAGTGCTCGTGTGTGGCCAAGTCCGTTCGCTTGAAAGCTGCAAAGTCCACCGGATAGTCCGATCGTGTGTACATGGCATTACAGATTATGTCCCTCTCCCAGCCAGTGACTGGACAGTAAAAGGAGAAGCAGCAGACCAATGAGCTCCTCTCTCTATAACTCTGCTTTCCACTTCTATCAGCACGGTCCATGTTAATTTATAACGACCGCAGCACAACTGATTGGCTCCTTGTGCTCCTTCTCCCGATCCCAGTCTGAGCTCTGCTGTACAGAGACTGCAAGAGGCTGATATCAAGTCAAATTGAGGTACTTCTACTGCTAGCATGAAAAATAAATGTCATGATGTATTAGTGAACAGAGATCCGCATTCATTTGTGTCTTTCTGGAGCTCAGCGTTCTCTTTTTTCCATCCCAGAGAGAACCATCGCATTGCACTCAGCGGGTGTACAATTACGGAGATGCCCCAGAGTATTTTTTAATCGTGACCCCGTTAAAAGCCATTTCAGCATTTTTTCCCCTGTCCTCATGGCTGGGGCCTGATTTAAACAATTTTAACTGGCTCTGGGCTATTACCTGTCAATTGCCAATGTTGTCTCCTTGAGTAAGCAGTTTACAGACGCAGAGAGAGAGAGAGAGAGACATGGGACGGATCTGCCTCCACTTCTCCAGCAGCTGCCCTCATTATTTCCATAAGCCTCCACTAGCATGACTGATCTCCGATGGCTAAACCCAGCGCCCCCTTACAATGTGACTGTCACATGGCTCGAAAAAATTTGCAATGCCAGAAAAAAATGAAATAAATAAAATAAAAACCAAGGGTCAGTAACTCCAGTAACACGTTTTATTATGAAGGATTCACCCCTTTCAGCAACACCTTGAGGATTATTGTATGAAAATATTATGTCTGCTTTTTTTTTTGCTTTTTTTTTGCCTGCTTTTCCTTTTTAATTATTGCCTTCCTGCTGGAAGTGCTTGCAAGACATTATGAAAGCAATAAAGCAAACAGGGTTATATTGAACAACAATATTATTCTGCGGGTTAACCATTTATCATCGAAGAGCCTCAGACTCCAAATGTGAATGGAGCTAGACAGGAAAGAGAAGGGAAGTGGCAAAATGAGAACTATTTAAAGGGGGTGTCCACCCTTCAGGCAATTTCAGTTTATTGACTTCTCTATATACTCCAGGGACAGTTTCAAAATACGATGATTTTTTTTTTCTCCCCTTTTTCCTTTGTAATTATTTTTTATTTTTTTCAGGATGAATTGATTGTACCTACCAAAAAAAGTATAATGCTCACTGTTCGGCTGCAACTAGCACATAATGATTTTTAAATCTACAAATCATGTGCAATAAATAAATGTTGGGGAAAATAATACATACAAATAAAAAATAAGATAAATAAACATTGTTTAAAAATAAGGCTGCACCTACTCTGTGTGTGTGTGTGTGTGTGTATATAGATATCTCTCTCTCTCTCTCTCTATGTATATATATAATTATTATTATTATACAGGATTTATATAGCGCCAACAGTTTGCACAGCACTTTACAACATGAGGGCAGACAGTACACTTACCATACAAATCAATACAAGAGCTCTGCTTATATATATATATATATATATATATATATATATATATAGATATAGATATGTATATAGATAGATATAAATATATATATATATATATATATAGATATAGATATAGATATGTATATAGATAGATATAAATATATATATATATGTATATATGTATATATATATATAGATTATATATACACATAAGCAGAGCTCTTGTATTGATTTGTATTGTAAGTGTACTGTCTGCCCTCATGTTGTAAAGTGCTGTGCAAACTGTTGGCGCTATATAAATCTTGTATAATAATAATAATTCTATATATATATATATATATATATATATATATATATATATATATATATATATATATATATAGCTCTGCTTATGTATGTGTGTGTATATATGTATATGTATATATTATTGTTATTATACAGGATTTATATAGCACCAGCAGTTTGCGCATCGCTTTACAACATAAGGCAAGACAGTACAGTTACAATACAATTCAATACAGGAGGAATTAGAGGGCCTGCAAGCTTACAATCTAGACTGTATATGTAATTGATTTTACTTGAGGAATATATATATATCTATAAATATAGATATATCTATCTATATATATATATATATATATATATATATATATATATATATATTTATATAATTATTATTCGTTTTTCTAATGGTGACGGTATATTTAACTTTATTTTTATTTTTTTTGTACTTTCACTTTAAGATATACCCAAAATTAACCTTTTTTAATTTAATTGTTTGTTTATTTAGGATAGGGTAGTACCTTTCTCTGTGTCTCATGATTTACTAAATCATATAATTGTTCTAATTATTCACATTACAAACTAGGTTAATATAAATAAACACAAAATAAATGTTCATCTGTCCCTTTTTTTTTTTTTTTGGGCGGGGAGACAAATAACCGCCTACCTACCCCCCCACCCACCCGCTCGCTGTCTGCTGATCGGTCCAACACTTATCCCATCTAGATGGCGGGTGGCGGGCATCAAGCAGCGGTTCCTGTGTCCTCTCCTCCATTACGGCAGCTTCAGCCGTGCGTTTTCTCCACTCCTCCTAGGCGTCCAATAGGATCGTCTGTCCTTTTAGCCAAACGGGTGATGGGTCTCAAGACCCGCTTCCTGATTGGCCGGGAGGAGGACCAGTGTTACAATAGCGAATATTAATTCCCTATTGTAAGACACCTGGCTGACGGAAGGTTGATTGCACTGAGACTGGAGTTAGTTTGCAAATATGGCAGATTTCTTTTTTTATTTTCATCCCAAGTAGTGATGTGTTTTTCAATCTCCCCCAGATGTTAAAGGGAATAGACATCTCAGATCCAGGTTTGCACACAGCCTGGGGACATCATTCTGCAGAATAACTTCAGTCTGACAGGTAACTGCTCCGGCGTGGTGAATGCATCTCACCGAGAAATGCCGCAGACAGCTTGGAGTTTAGTGTTCCTGAAGAAGGATCAAAGGTTCCGTGAGATTCCAGGTACATATCTGGTCTGATAGAGATCAGATTTTTTTTGCATGCGCGGCTCGGTGGCACAAAAACTAGCACTGTACCTGCATGACAACTTCACATAAACATCTTGTTACTTCGAAGGGAACACACAATCTGATTTAATTTTTCTTTTAGATACAAGGCGCTGGAGCTGAATTCCGGGAGAGCGGCTAACTAGTTTGAAAGCTTAGGAAGCGTCCAATCTGCTCCAACAAAAACTGATTCTGTTGAGCCAGTCTTGTGATTCTTGCTTGGTGCAGGGCTGGTGCAAGGATTTTTGACACCCTAGGCGAAACCTCATTTTGCAGCCCCCCTTGGCTCCACCCCCTTTGCACTGCTCATGTATAACCCAACTTTTTAATGAAGTGCCCATCAAATGCAGCCTTCCCAGCACCAATCAAATACATCCTCACCAGCACCCATCAAATGCAGCCTACCAGCGCCCATCAAATGTATCCTAACCAGCGCCCATCAAATGCAGCCTCACCAGCACCCATCAATGCAGCCTCACCAGCACCCATCAAATGCAGCCTACCAGCGCCCATCAAATGCAGCCTCACCAGCACCCATCAAATGCAGCCTTACTAACGCCCATCAATTCAGTCTCACCAGCACCTATCAAATGCAGCCTCACCAGTGCCCATCAAAGCAACCTCACCAGCACCCATCAAATGCAGCCTAACCAGTGTCCATCAAATGCAGCCTAACCAGTGTCCATCAAATGCAGCCTCACCAGCATCCATCAAATTCAGCCTCACCAGCACCCATCAAATGCAGCCTCACCAGCGCCCATCAAATTCAGCCTCACCAGCGCCCATCAATGCAGCCTCACCAGCACCCATCAAATGCAGCCTACCAACGCCCATCAATGCAACCCTCACCAGCAGTCATCAAATGCAGTCTCACCAGCACCCATCAAATGCAGCCTACCAGTTCCCATCAAATGCAGCCTACCTACACCCATCAATGCAACCCTCACCAGCAGCCATCAAATGCAGTCTCACCAGCGCCCATCAAATGCAGCCTACCAGTGCCCATCAAAGAATGTTTGCTTGCTTCCATTTATTCAGGAGTCAGGACACAGACCTCCGCCGCCACTGCGCCACATGGAGCGGGGACTGCCTGCTGATGCTGAGAGAGTCGCTTGCTGCAGAGAAAAGAGAGTAGGAACACCAGTGGCCCTAGGCGGCTGCCTATTTTGCTGAATGGTAGCACCGGCCCTGGCATGGTGACCTCACTTTCTCTTCACTTCAGTTAAGCAGTGCAGCTTGGTTACAGACCAGTCCACAGCCCCAAACATTGGACTATGCCTTTTGCCTTTCTTTGGATCAGTTGTTGGGTGATGTATGGTGCTTTTATTTTATTTATTTTCACCTTTTGGTGGAACTCAATGGGCACGTGTCTTTACACCAGTAAGTAGTCTCATCAAAAGTATAGGGAATCTTCTGTTAAAAAAAAAAGTGTAGGGTAGGCTGCTCCAAAGTCCTTAATTAGCCGCTCAAGGCCGCCCACAATATATATATATATATATATATATATATATATATTGTGGATGGGCAGCTCTGCCTACATGTACATAATCCGGCATTTCCAGGTTATTGGAGCTTGCGCCCTGTCATTCGGTACAGCACAAGTTGGTCACCAGGTCCCTGTCAATGATTTATGGCCAGAACCTGGACACATTGAACACATTACACTGGTTAGGCACACCGTTAACCATATCATTGCCCATAGATGGTAACCCCTTCCCAGCCAATGTCATTAGTACAGTGACAGTATATAATGTCATCACTGATCACTGTTCATTGGTGATGTCACTGTCACTTAGTCAGTTGCCACCCAGTGTCAGTTAGCGTCAGATTTCCCGCTGTACTATTACAGTCACACTATAAGCCACTGATCACCGCCATTACTAGTATATAAAAAAAAATTCAGGTATATGTATTAGGGATGCACTAATACCATTTTTTTTATAATGGGTACAAGTACCGATACTTTTTTTTTTAGTACTCGCCGATACTAATAGATACCTACCGCAAATGTTTTGTTTTAACTTCAGCTGTCAGCAATGGTACAAAGTATTGAAAAGTTATTTACAAATTAAATAAATAGATTGTTTTGTGCTTTTTCAATGTGAAATGTGTAAATATATGTTACTATATATGTGCAAAAATATTCACTAACAAAGCAAAAAAAAAAGTTTTAATTGTTTATCGTTTATAAAATAGACGTGAACAAAAGAAAAAAAAGCAGGAAAATAATAATTAAATGGAGGAGAATAGGGAGTTAATTAAGGCTAATTAAAGTAAATTAAGGGTTATGGAGGGGTTAAACAGAGGAACATTTGTTCATCCCTTTGATCTGCAGATGAAGAAACAGAAATATACAATAAGTAACCTATGTTTCTTTTTATTTTAGTTTCTTTTTATTTTAGTTTCTTTTTATTTTCCTGTTTCAGGGCTGAGCAATGTATGGGACTTCTTTAAAGAGGAAGTAAACCCTGATGAGTTTACTTCCTCTTTCATTCCCTGCAAAGGTAAAGCATAATGGACTACTATGCATCGCATAGTAGTCCATTATGTGTCACTTACCCGACACAGGAGCCAGCAAAGTCACCGCTGTCCCCTGTATTTCCGAGCGTCCATCTTCTTGGTGGATCTCGCTGCTCCGGCGCTGTGATTCGCCGGAGCAGCGATGACGTCACTCCCGCACATGCGCACGGGAGCCAACACTCGCAGCATATTCCCGCGATCTGCGGCTTACCCAATGCGCTTGCGCACCTCTGTCTTCAGGTAAATATCTCCTAAGCCGTGTAGGTTTAGGAGATATTTCTTGGACCTACAGGAAAGCCTTAATCTAGGCTTACCTGTAGGTCAAAGTGGTTTGTAAGGGTTTACAACCACTTCACCACAGGGGAGATCCACTGAAACTCAAAGAACAGAGCCTAAAAGTATCGGTTTCAGGTATCAGTGCATTTGCACGAGTACCGATACTTGTGCAAATACTCAGTATTGGTACCGATACTATTATCGGTGCAACCCTAATATATACCATAGTTTGTAGATGTTTTTATAACTTTCGCACAAACTGTGACGGAATATTCACTTTATTCACGTATTGTTTTTTTTTTTTTTTTTTTTTTTTTTTTTTGCCAACGCGTAGCAGAATATATTTTGGCCTAAATTTGTGAGAAAATTCATTTTTGTTTATTTTATTTTACATGTAATGTTGTTTACCAATTAATAACTTGACTAAACTGCATTTTTTCATTATCCAAATGCAATTCGGCTTTAATTTAAATATTGATATAATTGTGTTAAATGTTTTATATACCGTATCCTATATCAGGTTATTGTTTAATTACATTTGTACACTGGGCAGCTACTGTATGTTTCACCATTAGATATACAGATGGTGATTCCTGCACTAGCACTGTACAATGGCTTACTGCTTGTAGCTGATTACAGGATACATTGCACCCAGAATGTTTTTTTGGGGGGGGCTCATTATGGGTTTGCATTTTTTTTTTTTGCAGCTACCATTTAGTGAGGATGCCAACTGCATTCTCTGATTTCAAAATATTATATATTCATGAAAATATGGGACAGCAAGCAGGCTAAATTTGAAAGTCAAATGCCATGTCATCAGACCTGCTATGAGATGTCTGGAGATGACAAGAGGTGGCATACATACCAGTGAATTCAGTGGTAGTATGAAAGACAGCATTTGGGGGGGGGGGGATTATATATATATATATATATATATATATATATATATATATATATATATATATATGAAGGTTGGAGATGGGGCTGTGTTGCAGGGTAAAGGTTAAAGGTGCAGCTGTGAGGTAGGTTGAAGATTGGAGGTGGGGTTGTGATGCAGTTTGAAGGTTGGAGGTGGGGCTGTGATTCAGGTTGAAGGTTGGAGGCGGGGCTGTGATGCAGGTTAAAGGTGGAGCTGTGATGCAGGTTAAAGGTTGAAGGTGGAGCTGTAATGCTGGTTGAAGGTTGGAGGTGGGATTGTGATGCAAGTTGAAGTTTAGAGGTGGGTCTGTAATGCAGGTTGAAAGCTCGAGGCAGGACTGTGATACAAATTGAGCTGTGATGCAAGTTGAAGGATGGAGGTGGGGCTGGGATGTAGGTTAAAGGGTGGAGGTAGGGCTGTGACACGGGTTGAAGGTTAATGGCAGGGCTATGATGTAGGCTGAAGGTTGGAGGGGGTCTGTGATGAAATTTGAAGGTTGGAGGGGATGGAGGTGGGGCTGTGATGTAGGTTAATGGTTGGAGGTAGGGCTATGATGCAGGCTGAAGGTTGGCGAGGGGTTGTGAGGGGTTGTGATGCAGGTTGAACGTTGGAGGGGGGCTGTGATGAAAGTTGAAGGTTGGAGGCAGGGTTGTGATGCAGGTTGAAGGTTGGAGGGGGGCTGTGATGAAATTTGAAGGTTGGAGGTGAGCTGTGTTGAAAGTTGAAGGATGGAGGTGGGGCTGTGATGTAGGTTAATGGTTGGAAGTAGGGCTATGATGCAGGTTGAAGGTTGGAGGGGGCTGTGATGAAATTTGAAGGTTGGAGGGGGGCTGTGATGAAAGTTGAAGGTTGGAGGCAGGGCTGTGATGCAGGTTGAAGGCAGGAGGAGAGGCAATGACTGAGGCAATGAATGAATCTAAAGGACTGCAGTTTCTCAAAATAATGTTTTTTTTACCAGTATTATTATTATTATTATTAATATACCAAGCTGTTGCACATAGCAACAGGGTTCTTTGGACCACACGAGCATGGATTTTAAATCCTTTGACATGGAAAAAAAGTCCCTGTCCCTTTATGTATGTTATCTCTGTATTTATCTGTTTGGCTGAAATTTCCCTTTAAGAGCCCATCTTCCTGGTATTAATATTTTCTCCCTTGTAAAAAGAAAAAACTTTAGCAATGGCAATATAGAAGACAGCTGTACTGAATTTGTGCGGGTTTCATTTGCTGATGGGTCGCTTCAAATAAGTGAAAGGATGTCAGCCTTGATCACTGAGTGACAGATGTGATCATCAGAATTATTGAAGTACGAACTAGTATGTATATCTGAAGAATGACTCCATTATTGAAATTTTCTTCAGGCACATGAATCAGCCCAACCTTTATCCCTTTATTCATCAGCTATGCATGAAGCAGATACAATTTTGATGGCACTCTTTCACCCTACAAGATCCCGATGGGCTTGATTAAAGAATAACTTCAAGCAACAAGTGCAGTCCATCACTGGTCTGGTTAGTAATAAAAGTATTTGCACAGGGATGGGTAGAGAGAAGGTCCAGTAAGTGAACCTTATCGAAAAGCACAGATTCTCTTTATGTCAACAAGTCCAACCCATTTACTTTAGTAACTTCAACCAGACTCTGTAACATTTTCACACCGCTCCTTCGGGGGCCTATAGCCTTTTGTCAGTTGTGACTTCCCTCTTTGAGGACTACAGAGGGCCAAGCGTGTTCCAATGAGGAGCAGTTAGGTAAAGGCATTCAGAAAGGCAACTGTGAAATAATTCAAAAATTGCCGGGCTTTCAGCTTGAGCTAGCCTATATATAATATTATGTGAACATTATAACGCCGCGTCTTTTCATCTGCAGTCTTCCATTGTTCTTCTCATGCTCATACACCTATAATTCAAAGCCATGTCACTCATTGAACACATTATACTGTTCCCTCCCCCTGGGCCAAGGTTTTCCCATAAACTGTATTTTTAGATCCACAAAACTCAAACTGGGATCATCTGGCTCATTGCATCTTGACAGCTTCCAGACCCCACCACAAACCCGCCTAAGTTAAATATTGACGTCAACCTCTTTTTTTTTTTTTTCCAAGAAAGCCTAAAATGGCCACCTCTGTGAACGATCTATCTATTTAAATTTCTATCAATATAATACGGGCTAAAAGAAAACAAACATGTCCTTTCTATTAATACAAACCTTGTGTGAATGGGGAGCACTGTGTACAGTTTAATTCATAAAGCATGTTTTCTTGCCAAGTCTTAAAGGGATTTTCCAGTGTTAATAGTCTCCAGTGAATGGATAGGCTGCATCGTCAGTGATGTCACTGGCTTCTAGTGAATAGATAGGCTGTATTCTCATTGGTGTCACTGGTCTCTACTGAATGGATGAGCTGCATTCCTATTGGGGGACACTGGTCTCTAGTGAATGGGCAGGTCACATTCTCATTGGTGTCACTGGTTTCTAGTGAATGTATAGGCTGCATTCTCAGTGATGTCAATGGTTTCTAGTGAGTGGATAGGCTGCCTTCTCATTGGTGTCACTGGTCTCTATTGATTGGATGGGCTGCATTCCTATTTGTGACACTGGTCTCTAGTGAATGGATAGGCTACGGTTTCATTGGTGTCACTGGTCTCTAGTGAATGTATAAGCTGCTTTCTCAGTGATGTCATTGGTTTCTAGTGAGTGGATAGGCTGCCTTATCATTGGTGTCACTGGTTTCTATTGAATGGATAGCCTTCAATCCTATTGGGGACAATGGTCTCTAGTGAATGGATAGGCTACATTTTCATTGGTGTCACTGGCCTTTAGTGAATGGATAGGCTGCATTCCCAGTGATGTCACCAGTCTCTAGTTATTGGATAGGTTACATTCACAGTGATGTCACTGGTCTGTAGTAAATGGATAGGTTGTCACTGGTTTGCAGTGATGTCCCTGGTTTGCAGTGAATGGATAGGCTGCCTTCTCAGTGATGTTACTGGTCTCCAGTGAATAATTAGGCTGCATATTCTCAATGGTGATACTGGCCTCTAGTGAATGTATAGGCTGCATTCTCATTGGTGTCACCAGTCTCCAGTTAATGGATAGGCTGCATTCTCAGTGATGACAGCAGACTGTAGTGAATGGATAGCCAGCTTTCTCAGTGATGTCACCAGACTGTAGTGAATGGATAGGTTGCATTCTCAGTGATCTCACCAGACTGTAGTGAATGGATAGGCTGCATTCTAAGTGATGACAATAGTCTCTTGTGAATGGATTGGCA
The DNA here is from genome assembly GCF_037356315.1 of Lithobates pipiens. NCBI lineage: Eukaryota > Metazoa > Chordata > Amphibia > Anura > Ranidae > Lithobates > Lithobates pipiens. The sequence goes on along the minus strand of NW_027507784.1, from coordinate 315,876,016 downwards.
TCATTATCAGTCATGTCACTGGTCTCTAGTGAATAATGAATGGATAGGCTACATTGTCAGCTATAATGCTCTTGGGAATGGATAGATTACATTTTGGGTGTAATACTTAAGAGGACACAAATTGTATTTATAATCATATTGGAAATAAAGTGGCAATATATCTGTGTCAATCCTTGCCTTATACAATATTACTCTGCAGCTATCATTCCTAATATATAAGACACTACGTTTTGGTCACAATCTGAATAACAGTTGCTATGGGCTGTAGAGGCCCCACATAAAAACCTCAGCAATTGCAAATCCCTTCAGTGACATTAGCACCTCTTTGCATCTCGCTCTGCCCATAAATGCTGTTTGACAATACAGTACCTCCCTGTGCCATACCTAGGCAGAAAAAAAATCCTTCCAGTATCATGTGACTACATCACAATACCAACTACAGCCTCCGCAGTAATGCCAGGAAAAGGTCCTTTAAAACTCTAGGCAAAAAGGCCAAAGACACCTACCCCCCCCCCCCCCCCCTTTCCATAAGCTGTGATTAGCATAGGTTGCAGGTCCTGCATTTTTGTGCCCCCCTCTCGCTGAAGTGCCCAAGGCAGCCACCTCTTCTGCCTCCCCCTTGTCCCAGCCCTGCATCTTCCTTCTAGGTTGTATCTTTTGCAATGAAAGCCCATCATAATCACATGACCGGCTTTGGAAGATGATTTTATGGAACTTTTGCTATTTATTTTTATAAATGGAGGCTTTTAGCACGCGCACTATAGACTTCTCTATTAAACATTATTGTCTTCATACTGGTGCCTTGAATTCCGCTTTAAGTTCAGAAAATTAAAACATTTTTATTTGTGAGCAGGGTGTTGAAGGCTCTGCCTTGCAATCTGGGATTGATGTCAAGTATTTTTATTTGCCTTCAAGTCACCAATTTGATGTATTTATTTATTTTCTTTTAAAGCAAAATCTAAAGGGAGCCAACAGCTGTTGCCCTTTTGAAAATGATGGGTCTTTGGAAACACATGCGTCGGAATAAAACAATGGCTTATGAAGCAAATTAGACACAAAGTAATTCTGAGAGGTGCCGCGTTGTGTTATTTCACAGTGTTTACAGCTGGGCTAATGGAGAAGGATTAAGTTTGACTTTCAGGTACTGGCTGGAAAAAAACAATTAATTGCCAAGCTTTAAGACGTTTTTAGGAGTTTGTCAATATGTGTTGTCTGAATCAAGGGAAACCTAAAGAAGCACTCCTTCTCAGACAGACTGATCCCCTACCTCTCTCCTTTGTGGCCATCCATTAATTTATATCAGAGAACTCCAGGTATTTTAGACAAAGGGTCAGTACATTGTGTGTCAGACTTTAAGGGGGCCGGATTGTGGTCAGTAGAATTAGAATATGTCCCGTTGTTACTGGGAGTAAATAAATCCTCTGGCTTGGTGGTCGTGGGAGTAAAAAAAATGACATTGCACATGTGGTCAGTAGGAGGATTAACAGTGCCCCATCATTGGTATCAGTGGGAGGAATAGCTCTTCATCATTGGTATCAGTGGGAGGAATAGCTCTTCATCATTGGTGTCAGTGGAAACAGTAGTGCCCCATCGTTGGAGTCAGTGAGAGGAATTGTGCCCCATCAATCATTGGTATCAATGGGAGGAAGTGTTCCCCATCATTGGTATCAGTGGAATGAATTGGGCCCCATCATTGGTATCAGTTGTAGGAATTGTGCCTCATCATAGGTATCAGTGGGAGAAATTGTTCCCCATCATTTATACCAGTGGGAAGAATAATGCCCACATCATTGGTATAAGTGGAAAAAATTTTTACTGTCATTGTATCAATGGTAGTAATCGTGCCCCATCATTGGTTTCAGTTGGATGAATTATGCCCCATCAATCATTGGTATCAATGGGAGGAAGTGAACCCCATCATTAGTATCAGTGGGATGAATTGTGCCCCATCATTGGAATCAGTGGGAAAAATAATGCCCCATCATTGGTATCCGTTGTAGGAATTGTGCCTCATCATTGATATCAGTGGGAGAAATTGTTCCCCATCCTTTATACCAGTGGAAAGAATAATGCCCACAAAATTGGTATAAGTGGGAAAAAACAAATACCGTCATTGTATAAATGGTAGTAATCGTGCCCCATCATTGATTTCAGTTGGATGGATTGTGCCCCATCAATCATTGGTATCAATGAGAGGAAGTGTGCCCCATCATTGGTATCAGTGGAATGAATTGTGCCCCATCAGTGGTATCAGTTGGAAAAATAATGCCCCATCATTGGTATCAGTTGTAGGAATTGTGCCTCATCATTGGTATCAGTGGGAGAAATTGTTCCCCATCATTTATACCAGTGGGAAGAATAATGTCCACATCACTATTATAAGTGGGAAAAAAAACAAATACCATAATTGTATCAATGTTAGAAATCACGCCCCATCATTGATTTAATTTGGATGAATTGTGCCCCATCAATCATTGCTATCAGTGGGAGGAAGTGTGCCCCATCATTGGTATAAGTGGGAAAAAATGTACTGTCATTGTATCAATGGTAGTAATCGTGCCCCATCATTGGTTTCAGTTGGATGAATTGCGCTCCATAAATCAATGGTATCAATGGGAGCAAGTGTGCCCCATCATTGGTATCAGTGGGAGGAATTGTGCCCCATCATTGGTATCAGTGAGATGAATTGTGCCCCATCATTGGTATCAGTGGGATGAATTGTGCCCCATCATTGGTATCAGTGGGATGAATTGTGCCCCATCACTTATATCAGTGGGAAGAATAATGTCCCATCATTGGTATAAGTAGGAAAAACAATGCACCATCATTGGTGTCAGTGGAAAGAATAGTGCCCCATCATTGGCATCAATGAGACTACTGATTTAGATCTTTTAGTAATTTTCAATCAGTGTACCGTAACTATATACTTCATGTTAAGAGAATGCATACTAAGTAATGTGTACCCTTCCAGGTCCTGACTACCTCCAACAGAGATCACAGTTCTCCCCCAACAATTCCTTCATCCACTCGTCTCTACAGAAGAACAGATCCTTCTTTTTTCAGGCATAATTTAGGGTCAGCATCTCTTTTCCAGACTGAGATGCTGGCTTAGAAATGACATAACCATGTAAATTCAAGTGTCAGCTGCGGCGTCATACTTTGCGACGATCCACTAAGTTACAATGTGCACAGTCTGATCTCTTGTGGAGAGGAGACTAATGACATCATCTCAGTCTAGGCAAAGTCACTTGACTGAAAACCACCTTTCTGATGATAAAAGTCGGGGCTTTTTGAGAAAGAGGCCCGGAGTAAAAACTGAAAGCCATAGACGAAGGGCTGGCATGACAAGGGCTAAAGGGGCGTGTGAAGAGGGATAATAATGTTTGGGCTAACTTGAAGGGACAAGAATATTTATTTTGATTGGGGCAAGGGCAAGGAAAGGGGGGGCCTCAAGGGGAGGTGGGTCTCTACTGAGGGGTTGGTATTCAGCAGGAGGTCAGCAAGCTATGAACCACTTCTCTTTCTCCTGCCCTGCATTTAGTAGGATTTCGTGCAGGTTAATGGCGACTGTGGGGAGCCTGATTTGGGGAATGGCGGGGTGCAAGGTCCTTTTAGGTTCATATGGGCACAAAAGGTATGATGTAGGGACCCGTCTGAGTTACGGCTCACAGTTGGTGTATGGGTACCTGTGGGTGGTCTCCAAGTCGGTGGTTTGCAGCTGGAGGCCTGAGAAGTGGTACAGTACTGGTTTTGATGCCTAATTAATGCCAATCTTGGTGTTGTGTGATTATTTATTGTAAGGGAAGGGTGTTTTTTTTTTTGGTATAGCAGTGCAGAACATGTCATATTTAATACCTTAGTCACGATACAGTTAACATAAGTTGTGACACGTCAGGAAGTTACTGAAAGGTCCACCGTGTATTGTATCTGTGACGGCAAGCGGCCATTTTGCTTCCGCTCATCAGAAACTGGTGAGTCACAAGGCAATTACTGTATGTTATCAAACCCGGCAACAACATCAGTAACGTTCAAAGTGATATTATCATCATCTGGTTAACTTCAGGGATACGCCGAGGTGTCTTTACAAGACTTGACTGTGTTTAAAAATTATTTACACAAAGAAGTTTATTGGCATGGCCAGGATGGCACCTAAAGTTCTACACAAGTTAGTGAACTACCACCTCTGGTATTCCATCATAATAAACTGTTAGAGCTGTACAGTGTGAATCATTGTTTGAGGGCTGGTAAAATCTTCAGGTCGGTATATCTAGATTAACTGTTTTTTTAAATAATGAGTGATTATAACTGTAACAGCTCTAAAGAGGGGGAAGAGAAGAGAAGGGAAGGGAAAAGAGAATAGGGGAAAGAGAAGAAGGGGGAGGGGGAAGAAGAGGGGGAAGAGAGGAGACGAGAAGAGGGGAAGAGAAGAAAAGAGGGAGAAGGGAAAAGAGAAAAATGGAAAGAGAAGAGGGAGGGAGAAAAGAAGAGGGGGAAGAGAGAAGAGAAGAGGGGGAGAGAGGAGAAGAGGGGGAGGGAAGAGAAGAGGGGGAAGAGAGGAGAAGAGAAGAAAAGGGGGAGAAGAGAAGAGGGGGAAGAGAAGAGAAGGAATAGAGAAGAAGAGAAGAGAGGAAGAGAAGAGAAGAGGGGGAAGAGAGGAGACGAGGGGGAAAAGAAGAGAAGAGGGGGAAGAGTAGAGAAGAGAAGGAAGAGAGGAGAAGGGAAGAGATGAGGGGAAGAGAAGAGGGGGAAGAGAAAAGGGGAAGAGGTGAGGGGAAGAGAAGAGGGGGGAGAGAAATGGGGAAGAGAAGAGGGGGAAAAGAGGAGACCTGAAGAGGGGGAAGAGAGGAGAAGAGAAGAAGGGAAGGGAACGAAAGAGAAGAGGGGAAGAGAAGAGAAGAGGGGGAAGAGGAGGAGAAGAGAAGGGAGGGGAAGAGAAGAGAAGAGGGGGAAGAGAAGGGGGGAGAAGAGCAAGAAGAGAGGAGAAGAGAAGAGGGGAAGGGAAGAGAAGAGGGGGAAGAGAGTAGAAGAGAAGCGGGGGAAGAGAGGAGAAGAGAAGTGGGACAAGAGAAGAAGCGGAATAGTAGAGAAGAGAAGGATGAGAGGAGAAGAGAAGAGACAAGGGGAAGAGAGGAGAAGAGAAGAGGGGAAGAGAGTAAAAGAGAAGAGGGAGAAGAGAGAAGAAGAGAAGAGGGAAAGAGAAGAGAAGAGGGGTGGGGAGGAGAAGACAAGAGGGGTAAGAGAGGAGAAGAGAAGATCAAGACAAAACAGAGTGGAGGGGGAGAGAGAGAACATGAGAAGGAAGAGGGGGAAAGAATGGAGAAGGGAAATGAGAATAGAAGAGAAGATAGGAGGAGAAGGGTTGGAGTAGAGGAGAAGAGGGGAAATAAGAGAAGATGAACAAAGAAAGGAATGAGAGATAGGGAAGGACAGAAAAAAGTTTTTGTTAAGGTAGGCAGAAAAACTAAGAAAATAAATAAGTGAAAAAAGAAGGAAGGGTAAGGGATAACAAATGAATAAACTCATGATGCAAGTCAGAAAACTTTCTTTAAAGCTGCACCTGTCTGGACACCACCAAATCTTTTCCCTCAACTCCATTTCATACAGCTGATACTGAACTCTGCCAGGACAGTGAATGCACACAGTACGAGTAAATACACTAAGGGAGAGTAAATCAAATTACACGCGGTCGCACATTCCGACGACAAAATCCGTCTGATTTTTTTAGACGAATTTTGGCCCAAACTTGTCTTGCATACACACGGTTGCACAAAGTTGTCGGAAAATCTGATCGTTCAGAACGAGGTGACGTACAACACGTACGACGGAACTATAAAGAGGGCAGTAGCCAATAGCTTTCGCCTCGTAATTTATTTTGAGCATGTGTTGCACTTTGTCTGTTGGGGATTGTCTACACATGATCGTAATTTAAACGATCGGATTTTGTTGTCGGAAAATTTTAAATCCAGATCTCCAACTTTGTGTGTCAGAAATTCCGACGGATATAGATAGATAGATAGATGGATAGATGGATGGATGGATGGATGGATGGATGGATGGATGGATGGATAGATAGATAGATAGATAGATAGATAGATAGATAGATAGATAGATAGATAGATAGATACTTGGATACTTAGATAGAAACGTAGATACTTAGATACTTAGATAGATACTTAGATAGATACTTGGATACTTAGATAGATACTTAGATAGATACTTGGATAGATACTTGGATAGATACTTACATAGATACTTACATAGATACTTAGATACTTATAGATACTTGAATACTTAGATAGATACTTATAGATACTTGGATACCTAGATAGATACTTAGATAGATACTTGGATACTTAGATAGATACTTAGATACTTATGCCGCATACACACGAGCGGACTTTTCAACATCCAAAGTCCGAAGGACTGAGTCCGTCAGACTATCCGATCGTGTGTGGGCTGCAACGGACTTTTGACTCGCCAAAGTCCGAAGGACTTTAGAATATGGAACATGCTTCAAATTTTTCCGAAGGAACTCCGCCGGACCCGGTCCCCTTCGAAAAATCCGCTCGTGTGTATGCTACTCCGACGGACTAAAACCGACGCTAGGGCAGCTATTGGCTACTGGCTATGAACTTCCTTATTCGAGCCGAGTCGTACGTCATCACGTTCGAATCCGTCGGAGTTTAGTGTGATCGTGTGTGGCCAAGTCCGCTCAGCCGAAAAGTCTGTCAGAACTCCGTCGGAATTCCAGCAGAACTCCGACGGAACTCCTTCGGAAGTCTGTCGGACATAAGTCCTCTCGTGTGTACGGGGCTTTAGATACTTGGATACTTAGATAGATACTTGGATACTTAGATAGATACTTAGATAGATACTTGGATACTTAGATAGATACTTAGATAGATACTTGGATACTTAGATAGATACTTAGATAGATACTTGGATACTTAGATAGATACTTGGATACTTAGATAGATACTTGGATACTTAGATAGATACTTGGATACTTAGACAGATACTTAGATAGATACTTTGATACTTAGATACTTAGATACTTAGATAGATACTTGGATACTTATATAGATAGAACAGAGGGGGGGGGGGAGTTTGGGACTTTAAATGAAGCACAATTGGCGGCATATATATACATCCCTCATTCTGAGCTGGCCGTTTATCGGACCGGTCTCTGTCTGGGGGTACAGCACACCTGGTGTATCCTTCTGCCGGTGATGCTTTGGTGCAACATTTTGGTATGTTTTTTTCCCTCTTCCCTTTTTCCTTTTGTTGATGTTCTGTCTCTCTTTCTATTTTATTTTATTTTTTCCTTCTGTTGTCGATGGGCCCCTTTTTTTCAGGTCCTATTCATACATTTTCACTATTCATTTTCACACCCTTATATCTCTTCACCTATCATTCAATTATTTAATCTTTCTCCATCATCATATTTTTTCTTTGTTTTATTTTTATTTTATACATCATGGCAATTACTCCTTGTGTAGTCACATTGAGTTCACTACACTACTAATTTATTCATAATACACTTTTGTTATGCACAAACACACATAATTAGCATAATATTCTGTTCGCAGATATTCCTGTTCCACTGACTACATATCGTCACGTTTGGCATTATTATATTGGCTGTCCACACTGTACACTTCCTCTGTTCGTCTGATGTTGCACCTCCATTTTATGCCGTCTCAGCTCCCGTGGGGGGGTCTATATCCGTGGCCTGCCCTGCGCCGGTCACCATGCGCTGCGTATGCGGTTTTGGTTGGTGAGTGTGTTTGGTGAGCCATCTATTGACATATAATATTTTGTATAATTCTATTTTAATATTGACATACCGTATATACCTTTATAGGAATCTCTGGTGCATTTGCTCCTGACGAGTGGAAAAATCCACGAAACGCGTCGAGCTATACTTGATGACAGAGTTGTATTCCATATGGATTGATCCCTACCCAGCTATTATCAACATTTTATGATATTGTTCTTAGATTAGCCAATAGATCTGTATATATCCTGTGGGTGCATATGCCAGTTTTGGGTCTGTCGCTGTGGCACTTTTTTGCGCCATAGCATTTATAATTTTGTAAAAATTATTTTCTCCCTTTTTATTTATTTATTTATTAGACTTTGATCTTATGTCGTTTTGATTATATTATCTTACTTATTATGTTTAGGCCTTATGTGCAGTATATATGTATATGAAATAAATTATATTCTTTATGATTTTAGATGAATGTCTTCAACTAAATATTTAAATATTATTCATTTACAGTTTGTCTTTACTATACAATTGCTTCATCAAAAAAAGTCCCAAACCCCCCTTACAGTTTTTACTTATATAGATACTTAGATAGATACTTGGATACTTAGATAGATACTTATATAGATACTTAGATACTTAGATAGATACTTGGATACTTATATAGATACTTAGATACTTAGATAGATACTTAGATACTTAGATAGATACTTAGATAGATACTTAGATACTTAGATAGATACTTAGATACTTAGATAGATACTTAGATAGATACTTAGATACTTAGATAGATACTTGGATACTTAGATAGATACTTAGATACTTAGATAGATACTTAGATACTTCGATAGATACTTAGATACTTCGATAGATACTTAGATACTTAGATAGATACTTGGATACTTAGATAGATACTTAGATACTTAGATAGATACTTAGATACTTCGATAGATACTTAGATACTTAGATAGATACTTAGATACTTAGATAGATACTTAGATACTTCGATAGATACTTAGATAGATACTTAGATACTTAGATACTTAGATACTTAGATACTTAGATAGATACTTAGATAGATACTTAGATAGATACTTAGATAGATACTTAGATACTTAGATAGATACTTGGATACTTAGATAGATACTTGGATACTTAGATAGATACTTAGATACTTAGATAGATACTTAGATACTTCGATAGATACTTAGATAGATACTTAGATACTTAGATACTTAGATAGATACTTAGATACTTAGATAGATACTTAGATACTTAGATAGATACTTAGATAGATACTTAGATACTTAGATACTTAGATAGATACTTAGATACTTAGATAGATACTTGGATACTTAGATAGATACTTGGATACTTAGATAGATAGCTACAAAGAGAGAGATGGAGGTCAGATTCTGTACAGGAAGGGAAGGAAGTATTCTCTGAATATTACAATCCAAGGCAACGGTTGGGGCATTATAACAAGTGACTCGTGTTTCTCACCTGCCCTAGTAGTGAACTTTTACAGTAGAAGCTCCAGCACCTATTAGACCCACATCTAGTATATATGGGCCCCTAAGTCCACAGTTTGGAGCCCAGAATTCTACTTTAAAGCAAACTTTGGTGGAGGGTTCAAGTTTCAATATGAAAAAAATATCCTAAAAAACACACTTGTGTTGTGATCAATAGGGCATATCCCTTCCATATTCATAAACTGATCTCCACGATAACATCTCTCTTAAATAAGTAATTCCCATTTAAGACGCACTCCATGCTGGGTTTAATTATTTTTAGCATGATTAAAATCCATCAGTGGAAATCTATTACAATGAATGTCATTAGAATGTGTGTGTTTTTTTTTAAGATGAAAACTAATGAATGGAAAGAGGAAAGATTAGAAACTATTGAAGTAGCAGATCCATCTAGAAGAATGGCGTATTGGAAATGTATGTTTAACACGGTAGACCATTAAACCTTCTGCTTGGCCTGTTATCCAATCTAGATTAATGTTTGCAACCAATTGTGTTAAGACATGCGGGAATTATAGGTTGTTCTTTAAATGTTTCCATAAACATGCTTGGGACAAACATAGATCTACAGATCTCATAGATCGCAGATAAAAGAGTAAAAAAAATAATTTTGGTAAAAAGATAAAATAAATAAAATAAAAAGAAAATGATAAAAAATTGAAATACCAAAAATTGGGGCAGACTCGATGAAGCACTTGATTTTTTTTCTTCCATCATGTTTTTATAAATAACTTCAATAAACATTATCTGTATCTAAAGACATAAACGTGTTTCACATTTGCAGTCGAATAATAAAAAGATGATGAATTAACTTTTTTTGCAATATGGGTGCATGTATTATTTTTTTCCATAAGTTGGAATCCTCCTTTATAAGTTTATAGGAGATTTTAAAGCTCAGCTCTAGAACCAATGTATTATTTGTATTTTTTTTTATTATTTATTATTAATGTATTATTTGTATTTTTTTTATTATTATTATTCTTAAAATCATGTGTTTAATTGAAGAAATAAAAGAACAGATGTGCAGCAATCTATTCCAACCCATTTGCATTTATCTTTTACTGATTAGACTTAATAATTCTGTCCAGTTGCTTTTCTTGAAAAAAAACAAAATGTTGGCACCTACTTAAAATACTGAAGGGCCATTTACTTATCTTTCCTGGGGGTTTCTCATGCCTTAAAATGGCTCTGTTTGAAATTCTAAAGATAGTTTAGAGATATATGGACCTTTCAGGGTAGCGGTCTTGATAAAAAATGGACATTTGATGACTTGGAGGTGTAGCGGAGGAAGTGTTAAATGTACATTTATTTACTTTAGCAGAGATAAAGAAATCCAAACACAAGCAACCGTATAAGGAGTGTCAGTGCACGAGGAGCTAAGATGGACTCATTAATAGGAACTTTATCCAGTGTCCGCTACACCCACTCTGCAATCATACCGTCCCATCCATTTACCAAATGTCATACTTTATCTAATATACATGGATGAGATATTAAGGCTGAGAAATCAGAAGGAGAAATAATTACCCATTACATTAATAATATGTGTAATTTCTTTTAAATTCTAGCTCTATATCAGCCCAATAGTATTGATAATCCCTGGATTTATTTGCTCTTTGTATCTGTAGATGGCACTTAAAGAGAATCTGTCATTATGACCATTTGGGGTAAGATAAAGGAACCACCCTCGCCCATTAGCTGATAACTTTGCTGTGCCCTCACTCCTCTCTACTGGAGCCCTTGGGAAATATCTGGCACTTCCGGGTATGCAGTGGCATGGGACTTCCTGCCCTTCCACTCAGGGTGCAGTGCTCAGGTTTGATTGTTGAATCGTCTTTCCCAATGCACAGGTTCTTCTGAGGCTAATTTAATGCACATAAGGCATTAAGTGAGTTTAATTACCACCATAATCAGAACCTGTGTAATTAATATGTGTTTGTGTTAAAGGGATGAGGTGGCAACCCTAGGAGTGCAAGAGCATGCCTGATGTGATTGTTTAGGTTTGTCTTCATAATACAAATTTTTGTTAAATCTATAGTATAGTATACTAGCCTAAAGTTTTGTGTTGAATGGTCTCAAAGCTTTTACCCTTCCCTCATAGGACAGTGAACCAACAAAAAAAGCGAACAACCAACTGACACACAGGACCTCTTTAAGGCTTCATGGAGGTCCTGTGTGCCCTCAAAAGGTCACATCAGTTGTTCACTTTTTCACGGAATAGAATAGCTTTATTACATCACATTGGAGTGCCAACCTTTCCTCCCATAGATGTCTATGGTGGCGCCACTGCTGGCTAGGTAGACCCATTGGGTAGAAATGTCCTCATTTTTTTTTCAAGGCAAGAGATTCTCAGCCAAATACTCACATTCAGAGTGAGAAAAGGGTTAAAACTTCTAAAAAGTTTTTTTTTTATCTCTACTATCCTGTTCTGGTGACAGCAGCTCCCTCCATTTCTTCTAAAGATGTCATAGATACAGGAATCTGAGGTTATAGAAGGAACCTTTAACCCTGAAAGAAAAGCAAACTCTTTTCCATTCTGTCCAGTACTGTAAAGCAGTGGTCTGCAAACTGCCACCCTTTTCTTGCCTTTATCCAGCCCTATGGGCATTATTCCTCTCACTGATCCGAGACACTATTCTGCCAACTGACATCAAAAATGGGGCATAATTTCCCCTATTGACACAAACAGTAGGGCACTATATCTCCCACTGACAACAACGGGGCACTATTCCTCCCAATGATACCAATGATGGAACACTATTCCTCCACCTAAAACCAAATGTCATATTTACTACCACGAATGCCAGGAACATTTCCACTCCCGTTGGCCACAGTCCGGCATCTCTTAAGGTCTGAAGGACAAAAAAAACGGCCTTTTGTTTAGAAAGTTTGGAGACCCCTGCTCTAAGGAAAACATTTGGCTGGAGTAATGCCGCGTACACACAACCGGACTTTTTGACAGCAAAGGTCCGACGGTGTGGGCTCCATTGGACCTTTGCTTGCCAAAAATCCAGAGGACTTTAGAAATAGAACATGTTTTAAATTTTCTCGCTGGAACTCCCCCGGACCAAGAAATCCGTTCGTGTGTATGCTAATCCGACGGACAAAAACCGACGCTAGGACAGCTATTGGCTACTGGCTATGAACTCCCTTATTCTAGTTCGGTCGTACGTCATCACGTTTGAATCCGTCGGACTTTGGTGTGATTGTGTGTGTCCAAGTCCGTTCATTCAGAAAGTCCGCCGGAACTCCGCCGAAAGTCCATCGGGAAGACTGTCGGACCTAGTCCGTCGAAAAGTCTGGTCGTGTGTACGCGCCATTAGTCTTCAGATCACTTTGCAAAGAGCCTATATATTAAACGTGTATTGGACTGAATTGTATTGAACGGAATCTAAGCACCACATCTCATACAAACTACTAATTACCAAAGAAGAATTTCTTGTGTATAAGGGACTATATTAGTGTAGAGAAATATAACTCATATCATAAAAAGACATTTTATTCAAAATGAATCCTAAAAAAACACATATAGGAGTATTTTATTTTATAAGTGCATATATCACCTGTCCAGATATTTTGCACAAATACCCCTGTATGTACTATTATTATTATGATACAGACATTTTTATAGTGCTAACAGTTTGCACAATGCTTTACAAAGTCAAGTGAGAGAGTGCAATTATAAGATAATATATAATAAGTTATATAATAAATGATATATCAACTGCTCAGATACATTACACAAGACCTCAACTATCCACTGGTCAAGCCATACATGGTTGGATTTTAGTTTGAATATTTGTACCAAGTTCTGAAATATAGCTCATCAGAGCATTTGATGATGTCATGGTCAAGTCAACTCCTTTCTTTCAAAGGTCCTTAAAAATTTCATCCAGATCTGATACTTCACTGGATTCTCAGATGTCACTTCATGGTTTCTTGCACCGGGGCCCTGAATGTTCTAGTTATTATTATTATTATTATTATTATTCAAGATTTATATAGTGCCAGCAATTTCCGCAGCTCTTTACAATATAAAAAGGAGACAATACAGTTACAATACAATAAAATACAAGAGGATTAAGAGGGCCCTGCTCAGAAGAGCTTACAATCTAATAGGGTGGGGCAGGTAGTACAAAAGTTTATAAGTGTTGGGAATGAGCTGATGGAAGTGGTAGGAGATTAGTTTGAGACGTGATAGGCTTCCCTGAATAGATGAGTTTTCGGGGATCGCCTGAAGGTAGCAAGAGTAGGGGATAGCCGGACCAGTGGAGGTAGCGAGTTCCAGAGGATTGGAGAGGCTCTGGAGAAATCCTGGAGACGAGTTACGCCTCTGTATAGAATTGCTATACAGAGGCATAACTAGAACATTCGGGGCCCACTTCAAGAAACCATGAAGTGACATCTGAGAATCCAGTGAAGTAGCAGATCTGGATGAAATTTTTAAGGACCTTTGAAAGAAAGTTGTTGACTTGACCATGGCATCATCAATGATGAACTATATTTCAGAATTTGGTACTAAATTCCAACCATGTATGGCCTGACCAGTGGATGGTTGAGGTCTTGTGTAATGTATCTGAGCAGTTGGTATACAGCATGTACTTGTTTGACCCAGAAGATGCTCTTTTTGGTGGTTTTCGGATTTATTTACAATAAAAGATCTTTTTATTATATGAGTTATGCTTTTGTTATATGGCAACCCTAAAAGTCCGTTAGACATTAAAAATTATTTTGTGGCACTTTACAAAAAAAAAAAAGTGGTTTTGATGGTGGCCCTGGTGGGAACTAAAGCCAATCCTGCCGGGACTCAGCGCCAAGCGCTATACAGCTATGCCTCCTGCTCTTCCATGTGAAGTCCAATCCATTGTCTGTGATCTCCAGTAGAGCCTCATCCCCTCCTCCTCCCCTTCAGCTGACTCATGGTGGTCTGTCTCCTTTATCAAACTAAGTGTATATTTCAGTGAGACAACGCAGGTCAGACTGTTTATCCAATAGTTCATCACAGCGGATTCTGTTTATACAGCACAACAAATTCAGCTTGAACTCTTTTTTACTGTTTCTGTAAACTTTTTCTCCCTTCAGAAACCGTTTATAAAAAAAAAAAAAAAAAAAAAAACACATTTAAACAGTATTTAAAGGAGATTCCAATACATTTATAGAATTCCATGTCATACCCAATAAATGTACGTTGTGTTCCATTGTAACATCAATTGTAGCAGTCCTTGAGATGACATGACCTTCCAGCTGACTGCTAGCACTTAGTTCCAATAGATAGTGGACAAGGTGGGGGAGTTGTGTGATGTATTGCTAAATCATATTGCATTGTGTGTAATGGCAGGAGGTCATGACCCTGTGAAAGGCAGAATTTACTAACTGATGCAGGCACAAAGCATTCTTTTTTTTCAAAGGTATATTTATTTATCATTATACTTATACTAATATATTTAATAATGGTCTTATATAGTGGCGTTAATTTTCCCATAAAAATGCAAAAAGACATTTTTAAAATACGTTAAATAATAAATAAATTAAATAATAAATATAAAATTGTATTAAATAAAAAATATGCAACAAATAAAATATATTAATATATATTTGTCTCTAACAAATAAAAATATATTAAATAATATTTAATATTGTTTACTATATAATTTAATAATATATAATATAATCATATAAATAAATAAATAATATATATATATATATATATATATATATATATATATATATATATATATATATATATATATATATATACAATATATAATAATATAATATAGTAAATATTTATTTACTAGGGTCATCGATTTGAATCCCAACCACGGCACTACCTGCCTGGAGTTTGCATGTTCTCCCTGTGTGGGTTTCCTCTGGGTACTCCGGTTTCCTCCCACACTCCAAAGAAATGCTGGTAGGTTAACAGGCTCCTGTCTAAAATTGGTAGTATGTGTATGTATGAATGTGAGTTAGGGACCTTAGATTGTAAACTCCTGGAGGACATGGACTGATGTGAATGTATAATCTTTATATATATATATATATATATATATATATATATATATATATATATTTACACACTATATTACCAAAAGTATTGGGACACCTGCCTTTACGCGCACATAAACTTTAATGACATCTCAGTCTTAGTCCGTAGGTTTCAATATTGAGTTGGTCCACTGCTTGCAGCTATAACAGCCTCAACTCTTCCGGCAAGGCCGTCCACAAGGTTTAGGAGTGTGTCTATGGGAATGTTTGACCATTCTTCCAGAAGCTCATTTGTGAGGTCAGGCACTGATGTTGGACGAGAAAGCCTGGCTCGCAGTCTCGGCTCTAATTCATCCCAAAGGTGTTCTATCCGCTTGAGGTCAAGACTCATCCATGTCTTTATGGACCTTGCTTTGTGCACTGGTACGCAGTCATGTTGGAACAGGAAGGGGCCGTCCCCAAACTGTTCCCACAAAGTTGGGAGCATGAAATTGTCCAAAATGTCTTGGTATTCTGATGCCCTAAAGGAGTTGTCAAGGCAGAAGGTTTTTTATCTTAATGCATTCTTTGTATTAAAGCGGAGTTCCACCCGAAAATTGAACTTCCGCTGTCCGGATTCCTCCCCCCCTCTGGTGTCACATTTGGCAGCTTTCAGGGGGGAGGGGGAGCAGATACCTGTCTAATCCAGGTATTTGCTCCCACTTTCGGTAAAATATCGACACAGTATCTGCGGCAATCTACGCCACGTCTGGCCCCTCTTCCATCCCTGCGCTGTCTTCTGGGAGACACACAGGTCCTAGAAGACAGCAGGCACCACCCAGTGCACAGTAGGGAACAGGGCAGTGAAGGCGCAAGGCTTCACTTTCTGATTCCATTACTAGCAATGCTGGAGCCGAGGGGATGGATCAGCTTTGGGTGAGGACATCTCACTCCAGCAATGTCCACGAGTGTCTTAGCCATCCGGGACTCTCCTCCTGATTGGCTGAGACACAGCAGCGGTGCCATTGGCTCCCGCGGTTGTCAATCGAAATCAGTTAGCCAGTCAGGGGAGAGAGGGGCGGGGACAGGTCGGGGGGCTCCGTGTCTGAATGGACACAGGGAGCTGTGACTCGGCTCGGGTGCCCTCTTAGCAGGCTGCTGGCTGTGGGGGCACTCAACAGGAGGGAGGGGCCAGGAACAGAGAAGAGGGATTCAAGAAGAGGAGGGTTCGGGCTGCTCTGTGCAAAACCAACTGCACAGAGGAGGTAGGTATAGTGTGTTTCTTATTTATTTTATTTTTTTAAACAAGACATTACAATCACTTTAAAGTGGAGTTCTGGTGATTTTTTTTAAAATTATTATTGATCCTAGCATTATTACTAATTTAATATCGATCGATTTAGGTAAAATATACATTTCTTACTGTAATATTCTCTCCCCCCATTTGTGGCCATTGCCATCATGATTGTGGGCATGTGAAGCCCAATCTAGATCACTTCCTGGATTAGATTTGGAGAGGTGCATGCTGGGTACCCAGCATGCACCTCTCGATCTTGTGCATTGCATGACCGACCGTAGTGATTTATGATGAGAGTACTGCCCACAGACTCCTGGGAAATTATGACACGTCATTTCCCAGAAGTCTGTGGGCAGTACTGTGATCAAAAAGCATCGAAGCATAGCTGAGGGAGGAAATCCCCAGGAGCTCCGCGGACCAGGAAGGGGCAGATTACGAGGACTACATAGCAACAGGGCGTTTAGGGTAAGTATAAAAAAAGAAATTCCTTCAAATGTTTGTTTATAGGTTAAAAGGAGTCTTTTAAATCAACATTTTTTAATTTTTTTAGGGTGGAACTCCGATTTAAGAGTTCCCTTCACTGGAACTAAGGGGCCAAGCCCATAACCCTGGAAAACAACCCCCATACCATAATCCCCAAATAATAATAATACACCAAAATGATTTGGATCCATGCACAAAGGTTGGACCTCTGCAGAGATACCATTGCTTCCACATAAAAATCAAGTGTCCCTTTCTGCAAAACGTGGCAAACTTTTCTAGAAATCCAACTGCAAGACTTGGCAAACCTTTGGTTTTGATACACATCAAAGCTCATTTATACTGAAGGTTGAATGGAGTTTTAAGGCTTTACTGCACATATAAATCATTAGATCATGTTAAATTGTGATATAAAACGAAATAAAATATAGAAACACATGAAAAAGCCTCTATGTATTTAAATCGCACTTTGTGCTGATCACATACCCTGTTTCCCTGAAAATAGGACTTAGCGTGATTGTCGGTGATGGCTGCAATATAAGCCCTATCCCCCCCCCCCCCAATAAGCCCTACCCTGTTTCCCTGAAAATAAGCCCTACCCTGAGAATAAGACCTACACAGACTTTAACTAGGGCTTATTTGGGGAGTAGGGCTTATATTGCAACCATCACCGACAATCACGCTAGGTCTTATTTTCGGGGGAACAGGGTATTTATATCATGAAAGGTTCACTTGAAATTGTATTATTATTTTTTACTTTTATATATCTTGCGTTAATGAACAAATAGCAGTCTATGGGTTGTGAGTCTGTAGAAATGAGGTCAGTATTCCAGAGAATATCGTTCACTCCTACAGAAAGCTGTACAGGTATTTTAGAAATAAGGGGGATTACGTCCTGAGACGACACAGAGTGTGGGATTGCTGAGCTCCATGACCTCGCACAGAGGAAGGCCTCCGCTCGGATGATGGGCAGCACCTTCGGCCAGTCATGTCTGTCCTGCTCACGGTCCCTTGAACTTCCTAGAAGATCATATGCCTTCATGAGATTAGTGAAAACCCTATTATATGCTGCAGACAGATGGCAGATTACCATTGTAGAGCATACACTCTTTCTAATTACTGCCAGGCCAGCAGTCTTATACCCAGGCTACATAACCCATTACATCCCCTAAGCTAGCGCTGGACAGATTGCTTTGAGAAATAGGTTGCTTTCTTTGAGGGTTGTGCTTTGTACCTGACATGTCTTTTTTTTTTTATACTGAGAAAGGAAAAGTGTGGGCACAAAATGCTTCCGATTTATAGTACAGGTCCTTCTCAAAAAATTAGCATATTGTGATAAAGTTCATTATTTTCTGTAATGTACTGATAAACATTAGACTTTCATATATTTTAGATTCATTACACACAACTGAAGTAGTTCAAGCCTTTTCTTGTTTTAATATTGATGATTTTGGCATACAGCTCCTGAAAACCCCAAAATCCTATCTCAAAAAATTAGCATATTTCATCCGACCAATAAAAGAAAAGTGTTTTTAATACAAAAAAAGTCAACCTTCAAATAATTATGTTCAGTTATGCACTCAATACTTGGTCGGGAATCCTTTTGCAGAAATGACTGCTTCAATGCGGCGTGGCATGGAGGCAACCAGCCTGTGGCACTGCTGAGGTGTTATGGAGGCCCAGGATGCTTCGATAGCGGCCTTAAGCTCATCCAGAGTGTTGGGTCTTGCGTCTCTCAACTTTCTCTTCCCAATATCCCACATATTCTCTATGGGGTTCAGGTCAGGAGAGTTGGCAGGCCAATTGAGCACAGTAATACCATGGTCAGTAAACCATTTACCAGTGGTTTTGGCACTGTGAGCAGGTGCCAGGTCGTGCTAAAAAATGAAATCTTCATCTCCATAAAGCTTTTCAGCAGATGGAAGCATGAAGTGCTCCAAAATCTCCTGATAGCTAGCTGCATTGACCCTGCCCTTGATAAAACACAGAGGACCAACACCAGCAGCTGACATGGCACCCCAGACCATCACTGACTGTGGGTACTTGACACTGGACCTCAGGCATTTAGGCATTTCCCTCTCCCCAGTCTTCCTCCAGACTCTGGCACCTTGATTTCCGAATGACATGCAAAATTTGCTTTCATCCGAAAAAAGTACTTTGGACCACTGAGCAACAGTCCCGTGCTGCTTCTCTGTAGCCCAGGTCAGGCGCTTCTGCCGCTGTTTCTGGTTCAAAAGTGGCTTGACCTGGGGAATGCGGCACCTGTAGCCCATTTCCTGCACACGCCTGTTCACGGTGGCTCTGGATGTTTCTACTCCAGACTCAGTCCACTGCTTCCGCAGGTCCTCCAAGGTCTGGAATCGGTCCTTCTCCACAATCTTCTTCAGGGTCCGGTCACCTCTTCTCGTTGTGCAGCGTTTTCTGCCACACTTTTTCCTTCCCACAGACTTCCCACTGAGGTGCCTTGATACAGCACTC
This sequence comes from Lithobates pipiens, assembly GCF_037356315.1. NCBI lineage: Eukaryota > Metazoa > Chordata > Amphibia > Anura > Ranidae > Lithobates > Lithobates pipiens. Next base: position 315,856,497 of record NW_027507784.1, on the reverse strand, counting down.
TGGGAACAGCCTATTCGTTCAGAAATTTCTTTCTGTGTCTTACCCTCTTGCTTGAGGGTGTCAATGATGGCCTTCTGGACAGCAGTCAGGTCGGCAGTCTTACCCATGATTGCGGTTTTGAGTAATGAACCAGGCTGGGAGTTTTTAAAAGCCTCAGGAATCTTTTGCAGGTGTTTAGAGTTAATTAGTTGATTCAGATGATTAGGTTAATAGCTTGTTTAGAGAACCTTTTCATGATATGCTAATTTTTTGAGATAGGAATTTTGGGTTTTCATGAGCTGTATGCCAAAATCATCAATATTAAAGCGGGAGTCCACCGGGACTCCGCGTTTTTTTTTTTTTTTTAAAAGCCAGCAGCTACAAATACTGCAGCTGCTGGCTTTTAAAATAGTGACACTTACCTGTCCAGCGCGCCCGCGATGTCGGCACCCAAAGCCGATCGCTAGGTCGTCTGTCGGGTCCTGCCGCCGCCATCTTGGGTATGGGAATCAGGAAATGGAGCCTTTCGGCTTCATTTCCCGGTTCCCTACTGCGCATGCGCGAGCCGCGCTGCGCAATGAGGACGGTCCCCGCTGCCTCTGGGAGCTGTGTGTTTCCCAGCAGGCAGCGGGGCACTTGCTGAAGGGGGCGGGCGCTTGCGGAAAGGGGCGTAACATACGCCCCTTTCCGCAGAGAGCTAGCCTGGAAGTGGGTGCAGTTACCTGGATTATCCAGGTAACTGCACCCCCCTCCCCCCTGAAAGGTGCCAATTGTGGCGCCGGAGGGGGGGAGGAATCCGATGAGCGGAAGGTCCATTTTAGGGTGGACCTCCGCTTTAAAACAAGAAAAGGCTTGAACTACTTCAGTTGTGTGTAATGAATCTAAAATATATGAAAGTCTAATGTTTATCAGTACATTACAGAAAATAATGAACTTTATCACAATATGCTAATTTTTTGAGAAGGACCTGTATATATAAACCCTCACCTTATAAAACAACCCAATCAGTTTAACCGCTTCAGCCCCGGAAGTTTTTACCCCCTTCCTGACCAGACCATTGTTTTTGCCATACGGCACTGCGTTACTTTAACTGACAATTGCGCGGTCGTGAGACGCTGTACCCAAATAAAATTGATGTCCTTTTTTCCCCCCACAAATAGAGCTTTCTTTTGGTGGTATTTGATCACCTCTGCGTTTTTTTTGTGCTATAAACAAAAAAAAAAAAAAACGTTGGTTTTGGAAAAAAAAAAACAATATTTTTTACTTTTTGCTATAAAACATATCAAATAAAAAAATGTAGAAAATTGAATTTCTTCATCAATTTAGGCCAATATGTATTCTGCTACATATTTTTGGTTAAAAAATCCCGATAAGTATATATTGATTGGTTTATAAGTTATAGCGTCTAAAAAAAAAAAACTAGGGGATATTTTTATGGCATTTTTTTTTACTAGTAATTGCGGCGATCAGCGTTTTTTTAGCGGGACTGCGACATTTGCGGTGGACAAATCGGACACCTGACACTTTTTTGGGAACCAGTGACATTAATACAGTGATCAGTGATAAAAATAGGCACTGTCACTGTCACTGCTGGCGCTGCGATTGGCCAAGCATGCGGGGTTACAGTGTATGCTTGGCCAATCGTGAGACAGCAATGCATTGCGCCATCGCAGTGCATTGTGGGCCACACAAATTTTGCCGCGAACGGCCCAAACGTTCGGAATTCGGCGAACGCACGAACGACCGATGTTCGACTCGAACACGAAGCTCATCCCTACTAGAGGTTATTTTAGCGCTGCACTACTATGTTTATTATGTCTATTTGAGGTTTTTGTTATATTTGCCTTTAGTGTTCAGCAGCTGTGTTATATCATTTTTAAAAAGTCGTCATAATGACACTTGCCGGGAAGAGGTTAAGGGTTAAGGGTCAAAGGGTTAAGTGTGTCCCTAGGAGGTGCTTGCTAACTGTGTGAGGGGTGGACTGACTGGGGGAACACAGAGATCCGTGTTCCTGCTTAGCAGGAGCACAAGATCACGGTGTTCTCCCCTGTCAGAACGGCGATCTGCCATGTTTACATAGGCAGATCGCCGTTCCGCCTCTCTGGGGAACGATCGACAGGTCCCGGTGAACATTGCGTCTGCCGGACCCGCTGATTGTCTCCCCCTCTGGCCAATCAGTGCATGCGGCCCCAATGTCTATTGCATGAAATTATGTGCAGATATGTTATTGTAATAGAGCCGCCCTGCCACAGTATATCTGCGGTAGGCGGTCTTTAAGTGGTTAATATAGAAATGAAAGGCAAAACATTTGTGTTTTATATATATATATATATATATATATATATATATATATATATATATCTGTATATGTGTCCTGTCCTGTATATATATATATATATATATATATATATATATATATATATATATATACATATATACATACCTTCCTCTCCCCTTCTTTATAAGTGATCACATATCCTCTGTTCTCAGCTGTATAAGGAGCTTATAGAGCTGGGGGAGGAGAAAGGGTGGCCCTCCACTTTAAATACTTAGTAGCAAAAAATGACCCTCTTTCTGACAAATGTCTCATCTCAAAAAATAATGTGTGACAAATGAGACCACTGAGGGGTATAAAGTAGAACTAAAGCCAATTTTTTACATTTTGGATAGAATAAGATCAAAGTCAGTCCCCTCCATCTATGTCCCATTGTGGAGATTTCCATTCACTTCCTGGTCCATAACCACAACAGGAAGTGAAAGGAAATCCTTGGTAGTCACCAGAACTAGTCTCCCCTTTGGAAGATTTCCTTTCTACTCCTGCTCTAGTGGCATCCCAAAATGTGGGATTTTCTTTTAAACAGGACAAATAGAGACGGTGAATTTCCCTAATGAAGGGAGTGGGTGGGGCATACAGTAATTAAAACCCGGCAGGGGTCCTAACCCCTCTTTAACCCACCCAAAACCAAAGAAAAAGTCTTGCCTTAGTTATACTTTAATGACATGCCGCTAAATCTCTTATTTGGAGCTGCACCCCCTAAATCTGACAAGTGACTTCAAAGACACAAAACTTATTTCCTCAAACTGTTGCACATGAGATTTAATGATTCATAAAAGGGTTAATCTGAGGTGAGTCGGCTTTTAATGTTTGGCTTAACTGGCGGTATTCTGTCATCCTCCGCAGGGCCGAAGGCATCTCGAATCGCGCGGCAGACTCTGGATCTCCCACTGTGTGGCCCCGCTGTGCACAACACACACAGCATATGCTGCAGCTGTACCGCCATTAACTCTTCATCCGCCTCCCCGGCGGCTGCCTCAGGACAGTGGCGGATTACACGCATGTCCCGGTCGGGTCCATAACGATTACTTAGTAGCTGGGAGAGCCTTCGTTAATCATATCAGGCCTGTAATTCAGCCACGCTGTGTGCATAATGTATGAACTGTCAACGCATGAAATTTTACCGCTGGTCAGTCGTATTTATACACGGCGAGATTACGCTAAACACATTACCTGCACGGAGGAGATAGAAGCAAACAAAGCTGGTTGACTTCCTGTCTTTATACAGCGACGACAAATGCTGCTGAACCAATCGCAACCCTCCCTCAACACAAAGCCTAAAAAAGAAGCTTACAGTCTAATGTCCCCAGTGGGGGTGAGGGAAATCGGGAGGTTCCTCAAAAGCTTGGCTGAAATGTGTGTTGGAGTCAATGCAGAAGGCAAAATGATGGATGTACAAGGTAGTTTGTAGGGCTGCAATAGGTTATAAATGCTTTCAGTGAGTTAGGATAGTTCATTTTAACTTTCCTTGAGATGTTCTTCTACCTGGCCAATCAGGAGGCAGGTTCTGAGACCCGTTTGGCCAAGAAGTCTTAGGACTTCCTGGCCAAACCCACTTCCTGTTCAAAGAAGAAGAAGCAACGCCCCCGGCTCTTCTCTCTGAAAGCTAGAGCGAGGAACAGCATCGGGCCTCTAAGATAGGGGTCTTCAAACTACGGCCCTCCAGTTGGAACTACAATTCCCATCATGCCTAGTCATGTCAGCAGTGGCGTAACTAGAACCTTCAGGGCCCCGATGCAAGAAACCATGAAGGGCCCCCCTGAACCCCAGCCAGGGCCCTTCCCTCCGAGTCTGGCGGTGGAACTCCAGGGCGTGGTCACAGGTATGACCTTTGTGAGCCCTGTATTTTCACCACTGGTATCAGTAGTTTTTTTTAATTATTTTTTTTTAATTTTTAGGTGCCCCATTGGGGGACTGTCCCTAGGCAGGATGGGGTCCCTGTCCCCAGAAGAGATGAGGTCCTTTTCTCCAGGGCAAATGAAGTTACTGCCCCCAGGTGAGAAGGGGTCCCTGTCCCCAGGGGGAGATGTAGGGGGTATGTAATGGTGTGTGGAGGATGGGGTCCTCTCACTCACCATGACCAAGCTGTAGGCCACGCACTCATCCATGTTGGCCTGGGCTCCATCCAGTGTGCTGGACGGGCGATCAGTATATCTCCCAGAAAGACCTTTCATCATCTGTGTATGACGGGGGAGGAGGGGGGCTGGCAGACAAGCCTGCAGTGTCCTCCGGGGGGCTCTCATAGGACTGCACTGCATCTGTGTGCTTAAAGTTTGCAGGAGAAGTATGCAGTGCAGTGTGGGCTGGACTCGGGGGTGGCCAGGACTCTGGCTGGGGAGAACAGACATCGGACTGAGCAGCAATGCATGGAGCAGGAGAGGGGTACTCTGAGGAGCCGGCTGAGAACACAGGTCATGCGGGGATTGCACAACTAAAGAGCAGCCAGTGCAATAGTCGAGCATTGAGCTCTGCTAGTCACCCTCCCCCTCCAGCCACCCGTGTGCATGGTGCACTGGTACCCCTAGCTGCCTATGCTGCTGCCGGCCATATGTAGAGGAGGCATTATGGGCCCCCTGCATCACAGGGCCCGGTTGCGGTCGCGACTGCTGCACCCCCTATAGTTACGCCCCTGCATGTCAGTGAATGTCAGAGTTTTACAATGCCTCATGGGATGTGTAGTTCCGCAGAACAGCTGGAGAGCCGTAGTTTGAAGATTCCTGTTCTAAGGTAAGGCCGCCGGTGGTCTCGCACCCGGGGGTGGGGGTTCACTGATCGATGTCATCCGTCTGCTATGGGGGGAAGGCTGTGGCATTAGTGTGAGTGAGGGGGCAGGTTTGTTTGCCCCCCCCCCAAATATTGAGCAGAGGATCACCGCTCTTGGTAGTCCTCTAGTCCCGTCCCAGGGTTTCTGGGGCATATGGCCCCCATTTTGCCTTGTCTTGGCCTCTTTAGATGTTAGAGGTCGGACTGTGCCAGTCATACAAACAAAACAAGAACAAAAATTTGAGGGCTAAACCCACTAGTAATCCGGTTCTGGCCTGCATTAAAATCAAAGAACACGTCCAAGAACAAAACACAAACAGATCTTCTAAAAATAAGCCCAATTTGTCAGATTTGGTCTGATGAAATCTTCTAGTCACCCAGTCTTGTAAATTATCAGGCATACTTAAGATTCCTCGAGGTATGATTCACAAGTTTTAGAAAGAATCAAAGTTTGGATTTACGTTGGAAATGCATTGTTATTCTTGAAGCACTACATGCATTTGAATGAATAGGAAAAGAATGATTATAGGAAATGGTGATGGCAAGGATTTCCCCGAATGCAAAGAATTTATTGACTCGACTTCCCCATGAATAATTCTAAGCCTCTCCCGTCCTGAGGTTGTTACAATATACAATAGTCTATTTTTTTAAGACCAAGATATGTGCTTTTTTTTTATCATGATAAAGTAGTCCTTGAACCCCAATCTAGTGACTTTGCTAAGATGAGGTCATCAGCAGAGGCGGACTGACAACTCATGGGGCTCCCGGGCAATTGGAGATTGTGGGGTCCCTGGGCAATAGGAGATTATGGGGCCCCCGGGCAATAGGAGATTATGGGGCCCCTGGGTAATAGGCGATTATGGGGCCCCCGGGCAATAAGAGATTATGGGGCCCCCAGGCAATAGGAGATTATGGGGCCCCTGGGTAATAGGCGATTATGGGGCCCCTGGGCAATAAGAGATTATGGGGCCCCCAGGCAATAGGAGATTATGGGGACCCCAGGCAATAGATTATGGGGCCACACAGTATACACACACATACAGTATACACACACAGACACAGAATACACACACACACACACAGTATACACACACAGAATACACACACACACACACACACACACTGAAAAGGTACTGGAGAAGCAGGGCAGCTATAATCTTGTGATTTTTTTTAAAAAAAAACTGATTTTTACATACTGTCCCTGGTTTTATTGAGGCTGGCAACCCTGATGGGGCCCCTTAGTGGCATGGGGCCCTCGGGCAGTGCCTGAGTGCCTGAATGGTCAGTCTGCCCCTGGTCATCAGTCTGCTGCAAGCAAAAGGAAGTATTTCCTCAGTCTCCTCTCTCCCAGTGTTCAGACTGTATATTGTAACTTCTGAGCCACCATCTAAGACCACAAAGTAGAAGCATAGCTCCCAACTGTCCCTCATTTCAAGGGACTGTCCCCGATTTGGAGCCATGTCCCTCATTTCTCCTTATTTGTCCCTCATTTTGGTCTGATCTATATAGTTGTATATAAAATGCACTTTTTATCTTTCAAAACCTTTTTTTACCAGTGCTAAACCTTTCATCCAACTTCTAAATTGCTGTATTTGTACATTTTAAAAGCCAATATAAAGGAATAGTAGTGGTAAAAAAAAAAAAGTCCTTGTGGATTTAATTTTTTTGGTTAATTCTCCTTTAAGGGGGTGTGGCAGGGGGCGTGTCCTATATGCCTACATACATTTGCTAGTAGGTGTCCCTCATTCCCATCTAAAAATGTTGGGAAGTATGTAGAGGCTGACCCTGGATGATGACTGAATAAAGATGGCTCCTGGAGATGGAGAGGAGATGAAGACATTGTCGGGGGGGGGGGGGGGGGGGAGTACTATGACCTCTATGAGAAGTAATAAATCCCTGGAAGTGTTAAACTGACACATTACTTAGAATGTATGCATTTAACATGAATAATTGGTCTGATGCTTGGTGCACATTACCATAATCAGGCATCTTCCTCTAGATACAAATAAAGCTTTCCTTGTATGTTTTGGTGTTTCTGGCCCTCAACCATTTGCTGCTCAAGCCACTTTTCCGACACTTTTCATATAAATGTAATTATCTGCATTTTTTAACTAGAGAATTACAACATACTTAGAAGCCGTCCACATATATATTTCCTGAAAGCAAAAGCCCTGGGGGAAAAATGGTGGGTGGTGCCATGTTTGTATGTCACCTGATATTTGTGCAGCAGTTTTTCAAATGCAATTGTTTGGGAAAAAATATACTTAAATTGGATGTAAACTCGAAAAAAAAAAATTTTTTGATGTCATAATGTAGAGTATAAGATTTCCAATCATTTGAGCCCAGTCTTGCCGCAAAGAGTTAATCCAGCTCTGAGCAATCCTCTTTTATTGTTCGGTGAGATAAATCTGGACAAACAGAGAAAATCTTTGTCTGTTCCTCCCCCATGCTGTGAGTGACAGGTGATTTACATATCTCGTGCACTAGCCTAAGAGACATGCGTTATTTTTGAATTCCCTCCCACTCCTTTCTTCTGCTGCTCTGCAAGGATAGGATGTTCCCCACCTCAGCATGATTGGGTATGCTGAAGTCATGTGGTTACTTTCCTGTCTTTTCACTGGATGTTAGAGATCATAGCGCCTTGAGGCGATTCAGTTTGCATTGTGCGCTATACAAGTATTTCATTCATTCATTCATTCATTCATAGCAGAAGTTCAGTGTAAGAAATACACAGGAGAAAATGCATGTTGACAAGGGGAGTGTAGAGGTGGGCGGGGAGTCTACTGACATCACGACTCCACCCACCGAGCTCCAGACAACAGATCACAAAATCTGCAGTTTTTCAGGTCTCATAGCAGACAGAGGGGAGACATTTGACAGGTAAAGATACATGCACGAGGCATGTATATCCTTATAGATAACCCCTATGGCAGTAGTTTAGAAAGGATGACATTGGCTTTACATCCACTTTAATTTTAGTGCACACAAACACAATACAGTGCCTTGAAAAAGTATTCATACCCCTTGAAATTTCCCACATTTTGTCATGTTACAACCAAAAACGAAAATGTATATTATTGGGATTTTATGTGATAGACCAACACAAAGTGGCACATAACTGTGAAGTGGAAGGAAAATGATAAATGGTTTTCAATTTTTTTTAAACAAATAAATATGTGAAAAGTGCGGCGTACATTTGTATTCAGCCCCCTTTACTCTGATATCCCTAAGGCCCCTTCCACACTGGGGCTGGAGCGGCGCCGGCGACAAAACAGTACTATTTTTATCGCCACTTTACCGTAGTTTTAGCGGAGGTATTGTAAGTAAACAAATATACCACGCTGTCTAAGCGTTAGCAGCCAGTACAAAAATGTGTAAATAAGCAGAAGCAAATATAGAAAATGTGCAGCGCTAACTAAATATTCAACATCAAAACGTAAAAGTGACATGTGAAAAAATGAATAACAAATGGGAAAATACATAGTGACATATATTCAGTAACAATAATATAGTATAATGTCCAAAATATAAACATAAGGGACCCCAAAATGGGTCCTGGTGAGTTCCAAAATGTGAAATCCAATGATAAGTGAATCACAGAAGTCTTGAGTGAACATCCAAATGTGGTATAAGTGACAGACAATCCACCGCCAGACAGGGGCGGATCCAGAGTCTAATCTCGGGAGGGGCACTGCTATAAAATATGTTTTTTGGGGGGCAATTTATATGGGAAATGGCTGGTATTGGCGCTTCAATCATTACGGCACCATGGTTGTTATGGTGTCAGGATGATTGAAGCGCATTATTTCTATTAATACATTGTAATATTAAATTAAATGGTTCAACTCACCATAATGCAGAATCAGTGGGAGCCCTGAGGATGTCACTTGCCATGTCGCCTGCCACCAAATGTGGATTGTCACTTGTCACCAAATGCGGATTGTTACTTGCCACGTCACCTGCCACACATTGCGGATTGTCACTTGCCACGTGACCTGCCACACATTGCAGATTGCCACTTGCCACGTCACCTGCCACACATTGCGGATTGTGACTTGCCACGTCACCTGCCACACATTGCGGATTGTCACTTGCCACGTCGCCTGCCACCAGATGCGGATTGCCACGTAGCCTGCCACACATTGCGGATTGCCACGTCACCTGCCACACATTGCGGATTGTCACTTGCCAAGTTGCCTGACCCACATTGCGGATTGCCACTTGCCACGTCACCTGCCACACATTGGGGATTGTCACTTGCCACGTCACCTGCCACACATTGCGGATTGTCACTTGCCACGTTGCCTGCCACACATTGCAGATTGCCACTTGCCACGTCACCTGCCACACATTGCGGATTGTCACTTGCCACGTTGCCTGCCACACATTGCGGATTGCCACTTGCCACATAGCCTGCCACACATTGCGGATTGTCACTTGCCACGTCACCTACCACACATTGCGGATTGCCACTTGCCACGTAGTCTGCCACACATTGTGGATTGCCACGTAGTCTGCCACACATTGCGGATTGTCACTTGCCACGTCACCTGCCACACATTGCGGATTGTCACTTGCCACGTCACCTGCCACACATTGCGGATTGTCACTTGCCACACATTGCGGATTGCCACTTGCCACGTAGTCTGCCACACATTGCGGATTGCCACATGCCACGTAGCCTGCCACACATTGCGGATTGTCACCTACTGGTGGTCTTTTGTTGGGTCCCAGAGTGAAGATAGAAAGCAGAGAGATGATGCAATCTCTCTGCTGCACACAGCTTCCTACAAAGTGAGGGCGGAACTGGAGGGATGCAGGGCAGTGAGAGATGATGTCATCTCCCTGCTCCCCTGCCTGCTGGCTTCCCGATTGGCCAGCAGCCCTCCTAAGCCGCCCAGCTGCCCCCCCCCCTCACCCGTCCACTCAGCGCGGGTACCCGCGGAACCGGCCGCGATTGGACCCGCGGAACCGGCCGCGATTGGACCCGCGGAACCGGCCGCGATTGGACCCGCGGAACCGGCCCGCGGGTACCCGCGGAACCGGCCGCGATTGGACCAGCTGCCGGTATTCTCGGAGGGGGCAATTGACCCGTTGCCCCCCCCCTGGATCCGCCCCTGCCGCCAGAAGCACCAGCCGCTGACCGGAAAGCGCGGTCTTATACAGGTATACACCTGATGAGTCAAACAGGCTTTGAAAGATGACCAAAAGACTCAGGCTCGCTGAATGGACAAGAACTCCAAACGATCGTATTCAAAACATTGAGTGCAGCAGGTTAATGGTACACGGGCAGATAAGCCCAACCAAGAGGATAAAGAAGATGAAGAGAGGGGCACATAGCGTAAATCCGTGAGGAATATTTATTAAGAAAATATAAGAGTTACACTTACAAAAGATAAGCGCTTCAAACAAGACGGCATTAAAAGGATCAGCGTGATAACCCGACGTGTTTCGCCTCAACAGGCATCATCTGGGGTGAAACACGTCGGGTTATCACGCTGATCCTTTTGATGCCGTCTTGTTTTAAGCGCTTATCTTTTTATCTTGGAAATGTAAGTGAAACTCTTATATTTACTTAATAAATATTCCTGGACTCTAAGTATTGACTCGGGGGAGGGGGGGGGGGGGGCTGAATACAAATGTACCCCACACTTTTCACATATTTATTTGTAAAAATTATGTTGAAAACCATTTATTAATTATTTTTTTTCCACTTCACAATTATGTGTTACTTTGTGTTGGTCTATCACATAAAATTCCAATAAAATACATTTGTGTTTTTGGTTGTAAGATGACAAAATGTGGAAAGTTTCAAGGGGTATGAATACTTTTTCAAGGCACTGCACTTTGTCCATATACAGAAGATTAATTGTAATTTTTTTCAATTAAATCCAGTCTAATATATTGTCTTTCTTGCTCCTGTTGTGTGTACTCACAATGCCCTATGATTGCTTATAGAACCGCTCTAGATGCTCAAATATGAGAACAGGTCCGGTGTTTTTCACAGTATAGTAAGGGTGCAGGCTTCCGTATGTGTGTAATCCAGAAAGCATGTAGAGACAGATGGATACGGCACACCGCTAGCTCAATAGGCGCAGTGAAGTCTACACGGCCTCAGCCTTGAGATCCTCCTAGGCCACAGCACTGACGCGTTTCACCCCGCCACCAATTTAACAATTCTACAGTTAGGCCTCAGGGTGGATTGAAATGCGTCAATGATTTGGCCTAGGAGGCGTTCCAGGCCGAGGCCATTTACACTTGATTTGTTGAGATAGCAGTGTTCGGCATCCACCCGTCTCTACATACTGTTGTCCGTAGTTAAAACAAATACAAAAAAGTCATTATTTATTTTAAATAATTATCTCTTGCCTCTGCAGCCTTCCATGAACCTGGCCAGTGTAGAATGGTGAGACTAGGTATTCTGAGTGTATTAGGCAGCACTGTAGCTGTAATATTGAAAATAAAAATAAAAATAATTTATTACACAGAGCAAAAAAAAAAAAAAAATTAAATAAAAAAAAAAAAAACATTGTTTGGCCTTGTATGAACCCAGCAGTTTCAGAATGGTGAGAGCAGATAATATGAGTGTATTGCGCAACATTGTAGCTGTAATATTACAAATAATAATATTAACAATAATACTAATATCACACACAGCAAAAATGAAAAATAAATAAATAAATAATAAAAATAATATATATATATATATATATATATATATATATATATATATATATACAAATATAAATATATATATATATATATATATATATATATATATATATATATATATATATATACATATACATACATACACACACACACAGTATATATATGATATATATACTATGTATATATAGCTAGCGTAGACTATATAGCTAGTGTATTCTGTGTACATGCTAGTGTAGAATGACGAGAGCAGATAATGTGAGTGTTTTGTGCAGCACTGTAGCTGTAATATTGAAAATAATAATAAAAATACAAATTTTTTACAGAGCAAAAAACAAAACAAAAAAACATCAAATTAATTAAAAAAATATATGTTTTGACTTTCCAGCCTTGCATGAATCTGGCAAATGTAGAATGGTGAGAGCAGATAATCTCTGTGTATTGTGCAGCACTGTAATTGGGATAATGAAAAATAATAATAATTATACTAATAATAAATAATAGCACCATGGGAAAAAAAAAAGTTAAAATGATTATCTCATGACTCTTCAGCGCTGTATGAACCAGGCTGGTGTAGAATGATGAGAGTAGGGAATCTGAGTGTGTTGCACAACACTATGACTGTAATAATGAAAATAAAAATATTAATAAAAATACTAACAGAATAAGAAAAAAATAAAAACCCCATTCATTAAATAAAAAAAAAGTCTTGGCTTTACAGCTTTGCATGAAACTGACCAGTATAGAATGATGATAGCAGATAATCTGAGTATATTGTGCAACACTGTAGCTGTAATATTGAAAATAATAATAAAAATACAATTTTCTACAGAGCACAAAAACTAAACAAAAAAAAAACACCTAATTAATTAAAAAAATATATCTTTTGACTTTCCAGCCTTGCATTAACTTGGCAAATGTAGAATGGTGAGAGCAGATAATCTGAGTGTATTTTGCAGCACTGTAGTTGGAATAATGAAAATAATAATAATTATACTAAACATAAATAATAGCACACAGGGAAAAAAAAAGTTAAATAATTATCTCATGACTCTTCAGTGTTGTATGAACCAGGCTGGTGTAGAATGATGAGAGCAGATAATCTGAGTGTATTCTGAAGCAATGTACAGTAATTGGGACAATGAAAATAATAATAATTATAATGATAATAAATAATAGTACACAGGGGAAAAAAAAGTAAAATGATTATCTCATGACTCTTCAGCATTGTATGAACCAGGCTGGTGTAGGATGATGAGAGCAGAGAATCTCAGTGTGTTGCACAGCACTATGACTGTAATAACGAAAATAATAATATTAATAAAAATACTAATAGAATAAGAAAAAAAATAAAAAATAAAAACCCCATAAATTAAAAAAAGTCTTGATTTTACAGCTTTACATTAACCTGACCAGTGTAGAATGACGAGAGCAGATAATCTGAGTGTTTTGTGCAGCACTGTAGCTGTAATATTGAAAATAATAATAAAAATACCATTTTTTTACAGAGCAAAAACAAAGACAAAAAAAAAAAACCTAATTAATTAAAAAAAAATATGTTTTGACTTTCCAGCCTCACATGAACCTGGCAAATGTAGAATGGTGAGAGCAGATAATCTGAGTGTATTGTGCAGCACTGTAATTGTGATAATAAAAATAATAATAAATATACTAATGATAAATAAATAATAGCACGCAGGGAAAAAAATTTAAATAATTATCTCATGACTCTTCAGCGTCGCATGAACCAGACTGGTATAGAATGATGAGAGCAGATAATATGAGTGTGTTGCACAGCACTATGACTGTAATAATGGAAATAATAATATTAATAAAAAATACTAATAGAATAAGAAAAAAATAAAAACCCCATTAATTAATTTTTTTTTTAATTATATCTGTGTATAGGAAGGACGTGAAGGTAAAACATATATACATGTTGTAATATATAAAATATAAGAAAGGCGAAATTCCAAGACTCTGTATATTTGCTGAAAATACAATCGATTTATGTTAAAGATATACTTTGTGATACGCATGCAATTTAAGTATGTTTGTTTATATGTTAAAAAAATTGTTGAAAAATAAAATATAGAATTAAAAAAAAAAAAAAAAAAATGTCTTGACTTCTTTACAGCTTTGCATGAACCTGACCAGTGTAGAATGACGAGAGAAGATAATCTGGGTGTTTTGTACAGCGCTGTAGTTGTGATAATGAAAATAATAATAATAATAATAGGCACACAAGGCAACATTTTAAAAAAAAAGCACAAAGTAATTTAATCATTATCTCATGACTCTGTACCTGGCTGGTGTAGAATGCTGAGTGTTTTGTTCAGTGCTGTAATAATAAAAATAATAATGATAATAATAATAATAATAATAATAAAAGTAATGTAGAGAGAGAAAAAAAAAGAAAGAAAAGAAGAAATTAACTTAAAATATTTATTTCCTGACTCTACAGCCTTGCGTGAACCCAACCGGTGAAGAGCGGTGAAATCGGTACATGTGAGTGTATTGCTCAGCACTGTAGCTGCTCATCGCTACACGGAATGAGCTTGTCGGCCGCCCCGGGGATAACATGGAGTTGCCGGATGACAACAACAAACTGAGTTTTCGGCCTGAAATCCACTTAACATCTTTGTAGCGGGCTTCCATGGGTTGTGCGGTGAGACTGAGATATTTATCAGGCTGTCTGGCGCTCCCCGGCCGCACATCGCAGGTTGCCAGTCCAGATAAAGACGTGTTGGAGAGTTTTTTTTACAGAAAGCCTGGCCACTCCTGACAAGTGTGCCAAAAGGTCAGCGTCTGACAGCGCCTAGATACGATTCCCCCACCTTAGGTAAAAGATGATTTCAGTCTATTCAGGGAACACTTAGAACATCAGGAAAAAGGACACTGCGTTTATTTCCGTATAAGATGTATTAAACCCAAAAACAAAAATGTAATTTATTGCAGCTTACCAGTCAATAGATGTGGCAGCTGCATTAGTTTTCTTTTTTTCCCCTTTATTTTTACCCAGTGATCCCACCAATAACACACTTCCTGTCCTAGGGGAACAACACTCACTGTACTGTAGAGCTGCACGAGTAATCGTTAAGAATCGTTATTGCGATTTTTTTTCCCCCTTGTGATCTTGACAAAGTATTTCCCGATTCTTTCTATGCAGAGAATTCTCTCTGCTAAAGCCGATAGCTGGCAAAATAAAGGAAAAAAATGTAAAAAAACGGGCAGTCTGCCAAGAATTACAACATTCTTTAGCAGTGAAACTTAAGTATATACATTGTAACACTCACTGTACTGTAGAGCTGCACGATTAATCGTTAAGAATCGTTTTCTCAATTTTTTTTCCCCATTGCGATCTTGACAAAGTATTTCCCATTCTTTCTATGCAGAAAATTCTCTCTGCTCTGCTAAAGCCGACAGCTGGCAAAAGAATGGATAAAAGTCTGCCAAGAATCACAACATTCTTTAGCAGTGGAACTTAAGTATAAACATTGTAACGATTTGTCCTTTAGATCAAAGGAATACACTTTGGTGTGTAAATGAGGGAAGTTTAAACACTAAACCTTTTTCTGACATTTGTTGGTTTCATTTTTTATTTTTTTTTGTTAGAAAATTACTTACAATTCCCAAACATAATATATATTTTTTTATTAGAGACCATAGAGAATAAAATGGTGGTTGTTGCGATATTTTATGTCACGCTGTATTTGCGCAGAAGTCGTTCAAATGCTGTTGTCGGAAAATCCGATCGTGTGTGGGCTCCATCTGTCTTTTTCCCTCGGAAATTCCGACACACAAAGTTTGAGATCTGAATCTAAAATTTTCCGAAAACAAAATCCGATCGTTTAAAATCCGATTGTGTGTAGACAATTCCGACGGACAAAGTGCCACGCATGCTCAGAATAAATTACGAGAAGAAAGCTGTTGGCTACTGGCCCTTTTATAGTCCCGACGTACGTGTTCTACGTCACTGCGTTCTAAACAATCAGATTTTTTTTCTGACAACTTTGTGTGACCGTGTGTATGCAAGACAAGTTTCGGCCAAAACCCGTTGGAAAAAATCCGACGGATTTTGTAGTCGGGATGTCTGACCGTGTGTGTACAGGGCATAACTGTGCCGAATCTTCGGGACCCGTCATGTAAAGAAACCCGTCCGTGCGCATGCGTTGGGAATGATTGTGCCCCCGGAAGGAAGACCGGGTGAAGATGGAAGCCCTCTCAGCGGGGACAGCACAGTGCTGGAGGGCTTCATTCTAAGGTAAGTCTCTCATAATGTGTTAGTATGCGATGCATACTAGCACATTACGACATTGCCTTGCAGGGGATTTTTTTTTTTATCTTCAACTGCGGTTTACTACTTCTTCAGATAAGTGCACTAGGCTGGTGCACCCTCTCTTTGTTCTTTTGTATGTAGTGAGTTGTGTTCTTGGGTTTTTCGATATCCTGTAATAGATGCTCTGGGAGCACCAAGCAGTGATCATTAAAGGTTCATTCCCAGTGGTCCTACACAGATTTGTAAAGAGAAGCCCCCTGGGGATGTGGGCGGGGCTTTGGACGGTTGGGAATACCCTGTGTGTACTGGTTGGTTCTTCCCATTCACGTAGAGACTGTTCATTGAGAAAGAATGGAACATTTCCTTCCAGACACTGCATCCTAAAATAAAAATTCCAGCACTTCAAAGTGACAGGTCCACATCGGTGGTGAACCCACCAGCTGCTTACACTTAAAGAGAGCCTGTCACCAACTGGCAGGTAAAAGCACAGAGCAATCCAAACAAATGGAAATTCTTACATGCAGACTTTTTCCTTTCTGTGAGCTTTCTTAATTGACTTGCTAGTAAAATGTGACCACTCCAGGAAGAGTTACTTCCTTAGTACAGCCCTCTCCGGGGACGTGCGGTGAGATCCGTGGCTGGTGAGGCACAGGCTAGTATCGGAGCCAGATACACACAGGTTACATACGCTGCGAACGTCAGAGCGAGAGCAATAATTCTAGCACTCCATTGTAACTCTAAACATGTAACCTTTAAAAAATATTAGTGGCGCCTATGGAGATTTTTAACCCTTTAAAGTCCACATTTTTCAATGAGTTAGCGTGACTCAAAATGTGCGCTACCAAATGGTGGAGCAGAACGTTAAAGGGTTAAGTACTGAAAGCGGAGATCCACCCTAGAAAAAAAAAAATCCATAAACGCGCTCCTTAAAGTGTTTGTATACTCATTTTTTTAACTTTTACCTACAAGAAAGCCTATAATAAGGCTTACCTATAGACATGTGCAAAAGGAAAAAATTCGTTTAGTTTAGTTTCGTTTTAATTCGTTAATTCATTAATTTTGTTTAGTTATATTCGTTAACTTCCTTAAATTCGTTTTCGGATTTCGTTTAGTTTTCTACCGAATTCGAAAAATTGGCCACATTCGAAAATATTTCAACCAAATTCGAAAATATTTCTACCGGATTCGAAATGATTTCAACATGATTCGACATTATTTCAACTGCATTCGAAAATATTTTGTGACCCGACTTTAGGGCCATGTATATCGGGGTCACTTGGTGCTAGAAACTCCAAATTTGGATATGTTGTAGTGTTAGTATTGTGTTTGCATACCAAATTTGGGGTTTCTAGCTATAAGTAACCCCGAGAAATGTGGCCCCAAAATCGGGTCGCAAAATGTTATTCTCTGCTCTAATAACATTTTGCGACCCGATTTTGGGGCCACATATCTCGGGGTCACTTATAGCTAGAAACCCCAAATTTGGTATGCAAACACAATAATACTAGCACTACAACATATCCAAATTTGAAGTGTCTAGCACCAAGTGACCCCGAGATACATGGCCCTAAAGTTGGGTTACAAAATATTTTTTAATGTGGTTGAAATAATGTCGAATGCAGTTGAAATAATTTCGAATCATGTGGAATTCATTCGAATTCATTCGTTATATTTCTTTCGTATTCGTTGTAATTTGTTATTTTTTTTATTCGGACATTCGGATGCATCCGTATGTCTGAAAGATGCAAAATTCGGCCGAATTTCGATTCGTTACGAAACGAATTGCACAAGCCTACTTACCTATAGGTAAAAAAAATATCTCCTAAACCTGTGCGGTTTAGGAGATATTCCCCTCGGTATGTGCCGCTGACTGCAGCAGCGCATGCGCACAAGGGGATTCTCAGCTGAAAGTCCGGCAGTGGCCGGACTCTGCCGGGATGAAATCGTGGCTCCGGGCACTCACAGCGCCGGAGCCGCGATACCCAGAAGAAACGCCGAGGGAGCATGTCAGCTCCCTCGGCGTGGATCGGGCCAGATGTTCGGTCCTCGTTCTAAGGTAAGTATTTCATAATGAGCTAGTATGCGGTGCATACTAGCTCATTATGCCTTTTGCTTTGCAGGTGGTAAAAAAAAAAAAAAAAAATTAGCGGGTTTACTACCACTTTAAAATACATTAAAAAACATTTGAAAAAAAAATGTTTTACTGCCCAGAAATGGCTGTTGCTAGGCAGATCGTCCTAATCTGCCACTTCCTACTCCATGGTTCTTTTCCTCCCTCACGTTGTCTCCTGGGAGATGGGGCGCGATGTCTTCTGGGACATGTGTGTGTCCCAGTAGACAAGCGTCCATTCATAAAGCGCCGCGTGACTTGCTCATGCGCAGTAGGAAACAGGCAGTGAAGCCGCAAAGGCTCCACTGCATGTTTCCCTTCGTTAGGATGGCGGCTCCGGCACCCAATCTGGTGGATGGATCGGCCTTGGGGGGGGGGGGGGCAACAACGCAGGCTCGCTGGACAGGTAAGTGCCCTTATTAAATGTCAGCAGCTACAGTGTTTGTAGTTGCTGTTTTAAAACAAAAAGGGGCTGGATCTCCACTTGAAGTTTGAAGCCACTCCACAAGGGTGCGCAATTGTAAAGCATGACATGTTAGGTATCTATTTACTCAGCGTAACATCATCTTTAACATTATACAAAAAATCAAGTTATCTTTAGTGATTTATTTTTTTTGTTTATTCATAAAACAGTTTCTTCCCCCCCCCCCCCCCCCCAAAAAAAAACGGTTGAAAAATTGCTGCACAAATACCGTATGACATAAAAAGTTGCAACAACCACCATTTTATTGTCAATTTTATTCTAATATTATTCTAATATTATATTATATATTAATATTATTTATATATATATATATATATATATATATATATATAATGTTTGGGGGCCGAGCAATTTTCAACCAACATTTTTTTACATGTAGGAGAGGCTTGCCTCCACTGCAGCATTTTTATTGGACAGCTTGGGTTGTCTTTTAGACACATGCCTCCTTCTATGACATTTTTATTGGTCAACTTGGGACAGCTTGGGCCAATTGTACTTTACCATTGGTCCAAGACTCCAAGCTGTCCATTGAGCTCAGTGCCTCTGACAAGAAGTGAGGAGAGGCACTGTGAGCCCATACTCTCAGTCTGCTGCAAACAGCTTGTATTTAACTTGCCACTCAGTATGTAGCTTCTGACAGGCTGCGAAAGGAGCCCCGTATCTCCGGAACCATAAGTCATAGGAGCCCCAAATTTTGACTAGTGGTGGGGCAGGACTTCAGTAGGACACTAGGTTGCCAAGCTACAGCCCACAAAGCTTGGTAATTTTATTTTTTTGTTGTTTCTTATGTTCATGCCAGGTGAGGCTCAGCCCCTGACTGCACGTCCCTGGCCCTCTCCCTCCTTGCACGTCACAGTGCTCTCCCTTTCTGGGAGTGTCCGATTACTCTCTGTGCTGGTCCAGCTCCTCTGCCCCTCCCTTAACTTCCCAACTGGGAAAGAAAAATACTATAGAGTGGCATTTGAGTGAGAGCTTTGAGTCTGATGGGGCTGCTAACACCACATTCAAGGTGATGACGCCCAGGGCTTTTGGATGTCTACACAAGGGAGGATTTTACGGGTAGATCCCATGCATATAATCTAGATGTGCGCTTTGTTTCATTCTGAATTCATATTTTGGACAATGGATGGACACATTTTTAGTTATATCCTAATACCTGAATTACAGTATAAATGAAACTCGTCTGTGTTTATGAAATTCAAATTGAAAATCAAATTTTACATCGAATTCCATTCGACTTCGAACTGTAAACATAATTCTGATATCAAAGACTGTGTGTTATTAGAGCACCATTTCCAAATAATGCTGTTTTTGTTAAGCCAAAGGTGATTTAAAGAGACATTGTAATCATTTGATGAAGATTTTTCTTTTGTTTGTTCGCTTTGCCGCATTCGAATCGAAAAAAAAAAAAAATAACATTTTCATTTTGACCAATTCGAAATTTATTGATTTTAACGCTTCGAATCAAAATCAATCGGTACATTCGAAGGGAATTTAAAAAAAAGATAAAACAAAAATTTAGAATACGAATCCTGAATACGAATTGAACAAATCAACTGATTTTAACTAAACGAATTAACGAATCTATTTACAATTTTTTGTCATACACATGTCTACTATAATCTTATGGGAATAAATAAGATGCATACAATATGTTAAATTAGTCTGTTTTTAGATATATTGGCGACAGGGTCTCTTTAACCCTTTTCCATTTGGCCACTTGTAGGCAACGGCTACTGGAAGTAAAGCAGATCATGACCTTTCTCATAAAAGTGAAACTTGGCCTTGACAACCCCCCCCCCCCCCCCCAGACTTGTGGCTGCCCATCCCACTAGATGGCCAATGGTATGGTCCAGGGAGCTTGGTCACACTCTATTAAATTTCAGATCTTCATATAACTTCAGCTGCCTGTGTCTCAGGATATATGCTCAGTTTGAGTTGTTCGAGTCCGTCACAGGTTTCCTTTAACTATGTCACCATTGGACTTTTATACTTCTCCTCCTAAGCCGACCAGAATAATGAGACCTCCGAGCTCCCCATCCCTCCCATTTTAATTCTGGACTTTTTCTTCCCACAGACCAGAATAACACAAGCATGGCAAAAGTCACATCAAAGAGACCATTCAAGAATAGGAGGTGACCACTCTGGGGAATTCTTCCCAGGGCAATCAAAAACATTTGGGACCTCGTAAAAACATGTCGGCTGAGAGCAGTGGGAATATTTACCATCTGTTCCATCCGTCTCCATGATATGGCTCTCATTTTCCTTCACTATACAGAACAACGCAATCTATAAAAAAAAAAACCTCTGGTTCTCCTATATATCCCATCTAAAGTCATGGAATCATTTTTATTTTGCCCATAATAAAATATTTATAAAGCAATAAATGCCAGCTGAAAGCTGAGATCAGGCTTGCGTGGTAGAGTGCATGCTCTGTGCATAGATGGGTGACAACTGCAGTTGGGCCTACAAGATGGGGGCTCATACTTGGGGTCACCACCTAAATGATGATGTTCACTAGCAGCCCAAAGGCCGGGAATGAAGTAGAACAATGATATAGGCACTATGGACTCCTAAAAAGGGAAGTTGCCCTCTTTATAATAGCCATCACATGGCCCTTCATGTGAGATGAAAGTTGAGATCAGGCTTGCAAGGATAGTGCCCCGTGTTCCGTCAGATTAGGCGACCCGTCATATTTCGTAACGGAAGTGATGTTCCATCACGGCCATCACATAATCTGAAGTCGCCAAGCGGACATCTTTTTACACCCACCTAAATATGGCATTTCACAGATTTTGTTACCATTAAACTGAGCTTATATAGTGATATACAGTATTTAGAAGTCTGTGACACACTTTGATGTTGAATTTTAAAAGCATCGGCAAGGCTGCTGATCCCACACGTTTGCTGGTCTGACAGAAGACCACTTCTTTTAAAATTCAACATCAAAACAGTGTCACGGATTTCTAAATACTGTATTTCACTATATAAGCTCAGTTTAGTGGTAAAAATAAGTGTGAAATGTGGGGGGTGTGGGTGCAAAAAGATGTCCGCTTGCCGACTTCAGACTGTAGGCTTAGTGTGGCCGAGTGCGGGGTGTACCAACATGGCCGTGAGGGAACGTCACTTCCGTTACAAGTTTTGACAGGTCGCCTAACCCGATGGAACACCTGCTCTGTGCATGAATGGGTGACAACTAGAGGAGACCTCATAGTTGGTGTCACCAAAGTGATGATGCTCACTAGCAGCCTGAAGGCCAGGAATGAGTTGGATGGTGTCACTCTCCTTATGTTATAATAGTGTGACGTTGCCATTCATGTGAGCTGAAATCTGAGATCAGGCTTGCAAGGATAGTGCCTGCTCTGTGAATGGATGGGTAACAACAGGAGGTACATAGAAGGCCATACAGGGGGAGATCTCATAGTTGGTGTCACCACCAAAGTGATGATGTTCACTAGCAGCTCGAAGGCCAGTAATAAGGCAGGATAATGACGAGACTATCAACTTCTAAAAGTCATGCCACTCTCCTTATATGATAATAGTGTGACATTGCCCTTCATGTGAGCTGAAATCTGAGATCAGGCTTGCAAGGATAGTGCCTGCTCTGTGCATGGATGGGTGACAGCAGGAAGTACACAGAAGGCTATACAGGGGGAGATCTCATAGTTGGTGTCACCACCAAAGAGATAATGCTCACTAGCAGCCCTAAGGCCCCGGAAGGAGGCGGGACAATGACATGGAGAATATGGATGCCTAAAAAGTGGTGGCGACCTCCTAATATTATAATAGTGTGACAAAGCCCTTAGTGTCAAAAATAAAACTTGAATACAGCTATACATAGCTGACAATTATGATCAAGAATTAAATTAAATTATGGTCCAAATTTGAACTTGCTGTGATAAAGACCGCTCACTGCTGCTCTCTCTCCTTCTGCAGGGTGACTGGTCTTGTCTCCGCCCCCCTCCTGCAATTTTCTGCAAGCAGCCTGCAGTGGGTGGAGCCTGCTAGACCCCTCCTACAGCTCTGCTCTCCGCACAGACTATGTACAGCACAGTGATGATGTCACTGCTGCTTCTATACCTGGGTTTGCAAAGACAATTGGTGCACACAAAGTGGATTTTTTATCCTTTGTGGCTATTGAGGAAAGTATTTTAATGAAAGTTTTTGTGCCCAGAGATCAGCTTGAAGAATTCTGCCCATCCATTCCAAATGTCATTATGCATAAGCGTGGATAGCGCTAATAAATTCTCCATGAAGAGGCTACGAAAAAAAAATTTGGGGGATTTCCTGCATAGACACACAGCTTCCTGTCTGTGGAATGATTCATTGCGACGCGCTCATCCCTTGTTGCGCTCACCGATCGTCTAGTGGCTTCCACGGGGAAAAAAAAAAAGGTTAATGTTTATAGAGAAAAGCGGGCCAAGTGTACAGAGCACCGGATATCATTCATCCGTCAAAAATATTCTATAGAGACTGAGGCGAGAAAAACGCTCAAAGGTCAACCTTATACAGAATATCCTTCCACTACATTTATGCCCGTGACATTCTGTGGAGTGGTAAACACATGGCCCAAACGTAGAAGCCTTTTAAAGAGAAAATACATTGTATATTATTTAGAATTACTAGTCTGGTGTTTGACACAATTATCACTGTTTTTACATTGCACATTTTTTATATGTTTGTTACTGTATTAAATATAGATATTTGCAGGCTGGTCACTAGAGGGAGCTCTATATTACCCTGTAATCGCTTTATCCTTCTGCTTAACAGCTGTTGGGATATCAGCTACATAAGGAGTGCATTGTTTTCAGGGAGTCAGCACATTTGCATTACACTTTCAGGAGGTAAGCAAAGTCAGTCTTTTAAATATACCCAAATGATTGTTGGAGGCAGGGGCGGACTGACCATTCGAGCCCTCGGGCAGTGCCATGCCAATAAGGGCACCCCATCAGGGTTGCCAGCCTCAATAAAAAAAAGGACAGTATGAAAAAATCTGTGTTTTTAAAAAAAATCCCAAGATTATAGCTGCCTCGCCTCTCCAGTACCTCTTCAGTGTGTGTGTGTGTGTGTATTCTGTGTGTGTATACTATGTGTGTATATTGTGTGTCTGTGTGTGTATACTGTATGTGTGTTTGTGTATACTGTGTCGCCCCATAATCTTTTGCCTGGGGGGCCCATAATCTCCTATTGCCTGGGGGCCCCATAATCTTCTCCTATTGCCCGGGGGCTCCATAATCTCCTATTGCCCGGGAGCCCCATGAGTTGTTAGTCCACCCCTGGTTGGAGGTAACACCTCCTTGTCACTGCAATGCATGGTTCAACCCACAGCAGCCTAAGGAGGCAGTGCATGCAGCAGATATTTGATCGTAAAACAATCTGGAGTATGTCACTTACAGAGCAGTGTATGTGTGTGGAATGGGACAGTCTTGAGTATATCATGTACAGTGCAGTGTATGGAGTGGGACAGTCTGGAGCAGCCTTTCTCGACCTATTTACCCTTTAAATAATTTACAGTTGTTGGGGAACACCTAAAACCACTGCATTGGGGGTCAGTTAGAAAAATGCCCTCCCCCCACAGTGTTGGTCAGAATCCCACTTTTACAGAAGCTAAAAAGACCATTGATGTCATGCTGCTGGCTCTGCTATGTGGCCCTGACCCAGGACCCTGGAATTATACAGGCACCACCAAATTCTGTCACAGCTCAAGGAACCCCTAGCAACCTCTGGAGAAACCCTGTTTGAAAATGGCTGGTCTAGACTATGTCCCATACACCAGTGTACAGTGTATGGAGTGGGGCAGTCTAAGGATATTACATACAGCACAGTGCATTGAAAAGAGCAGTCTGGAGTATGTCATGTACAGCACACTTCATGGAATGGGAAAGTCTAGAGCAGCCTTTCTCAACCTTTTCAACACGGAGGAACCCTTGAAATAGTTCTCCGGTCTCGGGGAACCCCTGCTAAAAATTAGAAATCTACAACTCATGATACATTAGTGTGATGGACAGTGGGAAGAATGGTTCTTACACTTGTGGTCATTGGGAAGAATTACCTCCTTATAGATAGCTAAAAAGATCAATGGTGTCCTTGGGAACTTATTCGAGAGGCAGAAATGGCCCAATGCTGAAGGAACCCCTAGCAACCTCTGGAGGAACCCTAGGGTTCCACAGAACCCTGGTTGAGAATCACTGGTCTAGAGTATGCCGTGTAAAAAACAGCGCATGAAAGAACAAAAGCGGTGCACTAGCCTTGTGCAATAACCATAACACCATTTATTTAATGATAAAAAGTAACCTACTCAGAAAATACATGAATCTTTAAGCCCAACATAAATTTCCAACAGCTCATCCAGAACTGGTAACACTTCTCCCAATGGACCAGAACGATGTCCCTAAGTCTTGCAGATGCTTACGTGTTTCGAGGGTACTCTGAACAAGAGGGGTACCCTTGAAACTGATGACAGGTGGGTCCACCTTATCTGGTAAGAAGTATTTATCTACAACCTTCCATTAGATAAATGTCCATCCCGTTTTGTATGTGCCACACAGTCATCTTTTTGCCTACAACATGCCATCATTTGTCACTGAGGACTTTATTACAACCATCTGATTGGACACAATTTCTATGAAGTTCATTCATACTTCTTTTTTCAGTGTTTGGATTCGATCATGTTATAGTCACTATACATTAACCACTTAAGGACCGAGCCTCTTTTTCAGACTCTGTGTTTACATGTTTAAAACAGTTTTTTTTGCTAGAAAATTACTTAGAACCCCCAAACATTATATATTGTTTTTATTCTAATACCCTAGATAATAAAATGGCGGTCGTTGCAATTTTTCACACCGTAATTGCGCAGCGGTCTCACAAGCGCACTGTTTTTGAAAAAATTTATAAAAAAATAAGACAGCAGTATTAAAAAATAAGACAGCCCAATTTTTTTTTTATATTGTGAAAGATAAGGGCAGCACAGTGGTGTAGTGGTCAGCACTCTCACCTAGCAGTAAAATGGGTCGCTGGTTTGAATCCCATCCACGACACTACCTGCCTGGAGTTTGCATGTTCTCCCTGTGCCTGGTTTCCTCCCACACTCCAAAGACATGCAGGTAGGTTAATTGGCTTCTGTTCCAAATTGGCCCTAGTACATGAATGGGGACCTTGGATTGTGGGCTCATTGAGGATAGGGACCGATGTGAGTGTGCAATGTACAGGGATAGGGACAATTGTAGACACTCACTCAGGTTGGACTGGTGTCTTTATTCAACCTTACTAACTATGTAACTATAATGTTACTCCGAGCAAATTGATACCCAACATGTCACGCTTCAAAATTGCGCCCGCTGGTGGAATGGCGTCAAACTTGTAGAATCTGAAAGATGATGTTATGCCGCGTAAATAGATACCTAACATGTCACGCTTTAAAATTGTGCGTGCTCGGGCAATGGCGACAAACTACGGTACTGAAAAATTTCCAAAGGACGACAATTGAATTTTTTTTTTACAGGTTACCTGTTTAGCGTTACAGAGGAGGTCTTGAACTAAAATTATTGCTCTCGCTCTAACGATCACGGCGATACCTCACATGTGTGGTTTGACTTGCGGGTGCTACTCACATGTGCATTACCTTCTGCGCGTGAGCTCGTCGGGATGGGATGTTTTAAAAAAAATAAAAAAATTTTTAAAAAAATTCTTATTTATTTTGCTTGATTTAATTTATTTTCACACTGTTTAAGAAAAATGGATCAGTTTTATTCCTATTACAAGGAACATAAACATCCCTTATAATAGAAAAAAGCAAGACAGGACCTCTTAAATATGAGATCTGGGGTCAAAAAGTCCTCAGATCTCATATTTGGACTTAAATGCAAAAAAATAAATAAAAAATTGTCATTTAAAAAATGACATTGAAAAAATGTGCCTTTAAGAGGTATGGGCGGAAGTGATGTTTTGACGTTGCTTCCGCCCTGCTATGGTATAGAGACGGGTGGGGGCCATCTTAGCCTCACTTGTCTCCATACCACAGACAAGACAGGTCCCGATCGCCTCCGCCGCTACCAACGGCTTCGGTAAGCGAGGGCGCAGGAGGGGGGGGTGGCACCTCTCCCGCCGCCGATAACGGTGATCTTGTGGCAAACCCGCCGCAGAGACCACCATTATCGTACATACGACCGACACCTTAAAGTGGTTGTAAACCCTTACAACACACTTTGACCTACAGGTAAGCCTAGATTAAGGTTTACCTGTAGGTCCAAGAAATATCTCCTAAACCTACATGTTTTAGGAGATATTTACCGAAAGCCAGGCACCGCTGTCTACGGCGCATGCGCCATAGACAGCGGCGCGCAGGATATGCCGCGTGTGGCGGCTCCCGTGCGCATGCGCGGGAGTGGCGTCATCGCGGCTTCGCCGAATTACAGTGGCAGAGCGGCGAGACCCACCGAGAAGATGGAATGCGCCGGACTACAGGGGACAGCGGTGACATCGCTGGCTCCTGTGTCAGGTAAGTGACATATAATGGACTACTATGCGATGCATAGTAGTCCATTATGCTTTGCCTTTGCAGGGAATGAAAGAGGAAGTAAACTCATTAGGGTTTACTTCCTCTTTAAGAGATGGATATCTTTGTCGTGGCAGCAGCTGCTGCCGTTACCGAGATATCCCTCTTCAAAAAATGGACGTACATCGGCGTGCGCCGGTCGTAAAGTGGCTATTATTGTTTTGCATTGTTTTTCATATCCTCATGAGGTTTCGAATATTATTACTTTGTGTCATAGCACTTATACTCACCATTTGTTGTGATATACCTTGGCCCACCACATCTTTGGTGTTCCATTTTGGTATATTCAGCGCTACACTTTTGTTTTGTACAATATAGTGTATATGTGTGTGTGTGTGTATTTGTGAAATATTTTTCTTTACACTGACATGCAGATCACTGGGTCAGCTAAACACACATGATATCTCACTAACAATATAAGAAATGATAAGAAAAAAAAGGCCCCGCCAGGATGAAAGCGTATTACCCATTTTCACGTAAGACGCTCATTAATCCTAATTACGCCCTGGTGGGTAATGATAAGCAAAAAACCAATGCCATTAATAAGTGACACAAAATAACCTTCGTAGAACATCATTAACTGCACACAGCGTGGCTCAGGCCGCCGACCTTCGACCCCCTCGACAGCAGAGGACTCGCCATGTTTCTGTACGGCCTGAGGGGTCATCCGCGCCAGCGGCGGCTTGCAAAAAAGGGTTAACGCGGCTTTCTACCTCGAAAATGCTGAAAAGACAATAAGCCGTGCGAAAAAGAATTCCCTTAGCAATTTGAAGAAGAAAAAAAAAAAGAAATGTAACTAGAAGCTTCATTTGGCTGTACGTGGGAGCACCGGGCTGGGTATTAGTGACTGGTTGCCGTGGTAACGCTATTATCGAGAAACTTGTGTTCCCCCGATCCTGCCAGGATTCTGAGCCGCTGACAAGGGAGAAGGGAACTCCAGAGATTCATTAAGAGGTTCCCCTAGTAACCAGTCAATGCTCACAACTCAATATATACAGCATTTTGCCACACGACAACCGGAGACTTCCACGAGAACGAAAAAAAAAAAAAACTCATTAGATTTCCACGTGAATAATAACATTACAGCGATGTTTTCTCTGCATTAGCTCAGTGCCATTGATACTCTTACGTCGATTACTATAAGCGCTGGCGAACAATCGCTAAGGGCAGAGGAAAACCATGCGTTTCCATCAGCGAGGGGCGTATGCCGTCAGGTCAGTGTTTTTGCTTTTATTTAGCAATCTTGCACTAGGATCATGTGTGCCATTGACTTACTGCTGGCCATACATGCTTCTATAAATAATCAATTAAATTTCCAAGATTGATCGCTTCTGATAGGAATAGCCAATCTATAGTGGAAAACCCATTCAATCAATATGCCACACACAAAGGAAGTGGATTTCAATCGCGTAACAGTTTCCACCATGTAGTACCATATCTTGATTGATTTGAAATACGATCATATTTATGAATAAAGTGATGCCGATTTATGCAAAAGATCAATAATATTTCAACCTAGCTGATCAAGTCAGTTTGATCGAATCCATTGGAAGTTGAGTCTAAATCGATGAAAAGGGAAGTTATGGCTACTCCGCTGTTTGCTGGTTCAATTGTTTTGATCAAATCACACATCAATCAGATACTTTTTTTTGGATAGTTTTTTCACTGAAGAAAGTATGGCAAACATAAGAGTACCAATCGATCACTACATGCATAGAACAAATGCATCCTATGGAGTGAGGTACACAAGTACTATTTAGTAGCAATTAATCGCTAACAATTGTAGAATGCTTCAAATATGCATTGACAGTTATTCTTACATGCTACTGCTTAGCGATTAATTCATAATTCATTCATTAAATAATGCAGATGCAATACAAAAATGTCACCTAATAGTTTAATTTTTAAAGGGAAGTGCAAAATGCAACCAAAATATATAGTGTAGGAATATGTCATCCTGACATATCCTACTGGCAGTGGGGAAAGGGCAAAGTTAATTCAATTTTGGGGTGTGTCACTAGAGACATCATCAGCAGGAAGAAGAGGTCCTAATTTCTCTATATGTATAGCACCCTCTAGTGTGAAATTAAATTAGTGCAGGCAAATTTATTGACTCATGGTAAGTGTAAGTCTGGAACTGGGTCAGGGTTTATTGCAGGTCAGGCTGGGTGACTCACAGAGGCAGGTCTCTGTTACCTCCCCTGGTTTCTGGAAGTTTGGAGAAACGTCTAGAAGTTAGTGGGCGGAGGTCAGGAGGGTTTACCGGCATATTTGAGGGAACTTGGCCAATCCCCAAGCAGAATGTTTTGGCAGGGTGGCCGAGTCAGCCCATAAATATGAATGAGTCATGCCAGCAGGGGAGTTAGGTGGAAGAGAGATTGCTGAGGAGGCAGCTGGTGGCTTAGAAGGGATCCTCTGGGTCTAAAGGTGATTCTCTACCTCCATGCTGGGCTGGGGCTAGCTTAGGAAGACCCTTATAGCATCACGGTTTGTCTAGGGGTCTCGTCTGAGAAGCAGTGGGAGCAAGGGATTTTCAAGGGGAGAGACTGTCACATGTAGCAAGCTTTCTAAAGGACAGCCTCATGCTTAACCCTTGTTATCCTTGCCTTGGGAGATCTTCAGAGTGGCCAGGAGGGCTGGTAGTGCCTGCAAGCAGTGTAGCTGGGAGCAGATCTACATAAGGAGAGGATACACTCCTGTATGCAGTTTTGCCTCAATCAAGCTCCTAGTCTGTAATGAGGAGTAGGGTAGGAGAGCTAGTTGCTAGCAGCCCTTGCGAGGGTAGTTCTACATACTGATCTGTAGTTATCACTAGAGGGATCACCAGCAGGAGGAAGGAGGTCCTGATTCCTCTATATAGATCTTCAGTTATCACTAGAGGGATCTCCAGCAAGAGGAAGGAGGTCTTGAATCTTCTATATAGATATTTATATCGAAGGATCTTCAGCAGGAAGAAGGAGGTCCTAATTGATATGGATCTGTAGTTATCACTAGAGGTGACTCTGGTGGCCATCTTGGGTCAGGGAGAGTATATTTAAGACCCTAGCTCCCGAGCTTGGCATGCATTTCGCATGTGGGTAGTGTGGGGACAGGTCACCCATCTGTCAGGGACAGTGCATAGTGGTAGGGTCCAGACAAGTAGGGAAAGAATAGGGAGATGCCATCTTTCCTGAAGCCTCCTCATTTGGGTCCGGACTGGCCAGGTTGCATTCCGCCCCTAAAGGCAGACGCTATCTGCACATCTGAGAACTACTCTGCTATACATCCTTGTTACATCCTGTGAGTGTTCCCGGTCAGGTGCCTACTTGCCTGGCTTGTTGTGAACTTTAACTCTAATACAAGTTCTATATCTACAACTGGACTGACTCAGGCCATGCTGCACCTCAACACACCCCTAGATAGGTCTTTGCATAGAAGGATCACCAGCAGGACAAAATAGGTCCTGATTATGTTACATAGATCTTTGCATAGAGAGATCACCAGCAGGAGGAATGAGGTCTTGATTCTGCTATATGTAACTTTAGTTGTCACTAGAGGCATCATAAGCAG
This sequence comes from Lithobates pipiens, assembly GCF_037356315.1. Lineage (NCBI taxonomy): Eukaryota > Metazoa > Chordata > Amphibia > Anura > Ranidae > Lithobates > Lithobates pipiens. The sequence goes on along the minus strand of NW_027507784.1, from coordinate 315,825,772 downwards.
AAGGAATGAGGTCCTGATTCTCCTGTATAGATCTTTACATAGAGAAATCACCAGCAGGACAAATGAGGTCCCGATTTTCCTATATAGATCTTTGCTTATAGAAATCACCAACAGTAGTAAGAAGATCCTCGTTCATCTATATGGATCATTGCATAGAGAGATCACCAGGAGAAGGAAGGAGGTCATGATTCCTCTATACAGATCTTTAGTTGGACGTCATAACGTCATTGAGAATAATATGTCCGGTTCTAAAGACCCTACTTACAGAACATATTGATAAGGTAGAATGAGTCCAGAGATGAGCAAAAAAAAATGAAAGGTCATATCAGAAGAGACTTTAGGAACTTAATATGCACAGTCTGGAGGAAAGAAGGGACATGACTAAAACCTTTAACTATATGAAGAGTGTAAATATGGTTCAGGACAGCAGTGTTTTCATACTGAAGCTAGGACCAGAAACACGGGAACATGACCTCAAAGTAACATAATGTAAGGTCAAAAATAAAAACGTATTATTTTACTGGAAGAGTAGTTGATACTTGGAAAATACTTCCAGCAGAAGTAATGAGTCATTTAACAGTAATTTAATTAACCTTTTTCAGCCGAGGTGGTGCATATATGCAACCTCTCGGCAGGTGGGCTTTAACCGGCCTTATGTATACACTTTTCTGTGCTGAGAGCACGTGCCCTGGACCGGACAGCTCCTGATGCATACTTGTGATCGGGAGTCGTCCCATTATGTGACCACTGTGACAGCCAATCACAGCCGTCACGTGACCCAAATGCCCATCTCTCATCGTTTAGAAGCTCTTAAAGGGTCAGGAGGTGGTGGTCGGAAGGGCGGGAAGGGAAGGGAAAGGGAAGAGAAAGGATGACTAGGAACAGATGTAGATCTACTCCTTCAATAGATGAGCAACAGGAGAGGCAATTACTCCCTTTCTTCTTTAAAGTGGTTGTAAACCCTTACAGACCACTTTGACCTACAGGTAAGCCTAGATTAAGGCTTACCTGTAGGTCCAAGAAATATCTCCTAAACCTACACGGTTTAGGAGATATTTGCAAAAAGACAGGCACCGCTGTCTACGGCGCATGCGCCGTAGACAGTGGCGCACAGGCGCACCGAGCATGCCGCTTCTAACGGTGATATGCCGTTAGTGGCAACTCCCGTGCACATGCGCGGGAGTGATGTCATTGCGGCTCAGGCCAATCACAATGCCGGAGCCACAATACCCGGAAAGAAGATGGACACTCCGTGGAAGAGGGGACAGAGATGACGTTGCTGGCTCCTGTGTCAGGTAAGTGACACATAATGGGCTACTATGTGATGCATAGTAGCCCATTATGCTTTACCTTTGCAGGGAAACAAAGAGGAAGTAAACCCATCAGGGTTTATTTCCTCCTTAAAGAGGAAGTAAAGGGAAGAAAAAATAAAAATAAAAAACGCAACCTGCAAGGCAAAGGCATAATAAGCTAGTATGCATAGCATACTAGCTCATTATGAATAACTTACTGAGAACAAAGCCCCCGAAGTGGTCCTCCGTCTTCCTCTTCACTGCTGCCATAGATCCCGGAGCGACTTCCGGGTCTCCCGGCTCCGGCGCTGTGATTCGCCGGAGCCGCGATGATGTTACTCCCACGCATACGCACGGGAGCCGACACTCGCAGCATATCGCCGCGATCTGCGGCCTGCCCAGTGCGCCTGTGCGCCGCTGTTGTAGACAGCGGTGGCTGTCTTCGGGTAAATATCTCCTAAACCGTATAGGTTTAGGAGATATTTCTTGGACCTACAGGTAAGCCTTAATCTAGGCTTACCTGTAGGTCAAAGTGGTTTGTAAGGGTTTACAATCACTTTAAGGCTCGTACACACTATAAGAAAATCAGGCAAACATTTTCGTCTTAAGAATTTTCCTACGATTTTCGTATAGTGTGTACACAACTTTGGACAGCCGATTCTGATTCTTTTTGTACGAAAATTTCCAAAGAGAAGAACTCCAACATTTTTCCCGTATAGGAACAAAACAAACGATTTTTGTTCAATGTGTACTGTTTTCGTATGATTTTCATACAAGAAAAATCAGAAAAGAAAACATGCACATGATCAGAAACAATAAACAGCAAAAAAAAAGTCTTTGTCGAATGAGAATTTTCGTACGAATTTTTGTTCATCGGCTCTGATTTGCTGTGAAACAAAGAGGAAGATCGGCCTGATTTAGGGGTGGTGATTATTGACACTTTTGTTTATGCAACAGGTTCTCTTGCAGACCTCAGAGTATGTAAAGCACAGGGGACACAAGGAACTGTCTGCACAGAAAAAAGGAAATGTCTTTTGTGCCATGATCATGGCTTGGAAGGTTTTTTGGAGTTGCAGTCGCTTTTTAAACAAAGCACCGCACACGTTCCAGCAAGCTGTACCAAAAAAATAAAAAATAAATCCTGATGCCGTCATCTCTGGATTTTGTGAAGAAAGAAAAAAAAAAACAGAAAGCTTTAACCAATCAGAATGTCTGTGCATATTAATCCTTAGCCGGCAATACTCCGCCACACACAAAACAACAAGCACTTCTGTTATTAGAAAATGTGAAACAGATCACTAAAAAGGGGAGCACAATAAGGATAAACGACTCCACAAAGCTTACATTGTACTTTTCATTCTGTGATCTGCAGCAGTACCTGCACTGAAGACTAGGAACCCACCCATACCCAGCAGCAGTGGCGTAGCTAGGGGGTGGCTTTTGGGGCTATAGCCTTGAATCTGGGGCCCATAGCCTTGAGTCTCTGCAGGGGTCCCCATGGGGAGGGGAGGCTCTTGGGGGGCCCTGATGTAAGAGGGAGGCTCTCTGGGGACCCTGATGTAAGTGGGTGGATCTCTGGAGACCCTGATACAAGGGGGAAGGCTCTCTGGGGACCCTGATGTAAGTGGAGGGCTCTCTGGAGACCCTGATACAAGGGGGCAGGCTCTCTGGGGACCCTGATGTAAGTGGGGGGCTCTCTGGGGATATATACACACACACACACACGTATATTACTGTATATACATGTGTAGGCCCGCTCAATCTTATGACTTTCATTACTACTCTGCTCCCAGATATTTTGTAGCTCTAGCAATGCCCCTGCCCAGCAGAAGATTTTCTAAGGCAGGGGTCTTCAAACTTTCTAAACAAAGGGCCAGTTTACTGTCCTTCAGACTTTGGTGATGTGTCAGTGGGAGGAATAATGCCTGATTGGTGTCAGTGGGAGAAAGAGTGCTCCATCATTGGCGTCAGTAGGAAGCATAATGCCCCATCGTTGATGTCAGTGGTCGGAATAATGTCTTGTATCAGTGAGATACAAGGGCCAGATACCAGCAAACAGAGGGCTGCATCTGGCCCCCGGGCCACAGTTTGGAGACCATTGTTCTAAGGGATGAGAAAAACAGACTAGTACCCCCTCATAGTATTTCTCACCACTGGTTCCGGCTGTGACGTCCAGTTCTCCGAATGTGTCTTCTCCAAATAATGACAACCAGTTCCCTGAAGGCGATCTTCTGTGAGATGACCACACTACCCATTTCTTGAATGGAAGTCACAGGGACAGGAAGTGAGAAAAAAAAATCTTTCTAACAGAAGTAAAGGCGTTGTTCGTACCCAATCTATCCAAAAAAGCACAGAAAAATCTATTTCAAATCATTAATGGGAGTGTCCAATTACTGTCTGTGCTGGCCCAGCTCTTTCACTACTCTCATAACTTCCCTACATTCCCTTTTATGTAGCTGCCAGGAGAGAAGTGAAGGAGAATACCATAATGCGTCACTTAAGTGAGAGCTCTGAGCCTGCTGGGGCTGTTGATATCACATCCAAAATAATATAAATGATTTGGAGGGGTGGCCCAATACTTTTGGCAATATAGTGTGGATGAGTGAGTCTGGGGTGGAGTAACTTGATTGGCCTGCACAGAGTCCTGACCTCAACCCAATAGAACACCTTTGGGATGAATCAGAGCGGAGACTGCGAGCCAGGCCTTCTCGTCTAACATCAGCGCCTGACCTCACAAATGCACTTCTGGAAGAAAGGTCAAACACTCCCATAGACACTCCTAAACCTTGTGGACAGCCTTCCCAGAAGAGTTGAAGCTGTTATAGCTGCAAAGGGTGGGCCAACTCAATATTGAACCCTACAGACTAAGCCCCTGAACACACGGTCGGAGATTCTGCCAACCAAATCCATCAGATTTTGTCCGTCAGATTTAGTCTGATGGATCTTGTCCGAAACTGTTGCATACACACGGTCGGACTAAGTTGTCGAAAAATCCGATCTTTCAGAACGTGATGACGTAATTTCGTTACGACAGGACTACATTCAGGCTAGTAGCCAATAGCTTTGATGTAGGAATTTGATCTGAGCATGCGTGGCACTTGGTCCGATCAAAATTCTCTACACATGATCGGAGTATGTCCGACCGGCCCAGTTGGTTGGGAAATATTTCCATGTTGGAAAATTGGGTCCGACGGAGATTCGGACAGAATCAGTCCGATGCATACCACACACAGTCGGATTATCTGACGACACGGTCCGATAAGACACATTCCGACGGATTCTCCGACCGTGTGTACGCGGCATAAGACTGGGATGCCCTTAAAGTTCATGTGCGTGTAAAGGTAGGTGTCCCAATACTTTTGGCAATATAGTGTATAATTTTATGGGAATATTGAATACATGAATTTGGTTATCACAGCAAGCTGTATGATGTCCCCGGTATCGGGAAGTGCAGAAGGAAAGAACGTGCAGTTAATTTACAGAAGATAAAGAAAACTACCAGGACTCTGATGAAGACCAGGAAATATGGAAATGAACACAGGAAAAAATGCCAGGACTGACTGGAGCTCCCCCGGGATCTGAAACCCCCAGCACCGAATGGGAAGCTGCGCTACCTGCACGCTCCGCCATACAATTAGAAGGGATGTGAGCATGAAACGCTAGACGTCAAACACAACACCACGCTCATCATTCATCAAAACAAGGCTTAGCTGGGATTATGAGCGAAATGTATTAATAGCAACCGGCAGAGGCCTGAAAAAAAAAACGCATAAACTAAGGCTGGGAAGCTTAGACAAAAGAGATAAAGAGGACCTGTCATCAAAACTGTGTGGAATTAAAGAGACCCTGTTGCTATATGAAGCATCTCAAAGCAAGTTCTACCTGGAAAGTAGAGAGTACGCTGATCAGCCCTAACTTATGACTACTGACAGTTTAAGAGAATATCACTGATTATCTTGTTACAATGGCAACTGAAAGGCTTGGGGATATATTAAGCAGCAAAAGAGCATGTTGTCCCTGAAGTTGATGTGTTGAAAGCAGAAAAAATGGGCACTGTGGTATGTTGTGTATGGGGCTGCGTAGTGGCAGACCAGTCAGGGAGCCCATGCTGACCAGTGTTCACAGCTAAAATTGCCTACAATAGGCACGTGAGCATCAGAACCGGACAACGGAGCAAAAAAGGTGGCTGGTCTAATAAATCACGTTGATGTGTGTGTATCAATAAACCCGGGGAGGAGATGGCAGACCAGGATGCACTATGGGAATAAGGCAAGCAGTGTGATGCGTTGGACAATGTTCTGCTGAGAAACGTTGTGTCCTGCCATTCAAGTGGATGTTACTTGACACATACCACCTAATTAAACATTGTTGCTGACCAAATACAGCCCTTCATGGAAATGGTATTCCCTGATGGCAGTGGCCTCTTTCAGGAGTAAAAAGCACCCTGCTACACTGCGAAAATGGTTCAAGAATGGTTTGAGGAGCACAGCCATAAGTTTGATGTGTTGACTTGGCCTCCAATCTAATCAGGCATCTGTTGATCATCATGTGCTAAAAAATACAAGTCCGCTTCATGGACCCCACCTCACAACTTACAGGACTTTAAGGATCTGCTACTGGCAGCCTGGTGCCAGATACCAAAGCATACCTTCAGAGGTCTTGTGGAGCCCATGTCTCACCTGGCCAGGGCTGTTTTGGTGGAAAAAGTGGGACCTACTTAATATTAGGTGGGTGGTCATAAAGTTATGACTGATTGGTGTAAATAATTACCTCGGAACACCATTCCGATCATGGGAAACCAAAACTACCAGAAGATGGTCCTCCATAACTCTTAGCACTTGTACACACGGTCGGAGATTCCAACAGACAATGTCCGATCGGACCATTTTGTCGGATATTCCGACTGTGTGTGGTCTACATCGGACCAAGTTTCCCAACTTGTTGGTAACATTTCCAGACAAAATGCTCCGATCGGACATACTCCGATCATGTGTAGAGAATTCCGATCGGACAAAGTGCCACGCATGCTCAGATCAAATTCCTACACCAAAGCTATTGGCTACTAGCGTGAACGTAGTCCCGTCGTAATGAAATAACGTAATCACGTCGGATTTTCCGACAACTTTGTCCGACCGTGTGTATGCAACAGTTTCGGACAAAATCCGCCGGACAAAATCCATCGGATTTGGTTGTCGGAATCTCCGACCGTGTGTACAAGGGCTAACTGGTTCCTTCTGATGACCTTCACCCATCACAGAATACAGTGGTGATGTTCAGACAGTCTTGTGATACAAGTACCCCGTTTATGTGGAAACTGCCTACCCATAGCCACAATCCTCCCAGCCAATACCTTTTTTGAGTTACTATGCTTCTCAGTAACCTAAATAAAGGTGATCACTAAAGAAGTGCCACAAATCGATGATGTCATAAGCACAGTTTTATTTCACAGTACAACCGCAATAACAGAGCAGGGAAAACGTGCACTCAGCAAACATTTTTGAAATGTGGAGAATATGAATAATGCATAGGTGCCAACTGTCCCGGATTCGCCGGGACAGTCCCACGTCTCTGTCCTTTCACACTCCAGACACGTTCAGAAAGTTTTAGAACTGCAGCACACTGATGACATCACTCTGAGCCCACGTACACACGGTTGGAGATTTTGCCAACCAAATCCGACGGATTGTGTCCGAAACTGTTGCATACACACGGTCGGGCCAAGTTGGCGAAAAATCCGATCTTTCAGAACGTGATGACGTAATTTCGTTACGATGGGACTACATTCAGGCTAGTAGCCAATAGCTTTGATGTAGAAATTTGATCTGAGCATGCGTGGCACTTGGTCCGATGAAAATGCTCTACACATGATCGGATTAGGTCCGTCCGGCCCAGTTGGTCGGGAAATATTTCCAACATGTTGGAAAATTGGGTCGGACGGAGATTCGGACGGAAATCAGTCCGATGCATACCACACACAGTCGGATTATCTGACGACACGGTCCGATAAGACTCATTCCGACAGATTCTCCGACCGTGTGTACAAGGGCTAAGCCTGCAGACACCACTGCCGGTTTTCCTTAGTTACAATGGCGGCGCCTACACCCAAGCCGATGGACAGATCAGCCTTGAGGGGCCAACATCACGGGCTCCCTGGACAAGTAAGTGTCCTTATTAAAAGTAAGCAGCTAGATCGTTTGTAGCTGCTGACTTTAAAAAAAAAATTGCGGCTGGAACATCGCTTTAAGGTGGTAATTAAACTCACTCAATTAAAGCTGCATTCAATTAGCCACAGAACCTGTGTAATTAATATGTGTTTGGGTTTAAAGGGATGAGGTGGCAACCAAAGGCTTTGCTAGGTCTACAAAAGATCTGGGTCTAGAGCCCATAGCAGTGTAGTAAAGAAAGTCTTATGATTGGGCGGGCATACACATGTATATACAGTAATATACATGTGTGTGTGTATATCCCCAGAGAGCCCCCCACTTACATCAGGATCCCCAGAGAGCCTCCTCCTTACATCAGGGTCCCCAGAGAATCCACCCACTTACATTAGGGTTTCCAGAGAGCTCCCTTTAAATCAGGGTCCCCAGAGAGCCTCTCCCTTAAGATCAGGGTCCCCAGAGAGCCTCCCCCTTGCATCAGGGTCCCTAGAGAGCCCAGAGCCCCCCACTTACATCAGGGTTCCCAGAGAGCCCCTCACTTACATCAGGGTCCCCAGAGAGCCTCCTCCTTACATCAGGGTCCCCAGAGAATCCACCCATTTACATTAGGGTTTCCAGAGAGCTCCCCTTAAATCAGGGTCCCAGAGAGCCTCTCCCTTAAAATCAGGGTCCCCAGAGAGCCTCTCCCTTAAAATCAGGGTCCCTAGAGAGCCCAGAGCCCCCCACTTACATCAGGGTTCCCAGAGAGCCCCTCACTTACATCAGGGTCCCCAGAGAGCCTCCCCTCCCCTTGGGGACCCCTGAAGAGACTTGGGCCTATGGGCCCCATATTCGGGACTATAGCCCCAAAAGCCACCGTCTAGGGATGCCACTGGTGGCAACTCTAATTATGGATGGTATATATTATATACTATGGTCCCTGCCTGTGCATTTATATATACATCTACTCGCTGTATATATGTCAAAATAAAATATACAAAAACTCTTTGGTATATCTTGCTATATATATACTCCTCTATACACTCACCCCTGAAGAAGGAGTTTCCTGAAACGCGTTGGGTGTGGTCCATGCGACTTGGCGTGGTGAACCTATCACGATAGTCCCTGGACCTCTCTAGATATTTGTTTTTTGCTATATCTATGTAATTCAGATGTCTATAGCCACTTTTTGATCCAATTTTAATTGTTTATATTTCATTAAATGTTGTATACTCATTTTACATCAGCAAATCCGGGACAGTTGACAGCTATTATTCCTATTCCGAACTTGATAGAAACGTATACCTGCTCTGCCCCTGCATGGGCTCAGAATGCTGTAATGAAAAGCTTTTGTCAAACTCACAGTTCACAAGGGTGTGAAGTCCTTGCTGTCTATAGGCCTCTCTTCTATACCATGCAAATTAGCAAGGGAATTTAAGTGACTTTGAACGTGACATGATTGTTGGTGACTAGTGATGGACGAACGTTTCGCCCGGCGGTCGTTTCGCGGCGAATTTCCGACATTCGCGGTCCGCACGTTCGAACGCCTTTTTCCGTCGTTCGCCGCGGCGGACTTACGTGTTTAATGTATACAAGAACTTTAACCTTTGGTGACACGTTTATCATGTGATACAGGACAGCCAATTGAGACATGACAGCACATGGACACTTGGACATTCCCCCTAACCTATAAATACACCCGATCCGGTGGCCATTTTACATTCTTTCTTCTGTTACGATAGGGACAGGTTCCTGTGTGGAGTAGGGAGAGATAAACCACTAGCTATTTGGTACACAAAAGTTCTTTTCAGGACTGGTATAGGTGTTAGGTGTTGATAGGTTTGCTGTGCTGCTGATTCTTGCAGCAGCCTGAGTGTCTTTTGTTAGTTTAGAGAAAGGGAAAGGACGGTGTATGCTACAGGGACAGCCAGATTAGTCTTTCATCATCATCATCATCATCATCATCATCATTAGCTGTTACTATCAAGGTCCACAAAAGAGCTGTTCCAGTAACCACTAATCGTTCTCTTTTTTTGCCAATTTGTATAGGGACAGGAAGGAAGCAGTGTTGTCAGGCAGTGAGGGTAATTTTAAAGACTTGCTGTTATTATTAGTTCCACAAAGGTTCTTTTCAGGACTGGTATCAGTGGTACAGTAATAGGCTTGTACATGTATAATATTCTTTCTTCCAAATATAGAAAGGATATTATACTTGACTGCTGCCCTTCTGCTGCAGTCTGCTAAACATTCACAACTCACTTGTTCCACAAAAGTTCTTATAAGGACTGGTAACTTGGTATAGGGTGCTACGGTACATAGGCTTGAGTGCGGTACAGTCTGCTGTTCTGTAAGGACCGCTATCGGTCCACAATAGATAGGGTTGACGTGCACCACTGCTGACCGCTGCCCTATACTGCAGCAGTCCTTCAGCGGTATAGGGACTGACGTACAGTCTGCTAATCACTAACACACAACCTGCTTGTTCCACAAAAGTTCTTATAAGGACTGGTAACTTGGTATAGGGTGCTACGGTACATAGGCTTGAGTGCGGTACAGTCTGCTGTTCTGTAAGGACCGCTATCGGTCCACAATAGATAGGGTTGACGTGCACCACTGCTGACCGCTGCCCTATACTGCAGCAGTCCTTCAGCGGTATAGGGACTGACGTACAGTCTGCTAAACACTAATACACAACCTGCTTGGTCCACAAAAGTTCTTATAAGGACTGGTAACTTGGTATAGGGTGCTACGGTACATAGGCTTGAGTGCGGTACAGTCTGCTGTTCTGTAAGGACCGCTATAGGTCCACAATAGATAGGGTTGACGTGCACCACTGCTGACCGCTCACCTATACTGCAGCAGTCCTTCAGCGGTATAGGGACTGACGTACAGTCTGCTAATCACTAACACACAACCTGCTTGTTCCACAAAAGTTCTTATAAGGACTGGTAACTTGGTATAGGGTGCTACGGTACATAGGCTTGAGTGCGGTACAGTCTGCTGTTCTGTAAGGACCGCTATCGGTCCACAATAGATAGGGTTGACGTGCACCACTGCTGACCGCTGCCCTATACTGCAGCAGTCCTTCAGCGGTATAGGGACTGACGTACAGTCTGCTAAACACTAATACACAACCTGCTTGGTCCACAAAAGTTCTTATAAGGACTGGTAACTTGGTATAGGGTGCTACGGTACATAGGCTTGAGTGCGGTACAGTCTGCTGTTCTGTAAGGACCGCTATCGGTCCACAATAGATAGGGTTGACGTGCACCACTGCTGACCGCTGCCCTATACTGCAGCAGTCCTTCAGCGGTATAGGGACTGACGTACAGTCTGCTAAACACTAATACACAACCTGCTTGGTCCACAAAAGTTCTTATAAGGACTGGTAACTTGGTATAGGGTGCTACGGTACATAGGCTTGAGTGCGGTACAGTCTGCTGTTCTGTAAGGACCGCTATAGGTCCACAATAGATAGGGTTGACGTGCACCACTGCTGACCGCTCACCTATACTGCAGCAGTCCTTCAGCGGTATAGGGACTGACGTACAGTCTGCTAATCACTAACACACAACCTGCTTGTTCCACAAAAGTTCTTATAAGGACTGGTAACTTGGTATAGGGTGCTACGGTACATAGGCTTGAGTGCGGTACAGTCTGCTGTTCTGTAAGGACCGCTATCGGTCCACAATAGATAGGGTTGACGTGCACCACTGCTGACCGCTGCCCTATACTGCAGCAGTCCTTCAGCGGTATAGGGACTGACGTACAGTCTGCTAAACACTAATACACAACCTGCTTGGTCCACAAAAGTTCTTATAAGGACTGGTAACTTGGTATAGGGTGCTACGGTACATAGGCTTGAGTGCGGTACAGTCTGCTGTTCTGTAAGGACCGCTATCGGTCCACAATAGATAGGGTTGACGTGCACCACTGCTGACCGCTCACCTATACTGCAGCAGTCCTTCAGCGGTATAGGGACTGACGTACAGTCTGCTAATCACTAACACACAACCTGCTTGTTCCACAAAAGTTCTTATAAGGACTGGTAACTTGGTATAGGGTGCTACGGTACATAGGCTTGAGTGCGGTACAGTCTGCTGTTCTGTAAGGACCGCTATCGGTCCACAATAGATAGGGTTGACGTGCACCACTGCTGACCGCTGCCCTATACTGCAGCAGTCCTTCAGCGGTATAGGGACTGACGTACAGTCTGCTAAACACTAATACACAACCTGCTTGGTCCACAAAAGTTCTTATAAGGACTGGTAACTTGGTATAGGGTGCTACGGTACATAGGCTTGAGTGCGGTACAGTCTGCTGTTCTGTAAGGACCGCTATCGGTCCACAATAGATAGGGTTGACGTGCACCACTGCTGACCGCTGCCCTATACTGCAGCAGTCCTTCAGCGGTATAGGGACTGACGTACAGTCTGCTAAACACTAATACACAACCTGCTTGTTCCACAAAAGTTCTTATAAGGACTGGTAACTTGGTATAGGGTGCTACGGTACATAGGCTTGAGTGCGGTACAGTCTGCTGTTCTGTAAGGACCGCTATCGGTCCACAATAGATAGGGTTGACGTGCACCACTGCTGACCGCTGCCCTATACTGCAGCAGTCCTTCAGCGGTATAGGGACTGACGTACAGTCTGCTAAACACTAATACACAACCTGCTTGGTCCACAAAAGTTCTTATAAGGACTGGTAACTTGGTATAGGGTGCTACGGTACATAGGCTTGAGTGCGGTACAGTCTGCTGTTCTGTAAGGACCGCTATCGGTCCACAATAGATAGGGTTGACGTGCACCACTGCTGACCGCTGCCCTATACTGCAGCAGTCCTTCAGCGGTATAGGGACTGACGTACAGTCTGCTAAACACTAATACACAACCTGCTTGTTCCACAAAAGTTCTTATAAGGACTGGTAACTTGGTATAGGGTGCTACGGTACATAGGCTTGAGTGCGGTACAGTCTGCTGTTCTGTAAGGACCGCTATCGGTCCACAATAGATAGGGTTGACGTGCACCACTGCTGACCGCTGCCCTATACTGCAGCAGTCCTTCAGCGGTATAGGGACTGACGTACAGTCTGCTAAACACTAATACACAACCTGCTTGGTCCACAAAAGTTCTTATAAGGACTGGTAACTTGGTATAGGGTGCTACGGTACATAGGCTTGAGTGCGGTACAGTCTGCTGTTCTGTAAGGACCGCTATCGGTCCACAATAGATAGGGTTGACGTGCACCACTGCTGACCGCTGCCCTATACTGCAGCAGTCCTTCAGCGGTATAGGGACTGACGTACAGTCTGCTAAACACTAATACACAACCTGCTTGGTCCACAAAAGTTCTTATAAGGACTGGTAACTTGGTATAGGGTGCTACGGTACATAGGCTTGAGTGCGGTACAGTCTGCTGTTCTGTAAGGACCGCTATAGGTCCACAATAGATAGGGTTGACGTGCACCACTGCTGACCGCTCACCTATACTGCAGCAGTCCTTCAGCGGTATAGGGACTAAGAGTTTTGTCACAGGGTCATTTAAAAAATGACAGGCAGAGGAAGAGGCAGGCCCTTCCGCAGGGGTGGTAGGGGTAGGGCAGGAGCAACAGGCTTGAGCCAAAGTGGGAAGTTGCAGAAGGTGCGTTCAATTACTTTAAAGGATGCACCAGACTTGGTTGAGTGGCTCGCTCAGCCTTACTCTTCTGCACCCTCCTCATCCTCTCGATCTGCACCCTCTTCTTCACTCTCTGCTATGTGCACCCCCAAAGACACTACCACCAACAACACGACCACCACCACCACCACCACATACCTTCCGCTTGAGTCACTGGAATTATTTTCCGATCCATATCAAGAGGACATTTCTGATGCGCAGCCACTCTTGGTATTGGATCAGGAAGAGGAGGTAGCAACAAGCGCTACTCAGCAGTCTGACGCCAGTACCCAGATCAGCCCAAGGAGGAGGTTGGTCCCCGGTGTTGCTGCCTACTCCGAGATCTCTACTTATAGCGGTGGGGAAGGTGACGTTGATGATGACGTGTCTAGTGATGTCACGTGGGTGCCCACAAGAGAGGAAGAGGAGGGGAGTTCAGAGGGAGATATGGACCAGCAGATAGGGAGGAGAAGCAGCAATGACTTACATTGCACAGCAGGGACAAAGCAGACTGCAAATGTATCAGGAGCGAGTCATCGACCATGTACGGTCACATCTGGCGCTCCCAGGACACCGGCACATGGCTCCGCAGTGTGGGCTTTTTTTAACGTGTCCGCTGCTGACAATAGCGTTGCCATCTGCAATCTTTGCAGTCAACGCGTTAGTCGCGGTAAGCCCAATACTCACCTAGGGACGACCGCCTTAAGAAGGCACATGAGCAGCCATCACCGAGCCCAGTGGGAGCAACGGAACACACAAAGCCACACTGCAGGCTCTCACCGTCCAGCCTCGTCTTCTACTTCTCCTTCTCCTCTCTCCTCACAATTGTCCTCCACTCCACCTTCCATCACGCCAAGCTCACATTTTTCTGCAAAAAGGCAGGCTTCCGTGGGCCTAATGTTTGAGCGTAAAAAAATGATGATGCCGGATAACCCTCTTGCCCAACGGTTGGCGGCTGGCTTGTCAGAACTCATAGCCCGCCAACTACTGCCATATAAACTGGTGGACTCGGAGGCCTTTCGCAAATTTGTGGCCATTGGAACACCACAATGGAAGGTCCCAGGAAGGAAGTATTTCTCAGAGAAGGGCATCCCAGAGCTATATGGCCATGTTCAGCGGCAAGTGAATGTATCTCTGGCACACAGTGTCGGTGCCAAGATACATCTGACCACAGACACGTGGTCTAGCAAACACGGGCAGGGAAGGTATATCAGTTTTACTGCCCACTGGGTGAACCTTCTGACGGCCGTCAAGCATGTAACCCGTGGCACCCGTGTAGATTTGGTTTTACCGCCACGGATTGCATGCAGGCCTGACTCTTCTTCTCCTCCTCCTACTCCATCCTCCTCCCTCTCCTCCTCAGCTGCCTCCTCCTTTTCCGCTGCTAGCGTCTCTTCCACTGCACCGCCCAAGCTCCCCAGAACCTATTCCACATGCCAGGTGAGACGTTGCCATGCCGTGCTGCGTCTGTTGTGCCTGGAAGCAAAGAGCCACACTGGCCCGGCACTCCTTTCAGCTTTGCGTTCACAGGCAGATGAGTGGCTAACACCGCTCAATTTGACAGTTGGTAAAGTGGTGTGTGACAACGGTGCCAATCTGCTTAGCGCATTGAAACAGGGCAAAATCACGCACGTGCCGTGCATGGCACACGTCTTAAACTTGGTCGTGCAGCGATTCCTTGTCAAATACCCTGGGGTCCAGGACATCTTGCGGCAGGCAAGGAAAATCTCGGCCCATTTCAGAAGATCTTACACGGCCATGGCTCGCCTTGCTGACATTCAGCGGCGACACCATCTGCCGGTCAGACGTCTTATTTGCGATTGCCCGACGCGATGGAACTCAACCTTCTATATGCTTGATAGGCTGCTCCAGCAGAAACGTGCAGTTAACGTCTACCTGTATGAACTCTGCGAAAGAAACGGTTCTGGGGAGCTGGGTTTTTTTTCACCGCGCCAGTGGCTGCTCATGCGCGACACATGCAGACTTCTGCGGCCATTTGAGGAGATCACCAAACTGGTCAGTCGCAGCCATGGCGCCATCAGTGACATGGTACCTTATGCCTTCTTTCTGGAGCGTGCATTGCGTCGTGTCATTGATCAGGCTGTGGAGGAGCAGGAGCGGGAAGATGAGGAAGTCGCAATGCTGGATGAATTCCCAGGGGGGGCTACTCTATCTGAGACAAGTCAACAACAGGAGTCTGATGAGGAGTCAGAGGAGGATGGTGCCGGGGCGGATGAGCAGGAGCAAGAAGAGCATGCTTTAAACCTTTCTGGGATCCCTGTTGTGCGAGGATGGGGAGAGGAGAATGAAGAGGACGACATTATCCTGGATGATGAGCAGGAGCCAGGCCACCACACCGCTTCCACTTTAGTGCAAATGGGGGCCTTCATGCTCCAGTGTTTTAATAGGGACCCCCGTATAAAAAGCATGAGGGTCAAGGACCAGTACTGGGTGGCAACGTACTTAGACCCCCGGTACAAACACAAAATGGCGGAAATGTTACCGCCGTCGCAGAGGGCTGTCAGAATGCAGCACTTCCAGGCCTTGCTTCGAGAAATGCTGCATTCTGCTTTTGCGTGCGCTGGCAGAGGAGCAATTCCCACTCCCAGAGAAGGATTTGCGGGTACCAATCCAACAGCGCCTGCAAGAAGAGGCCGGTTTGAAGATGTGTTGGTGACTTCGGATATGAGGTCATTCTTTCAGCCGACCCATCGACAGGTGTCATCCGGATCCAGCATCAGGGAACGCCTAGACCGTCAGGTGTCCGACTACATTGGGTTAACGGCCGATGTGGACGCTCTGAGGAGTGATGAACCCCTAGACTACTGGGTGGGCAGGCTTGACCTCTGGCCAGAGCTTGCCCAATTTGCAATCGAACTGTTGGCTTGCCCCTCATCCAGTGTCCTGTCCGAAAGGACGTTCAGCGCAGCAGGGGGGATTGTGACCGATAAGCGTACTCGCCTAGCTCACCACAGTGTTAACTACCTCACATTTCTAAAAATGAATGAGGCATGGATCTCGGAGGAATTCAACACATGTGACCAGTAGACCATGTATATGTCTATAAACTATTTTTTTAATCAAGCACACAGACCTTCTTAATTCATTTGGCTCACTTCCTTGACCCAAAAAAGCACACCGTACTATATGCCCCTACCCTCCTCTTTGAAGAGGTTGAGCGGTGTCATATTTCTACTGGGGCTGCTTATGATATCCCTGTGCTGTGCTGACTTCCTCCTGGGGGTTCTTATTATGAAGGGATCACACTATCCCTGTGCTGTGCTGACTTCCTCCTGGGGGTTCTTATTATGAGGGGATCACACCATCCCTGTGCTGTGCTGACTTCCTCCTGGGGCTGCTTACGGTGCTGCTGTCAGTGCTGTATGTCACGGTGCTGCTGTCAGCGCTGTATGTCACGGTGCTGCTGTCAGCGCTGTATGTCACGGTGCTGCTGTCAGCGCTGTATGTCACGGTGCTGCTGTCAGCGCTGTATGTCACGGTGCTGCTGTCAGCGCTGTATGTCACGGTGCTGCTGTCAGCGCTGTATGTCACGGTGCTGCTGTCAGCGCTGTATGTCACGGTGCTGCTGTCAGCGCTGTATGTCACGGTGCTGCTGTCAGCGCTGTATGTCACGGTGCTGCTGTCAGCGCTGTATGTCACGGTGCTGCTGTCAGTGCTCTGTATTACGGTGCTGCTGTCAGATGCCTCTATCACGGTGCATGTGTCATTCCGGTATGTCACGCTGCTGGTGATCATCTCCTGCACCCTCTTCTTTGCCTACCCTGGTCCCTGACCTTCCCTCTCCTCCATTGCCTTCATTAGCTCCATAGTCCTGAATTGTTAGAACAATTTCCCAAATAAAATAAAAATGCTTGTAGTTATCGATCCCAAATTCACCTCATACATGTATTATGTCATTGTCCAGATGGTGGGACTACGTTTTACCCCCTAATAATTACCACGTGGCCGCAAATTCGACATGAAGGTTTGCAAAGTTCGCCTCCCATTGAAGTCAATGGGGCCCGCGGCGAACGTTCGGTTTCGCGAACGTTTGGGTCCGTTCGCATTTCGCTTTCGCGAAACGTCCCGTCGGAAGTTCGTCCATCACTATTGGTGACGATCTGGTCTGAGTATTTCATAAACTGCTGATCTACTGGTATTTTCACACACAACCATCTCTCGGGTTTACAGAGAATGGTCCGAAAAAGAGAAAATATCAAGCGAGCGGCAGTTGTGTGGAGGAAAATGCCTTGTTGAGGTCAGAGGAGAATGGGCAGACTGGTTCCAGATGATGGAAAGGCAACAGTAACTGAAATAACCACTCGTTACAACCAAGGTATGCAGAATATCAGCTCTGAATGTGCAACACTTCGAACCTTGAAGCAGATGAGCCACAGCAGCAGAAGACCACACCGGGTGCCACTCCTGTCAGCTAAGAACAGAAAACTGAGGCTACAATTCGCACAGGATCACCAAAATTGGACAATAGAAAATTGGAAAAACGTTGTCTGATTTGATGAGTCTCGATTTCAGCTGCAACATTCAGATGGTGGGGTCAGAATTTGGTTTAAACAAGATAAAAGCATGGATCCATCCTGCCTTGTATCAATGGTTTGGGCTGGTGGTGGTGCTGTAATGGTGTGGAGGGGATATTTTCTTGGCACACTTTGGGCCCCTTGGTACCAACTGAGCATCGTTTAAACCCCACGGCCTACCTGAATATTGTTGCTGACCACTTTATGACTACAGTGTCCCCATCTTCTGATGGCTCCTTCCAGCAGGATAATGCCCCATGTCACAAAGCTCCAATCATCTCACCACAGTTTTTTTGACATGACAATGAGGTCACTGTACTCCAGTGGCCTCCACAGTCACCAGATCTCATCCAATAGAGCACCTTTGGAATGTGGTGGAACGGGAGATTTGCATCATGGATGTGCAGCTGACAAATCTGCAGCAACTGCGTGATGCTATGATGTCAATATGGAGCAAAATCTCAGAGGAATGTTTCCAACACCGTGTTGAATCTATTCCATGAAGAATGAAAGCAGTTCTGAAGGCAAAAGTGGGTCCAACCCGGTACTAGCAAGCACAGGTGTGCACAGCTTATTTCATTAGGGTGTGCACCCCAAAGTCATGGCAAATTGTGGGCTGGCCAAATTGCATTTACAGTGGGAGGGGCTTAAAGAGGCGTGATTACATTTTTTTAAAAAAGCCTCCCTGTGCCCATAAAATATGCTTTTGGTCTTCCCTCCCCCAGAAGGGTTCTTTCACACTGATGCGGTGCTGTTTTCTCTGAGATTTAGCCTGGATTGGCAAGACACTGGGATTTAATTCAAATCTCAGTATGGTCCCGCCCAATCCAAGGCAGTTGGGAAGTAAGCGCATGGGTTGATTAGGGTGTGCCCAGGCACACCCAGCACACCCTGTGCGCACGCCTATGCTAGCAAGGTGTACCTAAATAAGGTGGCCAGTGAGTGTATTTTACATATAGATACCTTGTTTATTCATTGTTTAAAAATATTCTGCTTTTAAAATATGTTGAACCTCTTTTTAAAAAAGAAATCGCAGGGGGCTCACTTTAAAATCTGTAAAATTAAAAAAAAATATATATAAAAGAATTGGCGAAGTGCTATTGTCTATGATGGTCAGATCACATTGCTGTTTTTCACACGACCTAGCTTTACTAAAGAGAGTAAATTGCCTATTTCTGGCTTAGCACGCTTTAAAAATAATTAATATATAATAAAAAATATTGCAACAAAAAATACTGAAATAAAAAATATTGCAGGAGGAGGGCTCCTTTAAATGCCTACCAAGCTCTGTGTTTCCAGCTGTGCCGGCATTCCTCGTCCCTGAGCCGGAATCCAGCTGGTGAAGGGAAGTCCCCCGAGACGCGGCTTTGTTTTTGTGTTTGGCTGTGTACAGGGACGGCTGCAGTTGCCGGTGCTAATTACAGTGATGAGGCGCAGCGGCGCTCGCTGGCACTTGCACTCCAGACCCTTGATGGGCGACCTTTGCTGACATTCTGACTAGTCACTTTCCGAAAATGTCACAAGAGTGACATTTATCCAACAGGCAGAGTGTGGCGGTACGGTCAGCGCGCCGGGAAGGACGTGAGCATCGCCGTGTGACTTGGGACAGAACGAAGGAGTGTGCGATATTCTGGAACAAAGGGATCTCTGATGCACCAGCCACAGCAAGCAGATGTTCTGTAGAGGGGATCCACACCATTGTAGCCTGCTGTGAGCTGAGGAAAAGTATGGCGGTGGTACGTATCCCCTGACAGCCAATCAAATTTCACTTTACCAAAGTCATATCAGAAATATATTTTTTAATCCAGATTTTTTTTTTTCATTTTCAACAATTTTAATTTCTACAGGTAATACAGGGGTGACATGATGACGCCACAGCCAATGGTGGCAGCTTGAATATTACTAGGACCAGGGCTGCTGTCAGAAATCATGGGGCCCCGTACAGCCTTCCTGAGATGAGGCCTCCCAACCCTAACTCCACCCCCCAACCCGGGGTGCAGCAGAACAGCAGCCCTGACTTTATCCGCCTATGCACCAAAAATGAAAACAATGTCCCTCCCCTGCTCCCACCTCCTGGGCCCCTCTGTTGACATGATGGAGTCCTGGGAAATGTAATTTAAGCCTTGGTAGACGAGTAGGAGTGGAGGTGGGGTCTAGTAAAATTAATTTATTAATTTAGGCAGAAATTAACAATAAAGCTGCCCTGGGGCCCCTGTTTAGCTGATGAGGCCTGGGCCCAGTACAACAGTGTCAGGGCTGGGTTTAGCTCCTCCTTCTCTGAGCTGGCCACTCAGCTGTCGGCTAATTGCCAGCTCCTATCTCTCCACAGTTACTCAGCTGTTGAGGATATCCTGCTCGTCAGTCCTACCTACTTAAGCCGGCCAGTCCAGAGGAGCTCTGCCTTCGCCTTGGTCAACATCACAGAGACGCTCTCCTGCATTCCTGTTAAAAGACTTGCTTGGATGACATCCCTTCTGGCTCCAGATCCTGCATGCTGTATTACTATGCTCATCTCCGTCTCCCTGTCGTTTGGCTTGTCTGACTATCCGTTCCGGTTCCTGAACTCTGGCTATGTTTTGACTACTTTTGTTCTATTTACTTTTATTATTAAACAAGTGGGATTTAACTGTACTTCTGTCTCAGTCTGATTTCATGGTTTCTGACCAACAGGACTAGATGTACTGCCTTATCAGTGGTCCTGGACGTTTAGTCCCTGCATCGCAGCTGCTCCCAGCCCACCACCATACCACATCAAGAGAAAGAATGGGACCACAGCAGTCCCGCTACAAGACATTCCTAAAAAAATCAAATACAATTAGGTAAAAATTTTGGATAAATAAAAAGTGTACAATGTCCAGGGGTGGGGGGCTTGGGAAACTATGATTTTGATGCTTGGCATTTTGCTATTATTTGCCTTCCTAGTTATTACCTTTTGATTATTAAATAATTAATATCCATGATGGGAGGGTTTGAGTCATTTAGAAAAAGGCAACTTGGCTGGGCTGACACCACTGAGTCAACAAAAAAGCTGTGTATTTTTAGTCCACAGCAGATGACATGGCTCCCCAAATCATTACGGACTGTGAAACCTCAGCAGTACCCCAGGCTGATCGCCTCCATGCCACGCCACATTGATGCAGTAATTCATGCAAAACGAGCCCCGACCAAGTATTGAGTGCATACTATACTGTACATGGACATACTTTTCAGTAAGCCAGCATTTCTGTATTAAAAATTTTTTTTTTTCATTTGGTCTCTTTTTTATGAGATGCACCTGTATATTAATGGAACAAGGACTTGAGTGGACTCAACATAAAATAAAACCACAGGGATAAAATATCTAGTCTGATTCAGCTACTAGACCCCCAATATTCACTTTGGTCAGTGGCAGTCATACACTGAGGTTTATTACACTGTGAGATAATGAAGTCAAGAACTGGCCACAAAGTAAAAGGGGGATTTGGAGCCACCAGGCTTTAGTGCTAACAGTGGCACAAAAAACTGTTGAAAGCAACGACCAATCCCATTATTCCTTAATGGTTGAATACTTACCTGCAACAAATGACAGCTGGAACTTGTTGCCACAGACATCACAAACACCCTTTCACAGTCTCTCTCAACATTTTTATCCCAGAGGAACCCTTGAAATTATTTGATTGTCTCGGGGGACCCCTGATAAAAAAAAAAATTTCATGTTCTGCTCATGGGACATTATCGTAATTAGTAAGTTGTAGATACAAAAATTAATAAAATAATAAAGATAGTGGAGTTTGTAGTGAATGTGACAACCAGAACAAATCATTTTTAACACCCAAATTAAATGACAAAATTGCTTTTAGTAATACTCATCAAGTGAAATTAAGAAGCATAATGGCCATAAAGAACACAGCCATTAAAAATGTTATTGACCCTTTACATTGGTGGTCAGCAGAAAAGGGACCCTTTCCATTGATCGTCAATGTAGTGCTTCTTTACATTGTATGTCAGTGGGAAAAGTTTAGTGGTCAGTAAGAGAAGAGCCTTAGATTAGAGGTATGTGGGAGAAGAACCCTAAATTAGTGGTCAGTAAGAGAAGAACCCTAGATTAGCGGAAAGTGGGAGAAGAACCCTAGAATAGAGGTAAGTGGGAGAAGAACCCTAGATTAGCGATTAGTGGGGGAAATAACCTAGATTAATGGTCAGTGAGAGAAGTACCCTAGATTTGTAATAAGTGGGATAAGTACCCTAGAGCGTTGGTCAGTGGGATAAAGTGCCCTAAAATGGTGGTCATTGGGAAAAGTACTGTAGATTAGTGGTCCTGGTCATTTGAAGAAGCGCCATAAATTAGTGATTAGTAGAAGTACCCAAATTTAGTGTTCAGTGGGAGAAGTACCCTAGTTAAGTGGTAGATGGAAGAAGTACCCTAGATTAGTGGTTATTATGCAAATTACCATAGATTAGTAGTCATTGAGATAAGTACCCAAAATTAGTGATCATTGGGATAGGTACCCTAGATTAGTGATCATTGGAATCAGTACCTTAGATAAGTGGTCTTGGGGACGATTACCTTAGATTAGTGGTCAGTAGGAGAAGTACCCTAGATTTGTGATCAGTGCAAAAAGTACCCTTGATTAGTGATCAGTGGATAAGCACCCTTGATTAGTGGTCAGTGGAATAATATACCCTAGATTGGTGGTCAGCACAAAAAGTACCTTTGATTAGTGGTCATTAGTGGTTATTAGGAGAAGTACCCTAGATTAGCGGTCAGTAGGAAAGGCACCCTACTTTAGTGGTCATTGGGAAGCTACCCTAGATTAATGGTCATTGGAAGAGGTACCCTGAAAAAGTGGTCATTGGGGGGAGTACCATAGATTAGTGGTCAACGGAGAAGGGTAACCTTAAACTGGTGATCAGTGTAGAGTCCGCATTGCTAAAGACGCCTCTAGCAACCTCTGGAACCCTAGGGTTCCATGGATTCCTGGCTGAGAATGCCTGCTTTATACAGTGCATTTGCTTTATACAGGGACATCCAGGCTAGACGGCAGATATGCTTTAAATGGTGTCACTTTGAAAAGCTAACATTATGCGCCAGTGATCTCTATTATCAACAGATATTATGTGTAACACGCTTCATATCACAGAACCTTGAGTTGTGCCAGGAACACTGACTAATGGAGGAGATGACGACCGGACTAAATACAATCAGTTTACCGCTGCCTCTGCTTATATAGCACGGCACTGGGAAAAGGTGGCAAGAAGAAGAATTGCATGGCGAAAAATGATGATCGCAAGATAAGTCTTTACACCATCTTCTCTACACGGGCCGTTTAATAAACATCAAGTGGCATAAAGCTCATAAATGTCTTCTTTACCAAATTCTAGCACCTAAAGCCCCGTACACACTATCAGATTGTCTGCTGATTTTTTCCATCAGATTTACCAAAACCATATAATATGAGTTCAAACCTTAGGGGTTTCAATGTGTATACAATCAGGCAGGCCCTTGTACTACATGGTTTTGGTAAACCTGAAGGAAAAAATCAGCAGACAATCTGATAGTGTGTATGGGGCTTAAGTAAAACAGAGATAGATAGCCATTATCCAAATATAAATGTGATAATCACATTTCATAATGCTTCTCGTAGGGAAGCTTCTAAAAACGAAAACAAATCGAGAGTGCTCAATATGCATATTGTGACTTTCCATCCCAAATTTGTGCATGTGTGTTTCCCAGCAAGACATAGGCCTTCCTGAGCTATAGGGAGGTGGATGCAGTGTCGACAGTTTGCATTACAGTGGGATGAGAAGATATTGTAGTGGGCGTAGATACCAGTTTTGTCCCTGCTGATTCACAAACCTGTAACTTGTCATCAGTACTTGGTCACACCTAGGCCAGCATACTGCTTTCGGGATGGAAAGCAATGCCTCTACTGCTGAAGCCCTCCCACTGTGAGCTGCAGTGTCTACTAGAGGGAGCGCGTGAGACAAATGATAGAGTATCTGGCTTAGTCAGGTAAGGTTCCTTAGATTAGTGGGCAGTGGTACTGTTCTCTTCCTATTTAATTTTAGTAGGCTTGTGCATAATAATTGGCTCTGAGACCTCTTTTGACTGTCACACAGGAGCCTTTAGATCAGTGGTCTCCAAACTTTGGGCCCTGAGGCTGAATGCAGCCCTTTGCCTGCCTTTATCCAGCCCTTAGGACACTTCTCCTCCTACTGATACGAGACACTATTCTGCCCACTGACATCAACAATGGGGCACAATATATCTCACTAACACCAATAATGGGTCACTATTCCTCCCAATGAGAACAATGATGGGACACTGATCCTCCCCCTAATACCAAATGTGGCAATATTTACTAAAATTTCCACTCTTGTTGGCCACATACCGGCCCCCCTACAGTTTGAAGGCCAATACATTGGTCCTTTGTTTAGCAAGTTTGGAATCCCCTGCTTTAGATATACTTTAAGCCTGCATTGCTTGCAGGCTCTATTCATAAATGCATTGTAACAGACTATTATGATGTATATTTAGTGCTTATGTGCAAAACAAAGCCATTTTGATGCATTTTCTTGCATCAAAATAATAATAACCCTTGGTTAACTTATTAATTCTTTGCTTGCTTATATTTTTTTGTTGCTAAGGGTTTTGGCTGAAGTATCACTTTAATGTCTGCATTACAGACGAGTTTTGGCACTTTTCTATTGCTCGAAAACACAGTGTTAGATGTCATTTCCCTTTAGCTCCTCTCCATTTTTAATTGCGTGATCTAAATCCTTTTTTTTTTCTTTTAAGCCCCTCTGATGGCACTAACCACCAACGGCAGGCCGTGATTTCCTTTTAACGTCTCTTTTTTTACGGTCTTTTAACACGCTTCAAAGGAAGTTTGATGCCTTTCACTTATACCACGTCTTGCATCAGCAGCCATGTGCTGGGAGACTTTGGAATGAAAAAAAAAAAAATGTCAGCGGTTTGAAGGTTCTGTCACAGGAATGGCGACTGTTTGTTTGTCAGTTCTGATACCAGATGTGGTACGGACCAAACCCCGCGTGGCTCCGATGAAGCGGGAGGACGAGGTGAAAGCTACCACCTGTCAAACCTGCTGGAAATTCGGTTACACAAGATGGCCCCTGGCCATCCTGCACCCGTACGGGTTTTATTATTGTTCCATAACCTCAGGTACATTTAATATCATAACAATGACATGGAGAAGCATCTTCTATACATCTCCAGCTCCTTAATGGTTGCTATTTTCAGACTTTCATCTCAGTTTAGACACAGAGCAACAGAGATTTCAAAGGTTTAGCGTTGCTGGCCTAGTCATAATTCAACTCTTATGAGAAACATGATAGAGGGTGTTTTCCGATCACCAGGTGACAATTTTTTCTAGTTGAAGAAGATTATGACAGCGGATAAACAGATTACTGGGGAAAAGGGATTTTGTTAGCTTTTAATGTTTTAAAGGTACGTGAGAAGCATGCATAACTGTGATGTGTTTAAAGAGAATCTGTTCCCAAATAAAGACAGGCAGAGGGCAAAGTACTAGTATGGTGGTCTCTCTGCAGATGTTGTTCTCCCTTTACTGACCTACCATCCCTTGTTCTGCACTGTGTTTCTGTGTGGAGGTGGCCATCTTTGTAGGGGCAGGGCTTTGCTTCCTCATGTCTCCATGTCTTCCCTCCAGCAAGGAGAACAGTGAGCAGCACAATAGTGACATCACCAATCCCCACTCCAAATCTTCTGAAAGTAATAGATAGAGGCTGCAGTACCTTAGATGATCTTATACTGCAAATATACAACTATTAGGCCCCTTCCTTCCTTTAGCTTTTTAGGTCTTTGGCTGAAGTACTAATTAGACCAGTATTGGCCCTTTTCTATGGCCTGAAAACACCATGGTAGATGTAATTTCCCTTTAACACCTCTGCACAGTGTCTTTGTATGGAGGTGGCCATCTTAGCACAGGTAGGGCTTTATTTTCTCATGTTCTCATGCAAAGCTCCCAACTGTCCCTGATTTCAAGGGACTGTCCCTGATTTGGAACAAAATTCCTCTACCCCTCTTTCCTGCTCATTTGTCCCTCATTTTGGTCTGATCTATATAGTTGAATATAAAATGCACTTTATATCTTTGAAAACGTGTTGAACCTTTTATTGAGCTTCT
The DNA here is from genome assembly GCF_037356315.1 of Lithobates pipiens. Taxonomy (NCBI): domain Eukaryota; kingdom Metazoa; phylum Chordata; class Amphibia; order Anura; family Ranidae; genus Lithobates; species Lithobates pipiens. Next base: position 315,800,002 of record NW_027507784.1, on the reverse strand, counting down.
AAATGTCTGCATTTGTAATCTTCAAAAGCCAGTATAAAGGAATAATAGCGGTAAATAAATAAACACTTGTGTGTTTACCTAACTTTTTTTTTGTATAATCCTCCTTTAAGAGGCGTGGCAGGGGGTGTGTCCGATGCCTACATGCTTTTGCTAATAGGTGTCGTTCTCCAGCAAGGAGTACATTGAGCAGCACAGTAGTGCCATCACCAAATCTTACTTCAAATCTTCTGAGAATATAAGTCAAGGGTAGCAGTACCTGAAATGATCTCACACTGCAGATATACAGCTATTAGGCACCTTCCACCCTTAGCATTTTTTTTTTAATGAGGGCTTTGGCTGAAGTGCTGCCTTAACATCTCAGTTATAGGCCGGTTTTGGTGCTTTTGTATGGCTTGAAAACATCATGGTAGATGTAATGTCCCTTTAAAACCTCTCCACTATGTCTTAAGTCCTAAGTTTTAAAAAAGGCATTCAAAATTCCTATGTAAGCCATTTTGTAATTTAAAGGGCCAGTTGTCCCTAATTTGATGTTTTGGTTACAGGTGGAAGCTGTTGGGGAAAGTCAAGCTCTGGGTTCTTATTGCAGTTGAGATCTCCCTGCAGCAATCACCAACTCTGTGATCTGTGTCTCAGTTTTGCTTCACAGCTTGGCTACACTTGTATATATTGTGACAGTTACGGATGCCATGCTCCTCTAAATGTGTATGCTTTAAGGGAGTGTCAATAGCTGCACACATGGCTGTACTGCATAGGTGAGGTTTTGAAACTTTCAATGCAAAGTGTAAGTTGTCAGAAGGGTTAGAACACCTGTCAGGTTATAATCATCACGTCTGTCTTCTTGTTTTGGTGATAACCATGTTTCCGTTTCTTGTTTTGGTGATAACCATGTTTCCGTTTCTTGTTCTGGTGGCAACCATGTTTCCATTTCTTGTTCTGGTGACAACCATGTTTCCGTTTATTGTTCTTTTGACAACCATGTTTCCGTTTCTTGTTCTGGTGACAACCATGTTTCCGATTCTTGTTCTTTTGACAACCATGTTTCCGTTTCTTGTTCTGGTGATAGCCATGTTCCTGTTTCTTGTTCTGGTGACAACCATGTTCCTGTTTCTTTTTCTGGTGACAACCATGTTTCCATTTCTTGTTCTGGTGACAACCATGTTTCCATTTCTTGTTCTGGTGACATCCATGTTTCCGTTTCTTGTTTTGGTGATAACCATGTTTCCATTTCTTGTTCTGGTGACAACCATGTTTCCGTTTCTTGTTCTTTTGACAACCATGTTTCCGTTTCTTGTTCTGGTGACAACCATGTTTCCGATTCTTGTTCTTTTGACAACCATGTTTCTGTTTCTTGTTCTGGTGATAGCCATGTTCCTGTTTCTTGTTCTGGTGACAACCATGTTCCTGTTTCTTTTTCTGGTGACAACCATTTTTCCATTTCTTGTTCTGGTGACAACCATGTTTCCATTTCTTGTTCTGGTGACAACCATGTTTCCGTTTCTTGTTCTGGTGACAACCATGTTTCCATTTCTTGTTCTAGTGATAACCATGTTTCCGTTTCTTGTTCTGGTGACAACCATGTTTCCGTTTATTGTTCTTTTGACAACCATGTTTCAGTTTCTTGTTCTGGTGATAGCCATGTTCCTGTTTCTTTTTCTGGTGACAACCATGTTTCCATTTCTTGTTCTGGTGACAACCATATTTCCGTTTCTTGTTCTGGTGACAACCATGTTTCCGTTTCTTGTTTTGGTGATAACCATGTTTCCGTTTCTTGTTCTGGTGGCAACCATTTTTCCGTTTCTTGTTCTGGTGACAACCATGTTTCCGTTTCTTGTTCTTTTGACAACCATGTTTCCGTTTCTTGTTCTGGTGATAGCCATGTTCCTGTTTCTTTTTCTGGTGACAACCATGTTTCCATTTCTTGTTCTGGTGACAACCATGTTTCCGTTTCTTGTTCTGGTGACAACCATGTTTCCGTTTCTTGTTCTGGTGATATCCATGTTTCCGTTCCTTGTTCGGGTGATAACCATGTTTCTGTTTCTTGATCTGGTGATAACCATGTTTCCGTTTCATGTTCTGGTGACAACCATGTTTCCGTTTCTTGATCTGGTGATAACCATGTTTCCGTTTCATGTTCTGGTGACAACCATGTTTCCGTTTCTTGTTCTGGGGATAACCATGGTTCCGTTTCTTGTTCTGGTGACAACCATGTTTCCGTTTCTTTTTCTGGTGTCACAGGGACAGGAAGGGCATTGAAATCTCCCCAATGGCATTACAGACGGCACATTCACAAAATTGATCCAAAACTAAAGATAACAAGAAATTCAGGCCAGAATGGGCTTTATTACTGCTTAAAATCTTGTTTTTAAAGTGGCCCTCAATCTGAAAGGCTTTAACTTCAACATGCCTCTAGAAGATGAGCTGATCACATCCTCATTATAGGAAGCCTCAGATAAAGCACTTATATCTCTCTACATGGCAGGTACTTCTAATGTACTTCTAAATGGAACACAGTTTGTCCAACAAGGTTCTAGTTCTGCTCTGTGTGCGGTCAGATGTGCCCCTTCAATGTCATGTAGTGCAAAGATGACATGTCCACCTTAATATTGCTACTGTAATACATAGAGGCATATTACATAAGAACCCCAGTGATAGCAAACAACTCTCCTTGATCTGTTACATCTTGTCTGTGATAAGACCGACTCTCGCTCTGTGCATGAAGGAGCCGCACATAATGCCAGGGCCTAATCCCAGCGACTGAGGGTGCAAAATACAATGCCTGAGAAGGGGGAAGAGAGAAAGGAAAAGAGAGAGAAAGGAGAGAGATGAGATAGAAAGACAGAGGAAGAGAGAGAGAGAGACAAACAAAGAAATAAACAAAGAGGGGGAGAGAGAGAGAGCAGTGAAAGTAATAGCGAGGGGGGGGGAGAAAAATAGAGAGGAGAGAAAGACAGAGAAACAGGGGGGAGAGGAGAGAGAGGGGAGAAACAGAGATGAGAGCGAGAGAAAGAGAAAGGAGAGAGGGAGAAATAGAAATAGAGAGGAGAGAGAGAGACAGAGAAACAGGGGGAGAGCGAGAGAAAGAGAGAGGAGAGAGAGAGAGAGAAAAAGAGGTAGAGAAAAATAGAGAGGAGAGAGACAGAGAAATGGGGGGGGGGGGGGGAGAAGAGAAAGAAATAGAGAGGAAGGAGATAGGAGAGAGAGAAATAGAGAGGAGAGAGAGAAATAGAGAGGAGAGTAAGAGAGAAATAGAGAGGAGAGAGAGAGAGAAGAGAAAGAAATAGAGAGAATAGAGAGAGAAGAGAAAGAAATAGAGAAGAAAGAGAGCGAGAATAAGAGAGGAGAGAGAGAGAAGAGAAAGAAATAGAGAGGAGATAGAGAGAAATAGAGAGAGAGTGAGAGAGAGAGAGAGAAAGAGAGAGAGAGAAAAGAGAGAGAGAGAGAGAGCAGAGAGAAAGAGAGAGAGAGGAGAGAGAAAAGAAAAATAGAGGAGACAGAGAAATGGGGGGGGGGGGAGAGACAGAGAGAGAGAAAAGAAAGAAATAGAGAGGAGAGAGAGAGAGAAATAGAGAGGAGAGAGAGAAGCGCGTGAGAGAGAAATAGGGGTGAGGAGAGAGAAAGAGAGATAGAGAAAAGAAAGAAATAGAGAGGAGAGAGGGAGGCGAGGGAGAGAGAGAGAGTAGGAGAGAGGAGAGAAATAGAGAGGAGAGAGAGGGGGAAAGAGAGAGAGTAAGAGAGAGAGAGAATTAGAGAGAGAGGGAGAGGAGAGAGAGAAATAGAGAGGAGAGAGAGAGGAGGAGATAGAAATTGAGAGGGGGAGAGAGAGATAGAGAGAGAAGAGAAAGAAATAGAGAGGAGAGAGAGAAAATTAGAGAGGAGAGAGAAATAGGGAAGAGGTGAGAGAGAGAGAGAAGAGAAATAGAGAGGAGATAGAGAGAAATAGAGAGAGAAAGAGAGAGGACAGAGAGAAAGAGAGAGGAGAGAAAATAAAAATAGAGGAGACAGAGAAATGGGGGGGGGGAGAGAGAGGAGAAAGAAATAGAGAGAGAGGGAGAGAGAGAAATAGGGGAGGGGGAGAGAGAGAGGGGGGGAGAATTAGAGAGAGGGGGTGGGGGAGAGGTGAGAGAGAAATAGAGAGGAGAGAGAGAGGAGGAGATAGAAATTGAGAAGGGGGCGAGAGAGCGAGAGAGAGGGGATAGAGACAGAGAGGAGATACGAGGAATAAAAAAGAAAACAAGGAGAGAATGAAAAGATAAGAAAGGGAGAAGGAAAAAGGAAGGAAGAAAGAAGGGTAGAAGAGATGGAAGGAAGGGAGGAAGATAAATAGGAAAGAAGGGTAGATTGAAGAGAGGGAGGTAGGATGGGAGAGGAGAGGATAGGATAGGAGAGGAGAGGAGAGGAGAGGCACAAGAGAGAGAGAGAAAAACAGAAATAGGTGAAAAGAAGCAAAGAGAGGAATGTGAGAAAAAGAGAGCGTTAAATTGGGGGAATTAAAGTTCAACTCCAGAATAAGCAGATATTGTCTAGAAATTAGAGATGTGTTCGTTCTTCCTTTGAATCTTGGTGTGCTTTGTGTATTTGCTCCAGAACTGTGCAGTAATCCGGGGTGAGACTTCTCCTCTGTAAAGGAGCTTCCTCTCTCCATGTGAAGGGGAACTGGTCTTGTCTCCGCCCCTTCTGTCGTTTTCTGCTGGCAGCCTGTGATTGGTGGAGCCCGCTGAGTCCCTCCCACAGCTCTACTCTCTGCAAAGCCTATGTATAGCGCAGTGATGATGATGTCACTGCTACTTTTACAAGGTAATATCTGGATTTAAAAAGGCATTTGGTGCCCATAAGGTGGATTTCTATCCTTTGTGACTATTAAGGAATGTATGTTAAATGGAAGTTTTTGTTTCTGGAGTTCAGCTTTACAGCCTCTTGCACGCAGGTTTTTTTTTTTTAACTCTTCTAGAAGCCTTCTGCCGGGCAGCAGCATTTTTGCAGAAAAAACACCTGATGCTTGTAAAAGTATCTGACCCTCTTACAACCGTTTAGGTGCATTTACAGGTGTCAATCGCTTGGGCGTTAGTTCATTTTATTGGCCAGAGCGAATAATTTATTCTGGTATTTAAAATAAATTTATCGTTTAACCGCTAAACGCACCTAGCGGTAACGTGCATTTAGACATGTTTACAAACGTCAAGTGTTTTTTCTGCCCAAACTCTGCTGCTCCTGGACGCACTGGCAGTGGGTTTTTTCTGCCTCTAAACTCTCCTGACACTAAATAATGCTAAAAGTCTATGGGGTTTATTTACTAAAGCTGGAGAGTGTAAAATCAGTGTCACTTCTGCAGACAAACCAATCAGCTTCTAACCTCAGCTTGTTCGGCAATAAAACCTCCAAGTTGATTGGGTTCTCTGCAGACAAGTGACACTGATTTTACACTCTCCAGCTTTAGTAGACCAATCCCATAGGCCAGTGGCCTTTGCTTGCTTTTATCTGGCCCTTTGGGTATTATTTCATTCACTGATACCAACAATGGGGCATAATTCCTCTCAATGCCTAATGCAGGGGCACAATCTGGCCCAATGACACCAACAATGGGGCAAAATGCCTCCCAGTGATACCAACAATAGGGCCCAATGACACCACTGATGGGGCACAATTCCTCCCAATGACACGACAATGGGGCACAATTCTTCCCACTGATACCAACAATGGGGCGCTATTCTCCGGCTGATGTCAGCACCTTTTCTACCCCCAATTGCCACAGTCCAGCTCCCCAAAATTCAAAGGACAGTAAACTGGCCCTTTTATTATAAGGGTTGAAAACCCTTTCCATAGGCTAACAGGAGAGTTTAGAGGCAGGAAATAAACACCAGACGCCCCATAGGAGCACTGTAAAAACGTCTGGTGTGCATGAGGCCTAAGAGTCAGTGTTGTAGCTGTAAAAACATAAATTATAAAAAGAGGCACAAAAGAAGAGTGAATGCCAAAAGGAAAAAGAAAAGAACGATTAAAGAAAAAGCCCAGTGAAGTTTCTGTATTTATCATTGCAATGTAGTTGGTCTGCATACACAGTAATAAATACGCTTATCTTGTGTTCTATGCTTTGAGTTGGAACAAAATACTGTGTGCTAGTAGCATGCTGGAGAGACGGACCGCCTCAACAGCCTTAGATGATACACAGAGATGAAACAAATCCTCCTACATAGGATTTCCCTATTTATCTGCAGTCTTCTCCTCTCTACATCCCTTCAAAAGGGCAGATTGTGTTAAAAATCTTTCCTTATCTGTCAGAAGCACAGAGGAGGGGGTGGAGAGACTACAGTTACAGTGTGCGAGAGCTGATTGGAGGAAAGGCACACACCCCCCTCACCACAGGAGAAGAACTGTGTTCTGAATAGACAAGCTCACTGCTGAGCTCTCCACCCCCCTCCCGACACAAAATTATCTCATGTGTGTCAGTGATGAATGATGGTGTCTGAGCAAACACACTTGTGACCTGGCTCCGAGATGAACGAGATTGCTGGCCCTTGGCCAGTTTGGAAAACTTCTCAGAAGTGACATATGCTGATAACAGAGGAAGGAAGCACCAGAGAGAAACGACACTTAGAGCTTTGGAGAGAGATAAGTAAACACTGCAGATATTTGTGCTTTTGCTTAGATTTCATGACTGAGGTTTCCAACCACTTTAACTCGTGTGCATCACAAAGTAAGGGAAAAAAAAAGACAAAATGATGGTAGCTTTGATTGGGCTTAAATGACCACATCAAGTCCTTCACCCACTTCTACAAACTGTCACTGTCATTCCCGATCAGCCACTTTAACCCTCATACATGAGAGGCAGCAGTTGAATCTCTCCAGCAATCTACTCACCTCGGTTTAATCCATCGCTAAAGGCCAGCGATCTCATCCGTCTTGGAGCCAGGTCACAAGTGTGTTTGCTCAGACACCAACATTCATCACTGATACAAAGTTTAAACGCTTATTGCAAGTTGTTTAAAGGGCTTTATCTGCATCGATAAATCACCCTAATTGCCTGGCCAGGGAACGGAGGGAGATGTCAGCGTGCAAACAAAAAAAAGCATGTTCAAACAATCAGGGCAATTCAAAGGGTTGGGTGCCGGGGAACGAGGCCCGACGATGGCGTAAGATGAGCAAATATCAGGTCCATCAGGAGCTAGGCTCAGGGCTTGTTTGCTTTACAGAGAGACCGAGATACAGGTGAACATTTAGAGATGGCGTGTATTATGTCGGCGTTACGCTAAACAGTTTAACCGTGTAAAATGCTGAAGGTTTAACCCACTGATTCTCAACCAGGGTTCCGTGCAACCCTAGGGTTCCTCCAGAGGTTGCTAGAGGTTCCTTCAGCATTGGACAATTTCTGCCTCTTGAGGTTTCCACTGACACCATTGATCTTTTTAGCTATCTATAAGGAGGTAATTCTTCCCAATGACCACAAGTGTAAGGACCATTCTTCCCACTGACCATCACACTAATGTTTCATGAGTTGTAGATTTCTAATTTTTAGCAGGGGTTCCCTGAGACTGGAGAATTTTTTCAAGGGTTCCTGTGTTGAAAAGGTTGAGAAAGGTTGGTTTAACCATTTCGGCCCCCCGGAAGCTTTACCCCCCTTCCCGATCAGGCCATATTCTTGTGACATGGCACTTTAACTGACAATTGCATTTTATTATTATTATCAACATCATTATCATTACTATTTTTAAATGTAGTTATTATATATTGGTATAGACTATTTATTATTATTATTATTATTATTATTATTACTAGTAGTAGAAGTAGTAAATATTATCATCATCATTATTATCACTATCATCATTATTTATTGTTAAAGTATTTATTGGTATGGATTTTGTTATTATTATTATTATTATTATTATTATTATTATTATTATTAATACTGTTTTCTTTAGAGATATTAGTAGTAGTAACATATTTTTTTTATATTACTATTATTATTCTTAGTATTATTATTATAACTAGTAATGAGTATATATATATATCATTATTTATTGTTAAAGTATTTATTTATGTATTTTTTTTAGAGATATTAGTAGTAGTAACATATTGTTTTATATTACTATTATTCTTATTCTTAGTATTATTATAACTAGTAGTAGTATATATTATTATTATTATTATCATCATCATTATCATTACTATTATAATTATTTATTGTTAAAGTATTTATTATTTATTGGTATGTATTATTATCATTAGTAGTAGTAGTTGATTCTTATTCTTAGTATTATTATTACTAGTTTTAGTATATATACTGTATATATTATTATCATCATCATCATTATTATCATTACTATTATCATTATTTATTGTTAAAGTATTTATTATTTTTAAGTATGGATAATATATTATTATTATTAGCAGTAGTAAAAAAAAGTATATTTTTTATTCTTACTATTATTCTTATTGTTACTACTACAAGTAGTAGCATATATATTATTATTGTAATTTATTTTCATTACCATCATCGTCATTATTATAATTACTATTACAAATATTTATTGTTAAAGTATTTTAGAATTTATAGGTATGGATTATTTATTATTAGCAGTAGTATATTCTTATTTTTAGTAGTATATTTATTTTTTATTTATTTCAGTTACTTATATAGCGCCATCAATTTACACAACGATTTACATATATTTATTATTATTATTATTATTATTATAATACAGAATTTATATAGCGCCAACAGCTTGCGCAGCGCTTTACAACATGAGGACAGACATTACACATTTATTTATTATTATTATTTTCATCATCATCATTCTTTTTATTACTATTATTATTTATAGTTCATGTAATTATTGTTTATGGTATAGAATATTTATTTATTTATTTATTTTAGGCAGGGATGTTTCCGGGGGCAGATCCCCACCATCGGGGACTGCACCTGGGTATCAGCTGTTGACTGTACATTCTACTCTTGGTGGTGCAGGCCTCTTGGCATCACACTGAGGGGGTCCCTGCAGCTGGCTGTCTTTGCTTTGAAATAGGATCAGTGAGGAATGAGGTGGGATCACAGCATGGAGCTCCTGAGGACTGCAGGCTGAGTGCTGACACATCAGCTGGCATCACCACCACCACAAGCTGTGGGTGTCCGGCAGGTGATAATGGCTTCCCCCAGGCTCAGCTCACACATGTGTGCTTTACAGCAGTACAACGTTCATCTCTAATGCACAGAAGCGGAACTGCTTGTGCTTCCAGACCAAAACTGCAACCGCGCCCAAAGCCAACCAAACGAAATATATATATATATATATATATATATATATATATATATATATATATATATATATATATATATATATATATATATATATATATATATATAATATATATATATATATATATAAATATAATATATATATATATATATATATATATATATATATATATATATATATATATATATATATATATATAAGACATGCAAAGTGCTAAAGCTTGTGCTCTTTATAAAACAGCCACAGCCTGAGTACAAAGGCCTGTCCCCTGCCAGCCTGTACCAGAGAAGGACCATTACTCTCTGTATAGAAGCAGAGGACTCTCTGCAGAGGTCTTGCATGGTCATAGTTCTATCAGCTCTGTGCAAGAGCGTTTCTAATCGTAGGCTATAGGCCAGACTCAGTAGGGGGGAGGGGTGTTGGACCTCTGCAGAGAGACCACTTAGAGTAAGGGTCCTTCTCTGCAGCATGCTGACAGGACAGGCTTTACTATTCGACTGTCAACTGTAAAGCTGCAATTAAACCTCAGCTTTTTGAAACGTGGGCAGCTTCGCCGCAATTTCAAAACGCCATGGTGTGAATGACAAATCGCAGAACCCACATTTGAGATGCCATTCATTTGAATGGCATCTAAAATCACGGTGCGGTTCTGCTGCGATTATCGTGCAATTAATCGCGGCAAATGCATTGCGTAAAGCATGTCACCCAAAAGATGCTCCTGAATTATTATTTTTTTGGGGGGGCGACAAGCTTCAAGTGATGCGGTTTTCCACAATCGCAACGCTAGAACCGCACTGCGATTTTAGGTGCCATTCAAATGAGCGACATCTCAAATGTGCGTTTTAAAATTGCGGGCAGAATCGTGGCATATGTGCCCACGATTCAAAAAGCCGAGGTGTGAAGTGCAGCCTGGGGCTTTGCACACCTTTTGCTTTGATGCAACTGGAATGTACAGTGCCTTGCAAAAGTATTCACCCCCTTGTCTTTTTACTATGTTGTTAAATTACAGCCTTTATTTCAATGTGTTTTTAATCTGAATTATATGTGATGGATCAGAATAGTCTAAGTTGGTGAAGGAAAATTAGAAAAATATATACATAAAACTATTTTTCACAAACAAAAAACGATAATAGGCATGTGCGTGTGTATTCACCCCCTTTGTTATGAAGCCCATAAAAAGCTCTGGTGTAACCAATTACCTTCAGAAGTCACATAATTAGTGGAATGATGTCCCCCTGTGTGCAATCTAAGTGTCACATGATCTGTCATTACATATACACACCTTTTTGAAAGGCCCCAGTGGCTGCAACACCTAAGCAAGAGGCACCACTAACCAAACACTGCCATGAAGACCAAGAAACTCTCCAACCAAGTAAGGGACAATGTTGTTGAGAAGTACAAGTCAGGGTTAGGTTATAAAAAATATCCAAATCTTTGACGATCCCCTAGGACAGTGATGGTGAACCTTGGCACCCCAGATGTTTTGGAACTACATTTCCCATGATGCTCATCCACGCTGCAGTGTACTTGAGCATCATGGGAAATGTAGTTCCAAAACATCTGGAGTGCCAAGGTTCGCCATCACTGCCCTAGGAGCACCATCAAATCTATCATAACCAAATGGAAAGAACATGGCACAACAGCAAACCTGACAAGAGACGGCCGCACACCAAAACTCACGGATCGGGCAAGGAGGGCATTAATCAGAGAGGAGCATAGAGACCTAAGGTAACCCTGGGGGAGCTGCAGAGTTGCACAGCAGAGACTGGAGTATCTGTACATAGGACGACAATAAGCCGGACACTCCATAGAGTTGGGCTTTATGGCAGAGTGGCCAGAAGAAAGACATTACTTTCAGCAAAAAAACAAATGGCACATTTTGAGTTTGCGAAAAGGCATGTGGGAGACTCCCAAAATGTATCTGATCTGGTCTGATGAGACTAAAATTTAACTTTTTGGCCATCAAAGAAAACGCTATGTCTGGTGCAAACTCAACACATCACATCACCCAAAGAACACCATCCCCACTGTGAAACATGGTGGTGGCAGCATCATGCTGCAGGGATGTTTTTCAGCAGTCGGGACTGGAAAACTGGTCAGAGTTGAGGGAAAGATGGATGGTGATAAATACAGGGATGTTCGTGAGCAAAACCTGTACAACTCTGTGTGATTTGAGACTAGGACTGGTGTTCACCTTCCAGCAGGACAATTACCCCAAACACACTGCTAATGCAACACTCGACTGGTTTAAGGAGAAACATGTAAATGTGTTGGAATGGCCTAGTCAAAGCCCAGACCTCAATCCAATAGAAAATCTGTGGTCAGACTTAAAGATTGCTGTTGACAAGTACAAACCACCCAACTTGAAGGAGCTGGAGCAGTTTTGGAAGGAGGAATGTGCAAAAATTCTAGTGGTAAGGTGTGGCAAGATCATAGAGACTTATCCAAAGTGACTTGGAGCTGTGATAGCTGCAAAAGATGGCTCTACAAAGTATTGACTTTAGGGGGGCTGAATAGTTATGCACATTGACTTTTTTTGTTATTTTGTCCTATTTATTGTTTGCTTCACAATAAAAAATAAAAAAACATCTTGAAAGTTGTGGGCCTGTTCTGTAAATTAAATGATACAAATCCTCAAACAATCCATGTTAATTCCAGGTTGTGAGGCAACAAAACACAAAAAATGCCAAGGGGGGTGAATATTTTTGCAAGGCAATGTAGATGATTAAAACTGAGATTTCAGATTAGATAAAAATAAAGGGGCCTATCAACGTTTTCACCCAAGATTCACTCTTTTTTTTTTTTCCATAGGATTAAATTAGAAAATGTGCGAATCTTGGGTGAAATGTTGGGATAAATGACCCCACATTTTTATTTTATTTATTTTATTTGTTTTAGATACACATGTATACATCAGCATGATGTATAAAATTTTACTGAAGAGCATAAACAGATATGCGCTCATCACTGTGCTGCTTCTCCTTTCACTGTCCAGTCACAGGCTGGGGGCGGATCCAGGATGGCCTGGGCTTAAGAGGAAGTGGGTTGAAGGATGAGGACAACTAGTGAAGGAAAAGAAGTACTGCAGGAAAATCTCTGGATTGAAGGTGAATATTGCAGCAAAGCTATTTTTAAAGATTTTATCTTCTAAAGGCCTTTTTTTTTTAAAACCTGTTTTCTTTAGCTGGAGTTCTGCTTTAAATCTAAGGAAGAGACTCCTGATACTGTCTTTGACACGTACAAAGGACAGGATGGGGAAAACAGGATCTGAGAAGGGAAAAGGTCTTTGCATGCAAAGTCTGGATCAGAACAGGCAATCAATCAGCAGAAAATGTTTCCTGGGCTTCAAGAAGCAGACAAGCAGACAGCCCATCCGTGTGTATAAAAGACGGAGGAATATATACAATCCAATGTCGGCCTGCTTCCCCCGAGTCAATCCCCCCCGGCCTCTGCCACAACAAAGTCACAGAGGGCTGCGAAGGCCGAACACCAACCAGCCTCTGCAGGCTATTGCCTAATATGGCGATACGGGCACTGCACAGTTAATGATGTCATGCTGATTAAAGGCACACTAACCTGCCAAATATTCCCCAACCACGTGGAGTGCAAAGAGATATATACAGTGTGGGCAGTTCTATAGCACCCCATTGTTATGTGCAAATCCAGGGCTGCTGCTTCCATCTGAAGTCCTGTTCATACTTGTGCTGCATCTGCAGCACATCGCAACTCTAAACCAAATTACGCAGGCGATGTCCACTCAGTCACGTATCTGCGTTCAAAATTCAGAAGCTCGAAAAAGTCTTGCACCAATTTTTTTAAAGTAAATTCAGGTCCGCAGGAAATCATATATAAAAGACCAAACAGAGCCTCTTTCATCACATTATTTGAAAGAAATGTAAGAACTTTTTTTTTCTTTTGAGGCAAAAAAAGCTATAAAAAGTTCAGATTGACATTTCATAGAGCACACAGGGGTTGTGCTATATAAGACCTTGTAGCAATAAAGCCACCTCCACCCAAGAGATGTCCAATATTTGATGTTAAGTCACTGCCAGGAGCATGTAGTACTCCTGATCCTTGATAGCTGCTGGTCTCATTCCAGCATCTTGGTTTTGGCTGTGATGCATCCCTGTCTTTTTTTACCATCTGCAAGGTGATTGATGTGGCCAGTCTTTTGTGTGGAGACCAAACCTCATTTAAGTCAGCCAAGTCTGCAGTCCCATGCTTGTGATATTGCGTTTGTAACACGTGCTCCAATCTCCCTGTCTGTCTGTCCTGCTCTGCAGTTTGGATTACCTCGTTGATGACCTCGGATCGGATATCGACTATTCTTTAAACTCTGCCTGCCTTTTGAACTACGGATTTGACCCTGACTATTCTGAATCTTGCCTGCCTTGTGCCTGGATTGTCATTGAACTACTCTGCCTGTCTGCCAACTGCAAGTACCTCATTGTTGTGTCCAGTTTGTGCCTGCCCCAGCATGGGGGCGCAACCAAGTACTGGTAGGACTGAATGAATGAGTGACTTGTATATCACTACCTATGCGAACTGAATCGCTTTAGGGCGATTTAGCCGCCGTTGTCCATCTGCAGTATAGCGTGGTCCTTTGACCCATGGGGTCCCGACACGTTTACAAACACACGTATTTGCCCAATTTTACCACAGGATCTAATTAACCTACCAGCATGTCTTTGGCCTGCTTGCTTTATGGGAAAGGGAGCTGCTATTGGTGAAGAACATAGAAGCCAGCTGTAGTGCCTGACCACCTGCATTAGGGGGCAAGCGTGACAGCCATGCCCACAAGCGACTGTCATAGTTTTGAACATTTCCTATCAGATGAGCCTTGGATTGGTTTTAAACGAGGTGCCCTGTTCTTTACCAATTGATACCATTGGAACTCTTGTTGATTTGTTTTTTATAGTGGAGTTCCACCCAAAAATTGAACTTCTGCTTTTTAGAATCCTCCCCCCCTCCGGTGTCACATTTATACCCGTCTAATACAGGTATTTTGCTCCCACTTCTGGGCATAGATACCCGAACCACCCGTGGGTATCTACTAGACTCCCCCCCCCGCTGTCTTCTGGGAGACACATGGGTCCCAGGAGACAGCAGAGACCAGTGGGAACGCGCAGCGCAAGTCGTTCATGCGCAGTAGGGAAACAGGAAGTGAAGTCACAAGGCTTCACTTCCTGATTCCCTTACCGAAGATGCCGTTGCCTCCACCTGAGAGCCGAGGGACAGATCGGCTGTGGGTGCTGACATTGCGGGTGCCCTGGATAGGTAAGTGTCCATATTTTAAAAGTCAGCAACTGCAGTATTTGTAGCTGCTGACTTTAAAAAAAATAAAAAATTGGCAGAACTCCGCTTTAAGCAGCAACCATGGCTTAGGGTCTGACCCAACACCAATGGGCCTCGAATATCCATGAGATTACAAATCATTGGAACCTGTTTGAGGTTGTGCTGATGGGTTTTTCATATTTTTTTTAGCCAAAACGTAACCATGGGCAACTCTTCAACTGGCTTGCAATGCCTCAAGGTCAGTGTGTTCACTCCAATGCCACAGTAAGGGTGTACTCACACTACTAGCCTTTGTACGATTGTCCTTACTCCCCTGTGGGTGCTAACGGGTTTCCAATTTTTTTAAGTTAAACCCTAACCGCGAGAGGGCAACTCTTTAAAAGGCTTGCAACACTTCAAAGTCATTGTATTCATTACAATGCCACACTAAGCCCTTGTATACACGGTCAGACATTCTGACAACTAAATCGAGTTGTCAGAAAATCCGATCGTACATAACGTGATGACGTTATTTCATTAGGACGGGTCTACGTTCAGGCTAGTAGCGAATAGCTTTGGTCTAGGAATTCGATCTGAGCATGCGTGGCACTTTGTCTGATCGGAATTCTCTACACATGATCGGACAAAGTCCGATCAGATCATGTTGTCGGGAAATTTTATAGCCCAGCTTGAAAACTTGGTCCGTCGGATACTCTGACGCAAACAGTTCGATGGAGCCCACACACTGTCGGATTATCGGAATGTCCGACCGTGTGTACAAGGGCTAAGAATGTACTCACGCTAATAGCCTACTAGTATCCCCTACTTCCCTGTGGCTGTGCATTCACATTGTGCCAGGCCTAAGCACACCTATGTCATTGTCCCTGCCATAGATCAATATGATCCCTGTTTCCATGATCCATAGGTGCTCAGTCATTCATAAGTGTTCCATGCTTGGACATGTTGATCACAACATGCTGGAGTGCAACTGAACTGCTTCCCAGTCCGACCTTTTTCAAGTGGGCAAGGGTACGGTACAGAGCAATCACACTACTCAAATGAACTAGACTTCAGGGTTGAAGCATCTTCAGGCACAGTACATACACCCTAATGTACACGCTAAGTAGAGCTCATGCCCAGATTCAACTCATCTGACCCACTGCAAATAAACATCTTTAAAGCCAATGTCCAAGGAAAGGAACAATCAGCCCTTACAGTGGGGCAACCCCCACACTGGAAAGGTTAAATGCTTTTATATCTATGGTGCCTTTAAAAGCACTTTTACATACCCGACCAAACCCCCCCCCACCGGCAGCTGGCGCTCTCCTCTCCTGCCTTACTCTTTGGCAATGGACTGTTCCCCATCGTTCTCACATGCAATGCAGGATTATGGGTTCTGCATTGGTTTTGATAATGTCAGAGGACCTGTGAAGAAGAGAATAAACTGTGGGAACCTGTCTTACAACCCAGGGAGGAGAGGATCAGGTGAGTAAAAATGTTTTAACTCTTGCAGTTCATGGGCAGCCCTACTGCAAAGGAGCAATTTCTTTTCCCCAGAGTTCAGTTTTACCATAGGTGACACAACTAAACCCCTTTAACCATGCCCAGGGGCGGACTGACAACTCATGGGGCCCCTGGGCAATAGGAGATTATGGGGCCCCCAGGCAATCAGAGATTATGGGGCCACACAGTATACACACACACACACACACACACACAGTATAAAATCACACAGGTTACACATACATGTACACACACAGATATGTTTCTACTGGCTGAGAAGGTACTGGAGAGGTGGGGCAGCTATCATTTCTGGATTTTTAGACCAAAATGATGTCAGCAAGGGACATTTCAGATGGAAGATGTAAAAAAACACAGAGTTTTACATACTGTCCCTGGTTTTACTGAGGCTGGCAACCCTGATGGTGCCCCCTAGTGGCCGGGGCCCTCGGGCAGTGCCCAAGTTGCTGAATGGTCAGTCCGCCCCTGACCATGCCATGCTTCTACCAGTTAAGGCTGACTTTCCAAAAGACTCAAAGAACCTTCATCAATGGCCAAGAACATCTTCTAACAAATGGTTTAGGTTTAGAACCTATGTAAGTTTTTTTTTTTTTTAGGTCTACCAAGATTTCCCCTATTGTGGTCTCCAAACTATGGCCCTGGGGCTGGATGTGGCCCTTTGGTTGCCTTTATCTGTTCCCTTGGTGTATTATTCCTTCCACTGACACCAAAAATGGGGCATAATTCCTTCCACTGACAACCAAAATGGGGCACTGACAACAACTATTTGTTTCCCTAATACCAAAGATCGGCATTGTTTACTACTATTGGACACAGTCTAGCCCCTCTAAAGTCGTAAACTGGCCCTTTCTCTAGAAAGTTTGGAGACCCCCACGGAATATAGAATATTATATTAAAAAAAAAATATATATATATATATATATATATATATATATATATATATATATGATGTGATACACCAGATATATCTGATGCTAGTTCTGTTTTAAGGAAACAAAGTCTACAGAAGACAAATTAAACTAAAAAAACAGTCCTAAGATCCGGCAGTGAGATTCCCGGCATAAACCTTGAAACATCCCTGAAAACCCAGAGAGATGGCAGGTAAGGCTGTTTTACTGCGAGGATTACCATAACTTGGGAAGACGGAGAGTTGACTCTGCTAAGAGATAAAGGGATAACGAGCAGGAGATGCAGATATCTGTAAGTTTTACACAATTACACGATCGGAACAAATGCCATAGTAAAATGAAAAAAATTAAAATGTGGGTGCCTGTCCCTTTAAGGGGCTATTAGAAATAATGTGAATTATTTATACAGGTTAATACATTAGTCCAAAAAAGGGACAACTTAGGAGGAACGTGGGACAGAGACATCTAGTTCCAAATGTGGGTCAGTCTCTCCAGAAAAAAGACAGTTGGGAGCTACACCAGGATACGTAAAGTGTATGTCAAGCCATTCTTTTTTTTATAGTTTTGAATGGAGGGGGTGGGGATTATAACCCCTTTTGGGTTCTTACAGCTTTCTGGTGCTCTGTCAGAGAAACTTACCATTCCAGACTTGGTTACTTTTCACTGGACAGGTGAGGGGAACACTCCCACTGCAACACAGACAGATGGGGAAGGTTAAAACCCCAGATTTTTATTTTTGTGTCCATGCTGAAGATTTCCCTTTCTGACAGCAACTGCGTAGAAATCTTTCAAATGGAGCTCTGGCGAGCAGGCAAAACCCAAGACTCTATCCCTAATATATTTGAGTCAAAGCGCAAAACGACAAACTGAACCTCAAATCAGGTACTGCTGCGCTGTCTCTTTAGTTAAGCCATAGAACTCTGAGACTCCTTTGTTATGTTTTATGTTTATTTGTCAGGTATTTTGTTTACAGTGGGGATAATAATTATTTGATCCCCTGCAGATTTTGTAAGTTTGCCCACTTACAAAAAAAATTAAGTGTCTATAACTTTTATCATAGGTGTATTTTAAATGATAGAAACAGAATATTAAACAAAAATCCAGAAAAAACACAATACAAATGTTATAAATTGAGTTTCAGTTCAGTGAGTAAAAAAAAAAATATTTGATCCCCTACCAACCAACAATATTTCTGGCTCCCACAGACTGGCTACAGTATGTGCTCATGTGGTACACAGAGCAGTCCTGTCCATTTAACCACTTAAGGACCGGAAGGATTTGCCCCCTTAAAAAGTCGCTTAAAAAAAAAAATTACGCCCTTTTTTCCCACAAATAGAGCTTTCTTTTGGTGGTATTTGATCACCTCTGCAATTTTTTTTTGTTTTTTTTGCGTTACAAACAAAAAAAGGCTGTAAATTTTGACAAAAAAAATAATATTTTTTCATTTTTGCTATAATAAATATCCCCCAAAAAATGTAAAAAAAAGAATTTCTTCATCAATTTAGGCTGTTATGTATTCTTCTACATACTTTTCGTAAAAAAAAACGCAATAAGCGTATATTGATTGGTTTGCGCAAAAGTTATAGTGTCTACAAAATAGGGGATAGATTTATGGCATTTTTATTATACCATTTTTTTTTTACTAGTAATGGTGGTGATCAGTGATTTGCGACATTGTGGCTGACAGATCAGACACTTTTGACACCTTTTTGGGACCATTGACATTTAAACAGCGATTAGAGCTAAAAATAGCCACTGATTACTGTATAAATGTCACTGGCAGGGAAGAGGTTAACACTAGGGGGCGATCAAGGAGTTAAGTGTTCCCTAGGGAGGTGTTTATAACTGTGCGGTCAGTGTAGTGACTGGAGGAAGTGAGAGATCGCTGTTTCTAATCACTAGGAACAGCAGATCTGTCTCTCCTCCCCTGTCAGAATGGGGATCTGTCTGTTTACATTGACAGATCCTTATTCTTTCTCTCTCAGGAGCGATCGTGGGTGGTCGGTGAACATCACGACTGCCGGCCACGCGCGTGCCCCCTAGTGGACTTAAAGTAGCCTACCCACAATGACAGCGGTGTTTGCCCAGGAGAGCCAACCTGCCGCAGTACAAATGCAGCGGCTGGTCCTTAACTGGTTAAAAAGGTGGTCCTAACCACAACTCGTTATGTGTATAAAAGACACCTGCCAACAGAATCTCTTTCTTCTATTCAAACCTCACCATCATGGGCAAGACCAAAGAGCTGTCAAAGGATGTCAGGGACGATATTGTCCATCATGGGCAAGACCAAAGAGTGTCAAAGGATGTCGGGGACAATATTGTCCATCATGGGCAAGACCAAAGAGTGTCAAAGGATGTTGGGGACAATATTGTCCATCATGGGCAAGACCAAAGAGTTATCAAAGGATGTCGGGGACAATATTGTCCATCATGGGCAAGACCAAAGAGTGTCAAAGGATGTCAGGGACGATATTGTCCATCATGGGCAAGACCAAAGAGCTGTCAAAGGATGTCGGGGACAATATTGTCCATCATGGGCAAGACCAAAGAGTGTCAAAGGATGTCGGGGACAATATTGTCCATCATGGGCAAGACCAAAGAGTGTCAAAGGATGTCAGGGACGATATTGTCCATCATGGGCAAGACCAAAGAACTGTCAAAGGATGTCGGGGACAATATTGTCCATCATGGGCAAGACCAAAGAGTGTCAAAGGATGTTGGGGACAATATTGTCCATCATGGGCAAGACCAAAGAGTTGTCAAAGGATGTCGGGGACAATATTGTCCATCATGGGCAAGACCAAAGAGCTATCAAAGGACGTCAGGGACAAGAGTGTAGCCCTGCACAAGGCTGGAATGGGCTACAAGACCATCAGCAAAACGCTTGGGGAGAAGGAGATAACTGTTGGAGCGATTATTCACAAATGGAAGAAATACAAAATAACCATCAATCGCTCTCAGTCTGGAGCTCCATGCAAGATGATGAATTATATTTATAATATAACAGTAAAAATAGATATAAAAAATCCATAAATGTGAAAACTTAAAAAAAAAACTACTATAAAATTAAAATAAAATTAGTTTTGGCAGGACTAACCTGACTAAAAATAGTTCTCTTTAGAGTCCTGTACTTGGCTACCAATGTCTACCATCTCTGCTCTCACCTTCCATATTTATTAGAGATACCCAATATGTAGAAGAATTGAGAAGCTCGTGACTGTCCCCCCTTCCACCCACTATTATCAATTGCCAGGCCCAAGCAATGTCATGTTGGGGAAAGTCCTTCAACACAGAGCTTACACAGGGATTTCTACTCGTGCTAAACGTCACACTGCGGGAGAGAAGGGAAGGTTAAAGCGTTTGTTACCCCAACACCTCAGAATTCTGCTATGTGGCTGCTGCACCATGTACTTGTATGAAAATATATCCCATTCTCTTTATATTGCTTCCTTTACGTGAAATCCCTGGTGTTCCTGATAGTTGCCCTGCTTTCCTATTAAAAGCTGACTACACTAAGCAGGAGAGCACACTGTGGTCAGTTCTCTAGCTACGCTAGGAACTCAGTGTACTCTACTCAAATGGTCAGACTTGTACTGACACCCCCCCCACCCCCCCGCTGCACAGCCATTTACTGGGAAGCTCAGTGTGCTGCTGCTTCTCCTCCCCAAGGTCATATGCAGCTGAAAACAAAGGGAATATGATCACATATAAAAAAGGAAAAAAAAGGCATTTATAATGTTTTATATATATATATACATACATCTTTTGCCGTTCATTTCTATTTTAAACTGAATGGGTTGTTTTACAAGGTAATCTTTTACAATCACTTTAAGTATAATCACTTTTAAGTAACTATTAGTAGCAAAAAAGGTGAGCTATAAAGAGAAACTGTTGCTTTGCTTGTTTTTTTAATTTGAATTATATGTGATGGATCAGAACACAATAGTCTAAGTTGGTGAAGTAAAATTACAAAAATACATACATAAAACTATTTTTCAGAAATAAAAAATGGATAATTGGCATGTGCGTATGTATTCACCCCCAATGTTATGAAGCCCATTAAAAGCTCTGGTGCAACCAATTACCTTCAGAAGTCACATAATTAGTGAAATGATGTCCCCCTGTGTGCAATCTAAGTGTCACATGATCTGTCATTACATATACACACCTTTTTGAAAGGCCCCAGAGGCTGCAACACTAAAGCAAGAGGCACCACTAACCAAACACTGCCATGAAGACCAAGAAACTCTCCAAACAAGTAAGGGACAATGTTGTTGAGAAGTACAATTCAGGGTTAGGTTATAAAAAATATCCAAATCTTTGATGATCCCTGGGAGCACCAGCACATCTATCATAACCAAATGGAAAGAACATGGCACAACAGCAAACCTGCCAAGAGACGGCCGCACACCAAAACTCAGGGACCGGGCAAGGAGGGCATTAATCAGAGAGGCAGCACAGAGACCTAAGGTAACCCTGGAGGAGCTGCAGAGTTCCACAGCAGAGACTGGAGTATCTGTACATAGGAGGACAATAAGCCGTATACTCCATAGAGTTGGGCTTTATGGCAGAGTGGCCAGAAGAAAGACATTACTTTCAGCAAAAAAAGGCCCATTTTGAGTTTGTGAAAAGGCATGTGGGAGACTCCCAAAATGTATGGAGGAAGGTGATCTGGTCTGATTAGACTAAAATTGATCCTTTTGGCCATCAAAGAAAGTGCTGTCTGGTGCAAACCCAACACATCATATCACCCAAAGAACACCATCCACACTGTGAAACATGGTGGTGGCAGCATCATGCTGTGGGGATGTTTTTCAGCAGTCAGGACTGGGAGACTGGTCAGAGTTGAGGGAAAGATGGATGGTGCTAAATACAGGGATATTCTTAAACAAAACCTGTACAATTCTGTGTGTGATTTGAGGCTAGGACAGAGGCTCACCTTCCAGCAGGACAATGACTCCAAACACACTGCTAAAGCAACACTCGAGTGGTTTAAGGGGAAACATGTAAATGTGTTGGAATGGCCTAGTCAAAGCCCAGACCTCAATCCAACAGAAAATCTGTGGTCAGACTTAAAGATTGCTGTTCACAAGCGCTAACCATCCAACTAGAAGGAGCTGGGGCAGTTTTGCAAGGAGGAATGGGCAAAAATCCCAGTGGTAAGATGTGACAAGATCATAGAGACTTATACAAAGCGACTTGGAGCTGTGATAGCTGCAAAAGGTGGATCTACAAAGTATTGACTTTAGGGGGGTGAATAGTTATGCACATTGACGTTTTCTGTTATTTTGTCCTATTTGTTGTTTGCTTCACAATAAAAAAAAAAAAAAAACATCTTGAAAGTTGTGGGCCTGTTCTGTAAGTTAAATGTTACAAATCCTCAAACAATCCATGTTAATTCCAGGTTGTGAGGCAACAAAACACGAAAAATGCCAAGGGGGGTGAATACTTTTGCAAGGCAATGTACATTAAGTCTTCATTCCCACAAGGCGGATCCGCTGCTTCAGAGTCCGCCTCTTTCCGCCAGCTCAGCGGGAGATCTCTCTGTTGATCTCCGCTGAGCCGGCGGATGAGTGGGGAGGGGCATGTCGAGCGTCGCTGGTTTCTATGGAGAGATTGGACGAAAATGGACAGCATGTCTGTTTTCATCAGATCTCACCCGATCCGGATCCGTCGCTGGTGCCATCTGTCTGCTTTTGGCGAATCGGACCAGGACGGATGTCAGCGGACATGTCACCACTGACATCCGTTACTCCATAGACCAGCATGGAGCACCCCGTTCAGGTCCGCTGTCAAAACTGACAGGCAGACCTGAATGGTCCGACAGTGTGAAAGGGGCCTAATACATTTCTGTATTCATTATTATATCAGTAAGTCTATTTTTTCAATGCAAATATTACCAGAATCCACCTCTTGCAGCTCCTGTACAGCAGAACTCAGACTGAGTGAGAGAAAAGGAGCAAAAGGAACCACTCAAGTGTGCTGCAGTGCCCCTATGCTTACAAAGGGCATGCTGATAGGAGGAGAGAGCAGAATGACAGCGATTAAATTATATGCTGCTTCTCCTTGCACTGTCACAGGCTGGGGAGGGACAAGAACCATATTACTTAACTGCAACAGAAAAGAAAAATAATTCAGGTCTTTTGCACTGTCAGACAGGGCAATACTGCGTGACAGAGCTGTATAAATCTCAGGACTGGATGGACAGGATAACAAATCCTTGAAAAACAGCTCCCTTTTATGTGAATTTAGCAAGTTCACGCCCCCCCTCCCCCCTTCCTTTTGGGCCCTGGCATTCCTTCTGACATATTTCTTCCTACGACGGCTCCACATTAAATAGAAGAAGATAATTTGTTAATTTGCCAGCACCATTTCCTATAGTGCTGTGCTCGTGCCAGCCGGGACCTAACGCAATTAGGAAGCCGCTCTGTTCTAGTCCAAGTAAATCATCAGGCAAATAATGGGAAAAGTTGCCTTCCCCTCCCCGGCCCCAACTCAGCCTCTTATACACAACGCATCTAAATTAAAATTATTATCAGTCTCGGGCCCTTGCATTGCAATGTTTTTTTTTTTTTTCCTCTATTGGTGGTTACCGGGGCAATACAAGCTTAAAATACCCACAACATAGCTGGATAGGGGCTGGTTAATGTCTGGCGGTGACAGGCTGCGTGTGCCCCTTGCTATGTCTTGATGCAAGAAAACGTTTACTTGGAACTTTGCCGAAAAGCTTGTATTATCAGCAGCCATGATGGGAATCAGATTCTGCCAAGAGGATGGGATTATCCGGGAGTCATGGGGCTTATTTTATATGGCAGAGCAAAAACAGAGAGGGCACTTGTAACAAATGATCAGCCAATCATAGCCACCCAGTTTATCCATTTCATAGCTCAACCAGTCATGGGTAGGTGACCGTCCAGGGCAGGGGTCTCCAAACTACGGCCCTCCAGTTTTTCAGGAACTACAATTCCCATCATGCCTAGTCATGTCAATATCAGATTTTTACAATGGGGCGTGTAGTTCTGCAACAGCTGGAGGGTCATAGTTTGGTTAAACCTGGTCTAGAGGGTATATTGCACCTTGTACGTCAGTTACGATTGATTTGCTAAAACTGGAGAATGCAAAATTTGGCGCCGTTCTCCATAGAAACCAATCAGCTTCCAGGTTATGAAATAGAGAAAAATTCCTGACAGCTGCACTCCAAAAAGTAGCCTTTACTCATCAAGAAAAATCTAAAATACATGCCACAGCAGAACGGACATCAGAACTGACATCAGAACTGACATCAGAACTGACGCGTTTCACACTATCAAACAGTGCATGAGCTATGATTAAGCACTGTTTGATAGTGTGAAATGCGTCAGTCCTTCTGTCCATTCTGCTGTGGCATGTATTTTTGATTTTTCTTGATGAGTAAAGGCTACTTTTTGGAGTGCAGCTGTCAGGAATTTCATTGTTACATGCATTGCCAGTACCTGTGTCTTCTAAACTAGGGGAGAGGTTCATTCCAATTTGATCTACCTGGATGATGATATCCCTTTCCCTGAGCTTCCAGGTTATGTTTGCCAAAGCTTTATTGGAGAAGCTGAAGTTGGAAGCTGATTGGCTACCATGCACAGCTGAACCAAACTTTGCACTCTCCAGTTTTTAGTAAATCAATTTCTTTTTCTTATCAAATTAGCAACTGTACATATGCAAATCAAATCCCAGAACACTGACAAATTCCTAAACCCTGATGCAAGAAGTCCTCCACCTGAAATGTGTTGACTTTTTTTTTTTTTTTATTATATATTATTTTTACAATATATATTATTATGTTATATTACTTTTATTATTATTATATATTATTTTTTTTACAATATATATTATTATGTTATATTACTTTCTACAATATATATTATTATGTTATATTACTTTTATTATTGTATATTATTTTTACAATATATATTATTATGTTATATTACTTTTTACAATATACATTATTTTGTTATATTACTTTTATTATTATATATTATATTTACAATATATATTATTATGTTATATGACTTTTTACAATATATATTATTATGTTATATTAATTTTATTATTATATATGACTTTTTACAATATATATTATTATGTTATATTACTTTTACCATTATATATTATTTTTACAATATATATTATTATGTTATATTACTTTTTACAATATATTTTATTATGTTATATACATTTTATTATTATATATTATTTTTTACAATATATATTATTATGTTATATTAATTTTATTATTATATATTATTTTTATAATATATATTATTATGTTAT
This sequence comes from Lithobates pipiens, assembly GCF_037356315.1. Taxonomy (NCBI): domain Eukaryota; kingdom Metazoa; phylum Chordata; class Amphibia; order Anura; family Ranidae; genus Lithobates; species Lithobates pipiens. Next base: position 315,774,747 of record NW_027507784.1, on the reverse strand, counting down.
ATGACTTTTACCATTATATATTATTTTTACAATATATATTATTATGTTATATTACTTTTTACAATATATTTTATTATGTTATATAAATTTTATTATTATATATTATTTTTTACAATATATATTATTATGTTATATTAATTTTATTATTATATATTATTTTTATAATATATATTATTATGTTATATTACTTTTTACAATATATATTATTATGTTATATTACTTTTATTATTATATATTATTTTTACAACATATATTATTATGTCATATTACTTTTTTTTATCATATATTATTTTTATCTATTGATAGAAAAATTTATGTTCCCGCGCTACCTGAGTTGTGTAGTAAAAGAAAATTTGGTTGCAGCAAACACCAACAGGGGTCAAACCCCTACCCAAGAAGAAAAGTGAAAAAAACAATATATGTTGCTGTGCGCCAAATATTAAAGTGCTAGTGTGATCAATACAGTGCTAAATATACAGAATCATAAATATACAAGTGGATATAACAAATATCAAATGACGGAAATAAACTGTGATTGTACAAGAAATCTGCTATACAATCATAACAAAAAGTCCATAAAATCCACATAATAAAATATAAGTTCAAGTGCAATTGAATGAAGTGGTAGATAAATATGAAAATTGATTAAAATGAAAAATGAAATAATTAAAAAGTCATCAGAGAAGGGTGCTTATTTAATTATTTAACTTTTGCCACCACTGTTTGATGCAACACAGCACTTTAATCACCAGCACCCTTCTCTGAAGACTTTTTAATTATTTAATTTTTATATTTTTTATATATCAATTTTCATATTTATCTACCACGTTATTCATTTGTACTTGAACTTATATTTTATTACATAGGTTTTATGGACTTTTTGGTAAGATTGTATAGCAGATTTCTTGTGCAATCGCAGTTTATTTCCGTCATTTGGAATCTTTGATATTTGTTATATCCACTTGTATATTTATGATTCTGTATATTTAGCACTTTATTGATCACACTAGCACCTTAATATTTGGAGCACAGCAACATATATATATATATATATATTTTATATTTTTATCTATTATTACTTTTTATTATTTATGACATACATTTTATTTGGGCAGTCAAAAACATAAATTTTTTTAATGCAATCTTTTTTTTAATTTTTTACATCAAATCCTAGATTTTAGAATTTGGCTTATGAAAATATATACGTTTCCTATCAAGGAAGGGTGTATATCAGAGTCTAGCACCCAATAGAGGCGATTCAGTTCGCATTGTGCGCTATACAAGTATTTCATTCATTCAATAGGTTTGATACTTTGAGTCACTGATTTGCAGCAACTAAGCAGATCGGAAGCGATGGAGAAAGAAACCCAGAACTCTTCTGAAAGGCACCTTTTGCAAAAAAAAATCATAAATGCACCCACATTCATGGGAACGTATAACAGGTCGTGCTTTGGGGTTGATTTTCTAAAACTAGAGAGTGCAAAATCTGGTGCAGCTCTACATAGAAACCAATCCGCTTCCAGGTTATTTTTGTCAAAGCTTAATTGAGCTGAAGTTAGAAGCTGATTGGATGCCATGCACAGCTGAACCAGATTTTGCACTCTCCAGTTATAGTAAATCAATGCCTTTATCTCATTATATTAGCAACTGTACATATGCAAAGCAAATCCCAGAACACTGACCTTCTGGCCTGACGCAAGGGCCCCTCCACCTGAAACGTGTAAGCTTTTATATATATATATATATATATATATATATATATATATATATATATATATATATATATATAGTATATAACCAATGCTAAAATTTGATGTCCTGGGGTACCGTTTTTGGGAAGTCAGTACAGGTCGGCCTTAGGTTATTGGGGCTCCAAATTTGCACCATAGGTGCTAAAGAGTCTCCCCTGCAAGTGTGCAAAGTTTTGGCTGGTTTTCACCACGTGGTTCCCCAGAAACAGGAGCTCAATGTCAGTCACTTTGATCACATTTTGCTTCTAGCTGGACAGAGATCTGTCTGGCATGTCTGGGGGGGGGGGGGGGGGGGGGTCATGCCAGACAGATCTCTGTCCAGCTAGAAGCAAAATGTGATCAAAGTGACTGACATTGAGCTCCTGTTTCTGGGAAACCACGAGGTGAAAACCAGCCAAAACTTTGCACACTTGCAGGGGAGACTCTTTAGCACCTATGGTGCAAATTTGGAGCCCCAATACCCTAAGGCCGACCTGTACTGACTTCCCATAAATATATGGGGTATATATATATATATATATATATATATATATTATTTTAATAATATATATTATTATTTTATATTACTTTTATTATTATATATTATTTTTATAATATATATTATTACTTTATATATATTTCACGCGTGGAGCATTTCAACCATGATCAGTGCATCATGGATGCAATGCACAGGCACCTGCATTGTTTACATCCTATGTATGGTGATGCAGACCTTCTGTTATGGGGCTGGAGGTAGTCGTCAATAAACTGCCACTGAAATCTGTGAGTTGATTTAGTTTTCCTGTTCACAGATCCCTTATCTGACCGTCAGGCACAAAAACTCTTGTTTAAATATAATCCTCAATAGCCACAAAGCATATAAATCTGCCACGTGTGGCCAAATGCCTTTCTAAAACCAGATACTACCTTGTAAAATTTACACCAAGGTAAATTTTTACACTTGATTACTGCACATATCTGCAACAAATACACAAAACGCACACCAAAATTCAAGTAAAAATAAACAAAGGATGCATTTAGATTATATTTTGTAATTACGGAGTTCAGCTTTAATACAGCTGAGTTGAGAATGCATTTATGTAAAAAAAAAAAAAAAAGAATATTCACACACACATATGCATATATACATATATATATCTATATATATATAGATATATATATGTATATACATATACATATACATATATAGATAGATAGATAGATAGATAGATAGAAAGATAGATCTATCTATCTATCTATAGATATATCTAGATATCTCTATCTCTATCTCTATCTATCTATCTATCTATCTATATATATATATATACACACACACACACACATACACTACATAACAGGATGTTCAAAGCTATACTGTAAAGACTAGAGTTCAGAATAAAGTGATTTATATTATAATAATAAATTAGTAATGAATAAATAGTAATACATTTGTAATAAAAAATTAATGATTTGTAAAAAATCCCATCCCTGCCCCCCCCCCCCCCACACACACACTCCCCGCTGAGCTTCTCGCAGCTCCGTAGCATAAACAGTCATATTAAAAAAAACAGGCAATGCATAATGCTGTTATGTGCATAGCCTGCTCCCCCCTCCCCTCCTTTTTTATTGACTATCTCGCTATTTGGGCTTTGTTAATGTAAAGCCAGAGCCATCACCATCTAACTGTAGACAAATTTGTTGCACAAGTCTACGAACGCACCGGACGGTCTCTATGGCATCATCATTCTAACATTTTTAAAAAACTGATTCTGAAACTATTTTTATACAACCAAAATGGACACTTGTGCCATAAAATACCAAAAATACGAAAAATGTAATGTATATAATGTTCCTGGCCTGCAATGGGCGACATCATACCTTCAAAGTCACACTTTTAGATTCTGAAAGCCTAACATCCTCTATGGTTGGACTTGCCCAAAATATGGTCATTGAGGGCCAGTCTGGTTAAACTGGGGACAACAGTTAATGTCTTAGCTTATCTTTTGGAGTTGTTGGGAGGTATGGGCTAGCTAGATCATTTAGTATACAAATAAAGCAGAAAAAAAAACATAAAGTAATTTATTAACAACAACTGTATAATACACACCAAGATATACCACATTATCAAGCATATCATATATATCTCTTTTTGTTTGGCTTATTTGAAATACTTATTATCAATAGATATGAAGACATGGAAAGTGTGGTCATCTATAGCAGTCAGTCAGATTCTAGGTTACCAAAATCCACAGGATGATTTTGGATTGGTTGCTAGAGTTGCTACACTTTACATCCTGTTCTTTTCTCTACTGATTAAGCTTAATTTTCTGTTTAGTGGACAGTAAATTCCCAAGCGCCATTTAGGTTGCTTAAGATAATTAGCGCGTACAACACAAGAAGCATTTTATGATAATGTCAGTCAGGAGGACTCTTTTTTTTTCATCTTGGCCAGACAAGGTCAGTTTTTACAACAGATATCATGGTTTATTCACTGTGTCCTAATGCCGCACTATCAAAGCCCCTTAACTTGACCCATCTTAGGCCACTGCCTGTCTGAACTTCTCCTTGATGACTGTACCTGTTCTGGAAAACAACGGTTGGCACTTAAAATGACTATACAGAAGACAGAAAATTGTTTTTTTATTTTATTTAAAGTGTACCTGTCACCTTCAGGCTAGAGTTTTATAAACCAAAGTTTAGCCTCTTAATTTCTCAAGAACTAGTGACGTCACTGGATCTGGAGGCAGAAAAGGCCAAACTAGACTATAGGCCCAAGTAAGGTGTCCTATCTTGGGTGACAGGCAGGGCAGGACTTACCGTTGGGCTTGACTGGGCTCAAACCCATGGGCCCCGCCAAATAGGGGGCCCCGCTGAGATACATAGCTGAGTGTACTCGGCTCAGCTCCGCTCACAGTCACGCCCAGTCCCGCCCTATGATGGACATAACACAGGGACTGGGTGTGAACGTGAGCCAAGCCGAGTACACTCGGATACTCTCTGCTCCGCTCGGGACTGCGACAGGACCCGAGAGCCGCCAAGAGGACCCTAGAGCTGCCAAGATGTATCTTGGCGACGCCATTTTTAAATGTCAAGACTGCAATGACAAGGCTACAAATGACAAGGCGGCAATGACACTGGACAAGGCTGCAGATGGACAGGCAAGGCTGCAGATGGACACTGATAAGGGTGCATTGATGGGCATTTAAATGTAATTTTTTTTCCTTAAAACCCCCTCCTAAACTTTGGGTGCGTGTTATACACCACTGCATGTTATACGCCGATAAATCCGATAATGTATAGAAGGTAGGACCCGAAAATGACTCAAGCCCAGGGGCCCCCACCACCCTAAGTCCTGCCCTGGTGACAGGTACCCTTTTGACTTAAGACGTAAAGGTTGGATCACTCTTGTTGCCCACATTAGTTTATCTATTTCTGCAATAGAACCATGAATGGAAGATCTGGTGGCTTGGTGAAGGCCATCAGACACTTCGGTGCATATACAGTAGAGGGTTTTTGCCAAACGAGGCTAACAGGGTTAAGAGTGTCAGTACTGTATATTCAGCACTGGAGGAAAAGGAACAGCTTCCGCAAAGCAATCAGCATAAACCACATCAGGTAATTAAAGAGAAGCTATACATTTAATAAATCCCATAGAGGCACTGCCAAGATATTTGAGATCCAGAAAATCAGAACAATGATTATCAAACCAGGGCATCGTCATTTTTTTTTTTTTCCAAGGCTTAATAAGCAGCATGCTCACTTCTCCTATTTTAAGTGACTCCTTCAGACACAGCTTGAAAGTCCCAGCAAGATAATATCCATGCCATCTCCTCTGGCATCACCCAGATTCCAAGAAACATAAGGCATTTCATACCGTTTGAAGAAAAACTCCACTTGCATCCATTAGGCACCATATCACCATTTAGAAAAAAACTAAAACATTTTCTATGGAAAGGTATCTACCAGGTACATGAGCACAACGTAATATTTTAGACACTGCGGATGAAATTTAATTCAAAGTTTGCCTGTTGTGTTCCAATATGTGCACCATGTAGAGGTGGGTGTTGATGTAAAAATTTGTGAGGACAATGGTAGACATGGAAGAAGGCTAAAATTTGAATTGGTTATCTTTAGTGATCAGTAGCCTGCTTCATAATTAGACCAGAGTTTTTCTTTAATAACCAGTATGCTTTGCTTCATGTTCCTTCAGCAGCACTACCACTTCAAGTCATCCAAGAGATAGCAGCCACGTGGTTCTCCCAATGTATTAGCCCATCGTAAGTTTCCATCCAACAAAATATAACATTTTATATACAACTCAGGCATTTTAAAAAGGACACGACTTAATCTACCAACTGCCCTGTCCTGCATGAGAGGAAACGGGCACAACAAAGATTCAATAAGCTTTCCAGCACTCTTGGAAAGGATATGGGTTACAGACCAGTTTGAGGCACCAGCTTCGCGGTCGGGTGGTTTGTTGGAGACAGAAGAACACGGTGTGAGCCAAAGTCGGGTAGGGAATCTGCTCTTCTTCTTCGGAGCCTTGCCGGCCCTGACCTTGTCCAGATGACTCTCCAGAACCCATGCTCCCCAAGGCCAACTTTTCTGCACTTCCACCATCGTCCTCCTCCGTGGGTTCCCCCGCCGGTGGCATGGGGGGGATAGGAACCCTGATGTCATCCCCTGCCAGAGGCTGAAAAGGCTCTCTTCTCTCGCCATCAGTCATGATAGCAAACGGCACCTAAGGGAGAAGACATGAAGAAGATATCAATGTATGGGCATTTTGTAGAGCGCATTATGATGTGACCTGGTTAGAACATCATAGCACCAGCACCGATATAAGGCCTAAATATCTAGAAGCACAGTCTTTTAGTCAACCTTTTAATAACATTTTCTTTGGTTACCTGTTGTGAAATTAATGAATTTAAATCTGAAATTGTAAAAAATACCCTTGTAGTGCCCCCTCCCTGCACTGCAACTACTTGTTAGTTCTAGGGGTAGAGGAATAAGCTGTAAAGCTAGGTTCAACCTGTAACCTTGTGCACATATTTTTTTTGGGCATTCCCGTATGTCTCGTGTAGGGAAGCCCATTCCTTTCAATGGCCTGCCCTACTCACCAAAAACACGGGAAAGAAGTCCCTAACCCTTTGTAAAATTGCAATAACGCTGTTTGCTGATGTATGAGGGTGCCATTAAGAATTAATGCCACCCAACGTGTCTCCTAAAGAGCAGTGCATTTCTGTGTCTGTTGGGAAAGCCCTTGATTTTTCTGGTCTTCCCAACACAGATAATCGTTAACCGAGGGTAACACTTACCTTTTTCCTCACTCTGGCAGGATTCCAGCTCTCAACTTTTCTCTTAGATTCTCCAGGATTTGGGTGGGGCCTCACGTATTCTCACGTATGATGTAGGACTGCTAGTATGGTATAAGTGTGAACATTGGCCAAAGCTTTGACGAGAAGACACTTTGGAGGGCCATTTGCACAATGTGGTAAGGAATATGGTAAATATTGCAGCTTATTCCTCTATCAAATTACTTGACAGCACTGAACCCTTGCAACATGGGTAGACCCCGCTGAATGAATACCTTATACAAAAATACCAGAGTTCAGTTCCAAAAACCTTTCAGAAGTTGCTAAAGTGATAACTAACGGGGTGCAATTCTCATCCTGTGTCTTCGATATTTTCCAACAAATACCCAGATCTGGTATTCTAACTTCACCCTAACTTCTAACCTGCGTGCGTTTTCCAGTTCTGAACTCGAAAGCGATACCCAGGCGACTAGAAATCCTAATAGGAAGTTAACAATGTTAGCTTATTTAACTTATTTTTACTGTCCCAGCTCTGGAGGTTTGCAAAAAAGAAAACTAGCTGATCCATTGACCAATACTCAGAATAATTTATTTTGTATATGCTGCCTCTCCATAAGTGTGGGAGGGAGGTCCGGTGTGCCTGCGAGCGCCCCTTCCAATCACAGGATGCTGAAGAGGGAATTGGAAATAAAAGAAAAGAAATAAAACATGTTTCAAATCTTTCTGACGGATTTGAGTCCGGTTGAAAAATCCATTCATCTGTATGCTAGTCCGACGGACGAAAACCGACGCTAGGGCAGCTATTGGCTACTGGCTATGAACTTCCTTATTCTAGTCCGGTCATATGTCATCACGTTCAAATCTGTCAGACTTTGGTGTGCTTGTGTGGGGCCAAGTCCGCTAGTTTGGAAAGTCCGTCGGACCTAGTACATCGAAAAGCCCGGTACACACCATTACACTCCCTTTCACACTGCCCAAAGCCAGCACTAACTACCCCCCCCCCCCATACAGGCGGGAGAGGAGAGAGGGCTCGATCTGCACCTCTTGCTCCTACCCCTCTGTGTCTGCCCACACTCCAATCCCCAGGCCTGTGCCTCAGAAAAGGAATGTGGGGGCCACAAATCCAGTCCAGCAGCCTCAGATACATCTGGATGAGAGGTGCTGACTGTCAAGGGGTGAGTGAGCTCACCATCCAACCCAGTCTGTGATTGAAGTCTCCCCTCTTCTCTCTCCTGCCTCTGAGTGAGTACACCAAGGTAAATCAGGGTTCTCAGAGCACCCCTTATATCACAGTTCCTCTTTAGGGTTGATTCACACCTATGCATTTTTAGTGCTTTTTGCATTTTGCAGATTTGCACTGCAGTCCATTTAACATGGTTTCCTATGGAACACGTTCTGTAGTGCAAATCCCTGAAATGCAAAAAGCACTGAAAATGCATAGGTGTGAATCAGGCCTTACACCTGAGGCCACAGTGTTCCCCCTTACATCAGAGTCCTCTCTGTACATCTGAGTTCTCAGTGTTCCCCTTAAATCAGGGTTCCCAGAGTATCCTTTATGTTAGTGTCCCCAGTGTTCTCCCTTACATCAGAGTCTGCAGAGTCCCCCCTTACAGTGCAAGGGAATTCTGCAAGTTCTGATGTTAAAGGAGAACTCTGTGGACTCTGATGTAAAGGGGGACTCTTGTTATTAACTTCATATGATTAGAAATGTTATTTAATAGTAAAATATATGTATAATTTATACTATAATTTTTTTTTTTTAGCTGTGTGCTGCTAAAGTGTTTTGGTTTGACTTAAAGAAAGGGTGGCAACCCTAGTGGATGTCTCAATCTTGTATGCCAGGACATCTAGTGTCTGCTCATATGCAGGAGTGACGTCACCCCACGCCAACCAATGCAGAGATCTGAATATTGGCAGAGGAACCATTCAAAAACTGAGTATCTCTGCCTTTAGTTCCACTTTAATAAATGCAGATATAAGTACATGTATCAAAAACAACTGGCTTTTTAACCAATTGCTTACTGGGCACTTAAACCCCCCTCCTGCCCAGACCAATTTTCAGCTTTCGGCGCTGACGCACTTTGAATGACAATTGCGCGGTCATACAACACTGTACCCAAATTACAATTTTATCATTTTTTTCCCACAAATAGAGCGTTCTTTTGGTGGTATTTAATCGTAGCTGGGGTTTTTATTTTTTGTTAAACATACAAAAAAAATGGAAAATTTTGAAAAAAAATTAATCATGTTTAATAGTTTGTTATAAAATTTTGCAAATAGATAATTTTTCTGCTTCATTGATATGCGCTGATGAGGCGGCACTGGTGGGCACTGATAGGCTGCACTGGTGGGCACTGATAGGCTGCACTGGTGGGCACTAATAGGCACAGTTAAGGTGGTACTGATAGGCACTGATAAGATGGCACTGATGGGCCCTGATGGGTGGCACGAATGGGTGGCACGGATGGGCACTGATAGGTACCACTGATAGATGGCACTGATGGGCACTGATAGATGGCACTGATAGGTGGCACTGATGGTCATTGGTAAAATAGAAACCTTGCTTGTCTTTTATTTACTGTTTGTTACATCTCAGTGCTTTTGATTGCCTGCAGCCCCTTTGCAGCCACTTCCTTTTTTTTCATGTTTTCCAGTGATGGCTGCATTGCAGTTATGAGGGTAGGTTTTTTTTCCCATGGTGACAACAGTAGACCATGCCTGTACAATGTGGGTTGAAACCGCCACTTGCAGTCCTCATCCGAGGCTTGTGTGAAAATCGCAGGAACACATTCAGGAGATAGGGGCAGAGAATTTGCAGACTGACACATGCTGCACAGCTGTTCTAGAGATTTACCAGCAAACTAAAGATTTAAAGATCTATCTGATATTTAATTTTGCTAACAATGCCTGGTACACACAATGAGATTATTGGACAAATGATCGTTCGTTTTTTTTTTTTCATGCTAATCTCAGATCGAACCTGAAGAGTTTACGAAAGTCACAAAAATTCTCGTACAACGGAATAAAAATTTGGAAGTGATGACGTGTTGTAGTGTATTTGTATTGCATTTTCGAACGTCAAATGTACTGATTAAAGGAAAATTTACGTGCATGTCCAATCAGATAATATCGGATGAACTGTTATGATCAGCCCTCGAAAGCTGTGTACTAACGATCCGATTATCGTACGATCGCTTCGAAAGCGTTATTTGTTGTACAATTTTCTGATCGTGTGTACGGGGCTTCTGATGCCGCGTACACATGGCCGGACTTTACGGCAGACTAGGTCCGATGGAATCAGTCTGTCAGACAATCCGATAATGTGTGAGCTAAACCGATCGTTTTTCGTTAAAACAAAACAACGGACCTAGAAATAGAACATGTTTCAAATCTGTCCGACGGACTCAATTCCTATCGGGAAAACCGTTCATCTGTATGCTGGTCCGACGGACCAAATACAAGCAAGGGAAGCTATTGGCTACTGGCTATTGAACTTCCTTTTTTAGTTCCGTCTTACGTCATCATGTTCAAAACTAACAAATTTAGTCCTTTCGTGTGTGGCCAAGTCCGTTATTTCAGAAAGTCAGTTGGAACTCTGCCGAAAGTCCATCGGGAAGACCGTCGGACCTAGTCTGGCGGAAAATCCGGCCGTGTGTACGCGTCATAAGCCTTGTTAAAGTCCCCTGGAGGGAGAGTGTTGTTGGCCCCTGAAATACTTTGGCTGTTTTATTTGATCATATGATGAATAATTAAAGTGGACTCCATTAACATTTGGTCTGGTGATCCTGTTGTATGTTTTATAGGCCAGGCACAGAGAAATGTCTTTAACAGGAAGTTCCTGGAGAAGGACCTCAATAGGAGGATCGCCATGTATTATTTTATTACCATCTGTATATTTAAAAAGATTGCTAATGACTTTTGAAATGACATCTCTGTGTTAAAGCTCATATGAGATTTTAGTGATTACATTTACATCTGCTTTAGGTTAGCTCTATAACATATTAGAGGGCTGTATTATGATACAGTCAATAATGCTAGACCAGTCCTACTCAATCATTATTGCACCAGAGGAAGATTCAATTATTATTATCTCGGTGAACCCCCTGCTGCAAAGTAATTTTATAACCAGTTAATGGTACATTATCATGATTAGTAAGTTGTAGATATTAAAATAAATTAAAGAATAAAAAATGTGGAATATTCTAAAAATTTAACAACCAAAGGTGATCATTTTTAACACTCCATGAACTATATGATATAATTATTTTCAGTGATAATTACTAAGTAAAGGTAAGATGCATAATGACTAGAAAAAAAACCCAGACGGTAAAAATTGTAGTGGCCCTTTCCATTGGTGGTCAATAGAGAAGTGTCCCTTTCCATTTGTGGTCAATAGAGAAGTGGCCCTTTCCATTTGTAGTCAATAGAGAAGTGGCCCTTTCCATTTGTAGTCAATAGAGAAGTGGCCCTTTCCATTTGTGGTCAATAGAGAAGTGGCCCTTTCCATTTGTGGTCACTGGAGAAGTGGCCCTTTCCATTTGTGGTCAATAGAGAAGTGGCCCTTTCCATTTGGGGTCAATAAAGAAGTGGAGCTTTCCATTTGAAGTGACCCTTTCCATTGATGCTCAACGGAGAAGTGACCCTTTCCATTGGTGATCAGTGGATAAGTGGCTCTTTCCATTTGTAGTCAGTTCAGAAGTGACCCTCTCTATTAGTGGTCAGTGGACAAGTGGTCCTTTCCATTGGTGGCCAGAGGAGAAGTGACCCTTTGCATTGGTGGTCAGTGGAGAAGTGGCCCTTTCCATTTGTGATCAGTGGAGAATAGACCCTTTCCATTGGTTTTTAGTTTAGTGCTTCTTTACATTGTATGTCAGTGGAAGAAGTACCCTAGATTGGTGATCATTGGGAGAAGGGCCACCTTACACTGGTGGTCAGTGAAGCATCCTCTTTCGTTGATGGTCAAGCAGGAAATGAATTCTCCATGCCCACCACTACTCAAGTAATCCCTAGCAGCCTCTAGAGAAACCCTAGGGTACCACAAAACGCGGGCTGAGAATGCCTGTGCTAGACTATAAAAAGCAGTGTTGACATTGTAAATTCACCACTGAAAAATATTCAACTAAAACACCATAAGTATATGAAAAAGCTAAACGGCACTGACTAACTATTTAAAAAAAATAAACAAACCAAGAATATGTATTACACTTTGATGTTGCTGTAGCATTTCTGGCAGTCCATTTCTAAAACATGGAACCTTCTCTCTTGACTGTTGACAACTATCTGAAAGTTTCTCTGAGGGTAGAAGTTTGAAGCAAGGAAGGGAAACAATTCAGTGTCTTCCTTGCTCTGTCACTGTACGTCAGATGTAGTGATGAGCTGAGGAACATAACTCCCTAGAACAGCTTTCCTCAACCAGGGTTCCATGGAACCCTATGGTTCTTCCATATGTTGCTAGGGTTTCCTTAGAACTCTAGGATTAATAGGGGATCCCCAAGCAATGAGCAATTTCTGCCTCTCAGATAAGTAACCACTGGCCCCATAGATATTTTTTTAGCTATCTGTAAGGGGAGAATTTTTCCAACTGACCACCAGTAGAAAGAGCATTCTTCCCACTGACCACCACACTAATATATCGTAAGTTGAAGATACAAGCAGTTATTACCAGGGGTTCACTGCGATCCGAAAGTTATTTTAAGGGTTCCTCCATGTTGGGAAAGCCTGCTCAAGAAAGATCTAAGGCAACCTACCTCCATGGAACCTATAGCCAACCTAAACCTCAAACGGAGCCTGAGAAAGAGTTGGAACAAATAACAGCAAAAAAAAAAGGCGGGAGCACCAAGGTCATGTAAAAAAAAAAAGTCACAAAACACACGCACAAGACAAGTCAAATATCATACTAGTACTAAAAGACAAGTGGAGCACATAAGAAAAACTGAGCCAGCCGAAAGCAAAAAAAAAATATTGAGGCACATATTTGAAATGATGGAGACAGTGAGAAGACAATAGGAGAGATTTGCTAAGGAGAGAAATAGAAGTGGCACAAGAAAGGAACTCGCAGCTGAGCGGTAAATTACGAGCTTGTAATTTAATAAAGCACATTTTTCCTCTTAAGCATCTTACATACAAAAAGATGTCACTATAGTGTTCTTAATGATGGCAAATTTAAGTGAGTTTTCAAGATTATTGCTCATCTAAGAACAGAAGCTCCAAAGTATTTGGAGCTCTTTGTCTGCAAGTGGGCACTCCCTAATATTCCTTATTGCTAGCAAAAAAAAATAATAATCTAAGAATGGGTACCATGCCCACTTGAAGAAGGCATTTAATGGACAATTCTGAAGCCCTTTAATCGCCACCATCATTTCACTCTCTTGAATTAATTGTGTATTAAAATAGGACATCCTTAAAGGACATAGTCTTATACCCTTACTACATAATACAGTACCAAATCCTGCACAATACTATACGCCAGCCACTTTTTTTAATGTATACTTGCCCAGAGTGATGTCTATACACTGCACAACTAAATCTGGCAGTACAGTATGTCCCTCCAAGGGGAGAAAATGCATAAACACCCCAAGGCATAAATATGAAAATACAGTTCTGTATATGCAATGTACATGATCTATGGGCTGATTCAGTACCCAGAGTAAATAGGCATCCATAATAGAGTCATGAGGGTCTTAATGTTCCTATAGATCATATAGTGCATGCTGTCTAAAAAGCATGATCATGCCCAGGCTACACATGTAATGTATACAATTCGCAGACAGCCAATGTGCTGTAGCCACCTACTGTACATATTATATATTCCAAGTACTGATTTTTTTTTGCCTTGGCCATGCAAGCCTTACAAAGGATGGCTGTGCCCAAATTAGGCAAACACACATTTGTAAAAAGTGGAAAACAAGGCTGAGAACCAAGGAGGAATGATTTCCTGCACCCAGCCTTGGGTATTGCATATGTACTCTGCAAATAAGTGAAGTTAAGTCTTACATAAACCCCCCCCAAGCCCCCTCCACCTTCCTTCTGCTGCTGAGAGAAAAGGAAGAAGATTCTAATAAAGAATTACACTTTAACAGCTTGTTCTTTTAACTTAAAGAGAAGCTTTCTTCTTCTTAATGATGAGAAATTCCCCTCCTCTTCCCCTTCCCCTGTAAAAAAAAAAAATCTGCACTAGTTTATGTAAAATGTATAGACTTTAAATGTCTTGCCATTTATTAATGTGCAATCTTTTATTGAGCAACCTGCAAGGGTTAAAACTGTTAAGAGGCTAAAAAATAAGATGTACATAATAGAATAAATTGTCAAAAGATAGCTTTCCCTCTGCTAAAGCTTCCTCTTGATCCTGGCAAATCAAAGGTTAAATGCTGCAAAACTGTGAACAGTTGCAGCTGGGAAAGGAAGGGTTAAGTAAGGCTTAAAACAAAGCTATCTCATCTGTAAGGTGACTAGGAAAAAGCAAGGGTTAACTTGCTGGCACAGCAGGGGTTAAGTGCCTGCCAGAACAACCCCTTATCCTCCAGGGCCCAACCTGGCACAGCAAAGCCAGGGTTAAGGGCTGCAAAACTGTGAGTGGTAAGTTGCAGCTGGGGAAGTAAGGGTTAACTGAGGCTGCCTAAGACAAAGCCCTCTCATCTGTAATGACAGAGAACTAGGAAAAGTAAAGATTATAACAGATTGAGAAAGCATACTGGCAAAGCCAGGGTTAACTGCCTGCCAGACCAAACCCCTTGTCCTCCGGGGCCCAACCTGGCACAGCAAGCGTTAAACACTGTGTGTGTGTATATATATATATATATATATATATATATATATATATATATATGTGTGTATGTGTATTAATTTGTTGGAAAATCCAGGGGTTGAATGCCCTCAATACTCCCTCCCTTTTTGCCCTGATTACAAACAGCCAGCAAAGCAAAGGGTTACACTGAGCTGAAAACTCCCACCCCAGCCTGCAAGGGTTAAACACTTACAGAAAAGGGTTAAATAATGACTAGGGGAACACACTAAGGGGTTAAAGCAGCTCCAGCAGCGCCAACTTGCCAAGGTAAAGGGATAAGCCAACACAAATTGAGACAGCTGGCCAAGCAAGGGTGAATTGCTGTCAAAACTGCCCCTGTTTTGCCAGCTGCTTGGAAAAGTGGGGGTTAAATATTGTTTTTTTTTTTTAAAACTCATTAAGACCTGGGGCTGATCACTGTTCCTGCAGTCTCCTTCTCCTGCGCAGGGGAAGAGTTAAGTCCTGCCAAAACTGCCCGACAATTAACCCTTTACTGGATGCCAACCCTCATTCCCCCAATGGGCAGCACATGGACCTGCCAAGTATAGGACCAGCAGATACCACCCCCCACTTATTGAACATGGCAATGGATGGCACTTACCTTAATTTAACGGATTCCTGTCTTCCCAAAAGCATAGCTCACCTCCACTTCACATGAAACCCCAAGAGTAATAATAGTAGATGGGGTGAAGGGGGTGACAGGTTGCCCCCCTCCTCCTCCTCCTGAGCTCCAGTGATCTAGTAGATCCCACAGATCCAGAGGTTTTGGGGCTGGGTACCAGATGTGAAGATGCTCTCTGGGTGAGATGCTGCCTGCTCTGATCAATCCCCCAATAATAATAATAATAATAAAGAGTAATCCAGGTGAGTGCTGAGCAGGGGGTGCTGCGGGCAAGGGTCCCCTCTTCTCTCCTCTCCTGGAGCCCAGGCTTGGGGTGCGATAGGATAAAGCGTGGAGTCTGCGAGCCCAGCAAAGCTTAAACTGAAGAGGAAACTTCAGATGTACCGGAGGGAGGAGAGAGAGAGAGAGGAGAGGAGAGGAG
Source organism: Lithobates pipiens (assembly GCF_037356315.1). Classification (NCBI taxonomy): domain Eukaryota; kingdom Metazoa; phylum Chordata; class Amphibia; order Anura; family Ranidae; genus Lithobates; species Lithobates pipiens. The sequence continues at coordinate 315,758,879 of NW_027507784.1, read as the reverse complement.
GAGAGGAGAGGAGAGGAGGGTGGAAGGGAGGGAACAGGGAATGCTGAAGAGGTAACTCCGCTCTATAATCTCTATACAACCTCCATGCTCATCACACCTCTAAATTCAGGATCTCTGCTGGATCAAATCATTGAAATGGGAACAGATTGAGAAACCAAAATTCTAACTGAGATATGAAGGACAGAACTGACCCTGGCAAAGCTGACCTCCGAGCAGATATAATAAATACAGCAGTCATGTATTCAGCAAAACATGAGATTTGTTTTTTAATGCAACTTAAATAAGAACTTACATTTAAAGTGGTAATCACCTCCTGTGCAGCACCATTTACTCTGGGAGAGGGAGGGGCATCAGTTGGAGCCAATCAGGTGTGCTACATGTACAGGTACTGACATGAAACATGCTGACTGGTCAAGAGCAAAGTGATGTCTGCAAAAAGAGAAGAAAAAAAAAAAATGATTTACTAATAATAATAATTTTGTGGAGTCAGAAACTCCCAATTTTGTTCAATCAGCTGCACTGCTGAAAAAAGTATATATATATATATTTGATAATAATTTATTATGATGATTATTATTATTGTTAGTAGTAGTATCAGTTATCAGTACAGTAGTACTGCTATTATTATTTTCATATATAATTATTATCTTATTTATGTATTAAAATTACATTTACATAAAGGGTGTGTTTTTGGTGTACGTATGATAGTTTATTTATTTTATTTAGCTATATAGAAAACTGACCGTGTATCCGTTTATTGCCAAGTGCCATCATCCCTTAAAGCTGCTGACTTTTAAAATATGGACACTTTCCTGTCCAGGGCGCCCCGCAATGTCAGCACCCGAAGCAGATCTTTCGCTCGGCTCTCGGGTGCTGCCACCGCCATCTTCGGTAAGAGAATCAGGAACTGAAGTCTTGCGGCTTCACTTCCCGTTTCCCTACTGCGCATGCGCGAGTCGCGCTGCGCAATTCGGATGGTCCCTGTTTCCCAGCAGACAGGGGGGCGGGGGAGAGATGTAGATGGAAGTCTATGCCCGGACGTTGGTGCAAATACCTGTATTATAGAGGTATCTGCACCCCCCCTCTCCCCTGAAAGGTGCCAAATGTGACATCGGGGGTGGGGGGTTGGGTTCCGAAAAGCGGAGGTTCCATTTTTGTGTGAACCTCCACTTTAAATACACATGTAAGAAAAAGAACCCCTCTTGGGAGTGGGAATAATGAAAAAAATATATAATATAATGTCATTGGCCCTAGTATGTGTATGTATGAATGTGAGTTATGGACCTTAGATTGTAAGCTCCTTTCGGCTAAGGGGGAGGGGCAGCAGCGGGAACCAATCGAGTGTGCTATATGTACAGGTACTGACATGAAACATGCTGACTGGTCAAGAGCAAAAGTGATGTCTGCAAAAAAATAAAAAAATAAAAATAATTTACTAATTTTGTAGAGTCAGAAACTCCCAATTTTGTTCAATCAGCTGCACTGCTTAAAAAATATTATTTTATAATAAGTTATTATGATAATTATAATTATTGTTATTAGTATTAGTAGTACTGCTGCTATTATTATTATTTTTATATATAATTATTATCATATTAGTATTAGTATTCCAATACAATTTCATTAAAGGGTGTGTTTTTAGTGTACATATGATAGTTTATTAGCTATAAAGAAAACTGACCATGTATTGCCAAGTGCCATCATCCCTTAAAGACGCATGTAAGAAAAAGAACCCCTCTTGGGAGTGGGACTAACGAAAAAAATATATAATATAATGTCATTGGCCCTAGTATGTGTATATATGAATGTGAGTTATGGACCATAGATTGTAAGCTCCTTTAGGCTGGGTTCACACTGGTGCATCGTTAGACATTGCATGTGATTCGCACCGCACTGCTGTGCAGATCACATGCGATGTCTGTGCGATGTGAATTCAGTCATACAGATTGTATGGCTGGAATTGCATCGCATTCGCACCAAAATGGCGCAGGACCTTTTTTTTTGGTCTGCACTGGAATCGGATCGCATGGGTGTTCACACCCATGCGATCTGATTCCTGCACCATTTGATAGTTCGTATTGCAATATGTGAACTGATCTGGGGGTGTCATTAACTTTGTATTGACACCCACAGAGGTTTGCATAGGGCAGTGTGAACTGCCTGCAAGTCCTATGCGATGCAGGAAGCCGCACTGGAAGGTGTGAACCAGCACCAAGGGCAGGGATTGATGTGAATGTACAGTATATATGTAAAGCGCTGCATAAATTGACAGCGCTTTGTAAGTAACTGAAATAAATAAATGAAGTCATTAAAATTATTCATTTTTAATGACATTATTTTATTTATATATTTCCGTTAGTGCTTTTATAGTCCCTCTTCCAAGTGGGGTACCTTTTCTTACATTTATTTTATTTAGTGTTTTGGGATTTTTTTTTTGTTTTTTTGTGCGTGTGATTGATCATGATTTGTGAACAGTGGTTTTAAATTTTAAATTGTACTTTAAGTTGCATATCTGTTTTTTTTTATTTTCTGGGTACAGGTTTTCTGGAACAGGTCCAGGATTAAAGAGGTATATTCCACTTTTATGGGGGGGGGGGGGGGGGGAATGAAATGCATTTATAAAATTTTTGCATTCCAGCTTGCAAAACATTACAACTATGACCATAGGATCAGAGGTGTATGCACAGGCTCCTGCAGATTGTTCCTCCAGCCTCAGGTCAAAGACTTTTGGTTATGAAGCTGAAAGAAGTAAACATTGGTGTTTATTTGCTAAAGCTAGAGAGTGAAAAATCAGGCTCACCTCTGCATAAAAACCAATCAGCCTCTAACCTTGGCTTGTTCAATTAAGCTTTGGCAATAAAAACTCAAAGTTGATTGGTTTCTATGCAGTGAGTCTGATTTTGCACTCTCCAGCTTTAGTAAATAAACCCCATTGGACTCCACAAGCAGTGACATCACCACACATATTCCATTGAGAACTATGGGGAAGATTATTAAAACTGGAGAGGGCAAAATCTGGTGCAACTGCTCATGGTGGCCAAACAGCTTCTAACTTCAGCTTGTTCAATTAAGCTTTGACAAAATACCTGGAAGCTGATTGGTTTATATGCAGACCTGCACCGGACTTGACACTCTCCAGATTTAGTAAATCAACCCCTATGAGTCAGTCTGCTGTGGTGGAACATAGAACTTGTAGTTTTTTTATTCGCAGATCCTGGGAATAGATCTTTGATGGATGACATGGGCGGAGCGAGGCACAGTTGCGAATCTGATGAATTTGAAACCCCACAATTCAGGTAAGAGATGGAGTTCTTAGAAGGCGAGGTCTGGATAAAGGTACTGTAAGGGGCTGATTTACTAAAGGGAAAAAGACTATACACTTTGCAAGTGAAGTTGCTCCAGAGCTTAGTAATTGAGTAGAAACTCTGCTGACTTCCATCATCCAATCATGTGCAGGCAAAAATGCATTTTTTTTAAAATTTTCCTTGCATGTGATTGGGTATTCTTTGCAAAATGAAGCCTTGCCTCATGTACTAAGCTCTGGAGCAACTGTACTTGCAGAGGGCAACCACACTTTGCAAAGTGTACAGTCTATTTGCCCTTAGTAAATCACACCCCTAAATATGGGTGTAACATAAAACATGGTGCAAAAGGTGGAATTAGTATTTAAACAGAGCGTATGTAACACTCAGGGGCTATTTAAACCCCATCACACCCTTAATTCTGCTTTTCCCATTGACTCTAAAGGGGTTTTTCCCCAAAATTGATAAATTTCACTACACTCTTAATTTTGATGCCTGTCCATTTACTTTCAAAGCCCTGAAAGCAGCATGAAGACCACTCCCATACCGCTTCAATTTCAAAAACTGCAGGGCGGTTAATGTACTGTACCGCACACACAGAACCAAAATCTGGAATCACCCATTGGACGCTGCTGACCAGAATTCATGGATGAGAATGAAGAGAGCTTCGGTTTCATTGGCTATGAAGTGCCTCAAGTCGACTAGTAGACTTGGGGGTCTTCTCCACCAAACTGTGTGTTGCTGGGATTGGCTCACTGAACATTATAGTCCATTTCCTTGGCCATAGGTGTGCGCAGCATATTGCATTAGAACGTGCACCCCAAAGCTCAAACACACATGCATGTGTGTATGTCTACATATATATGGTCCCAGCACATCGATCTCCCTGCCGGCACAGTGAAAGAGAAGTGCGTAAGCAGAGCCGATAAGAGGGAGATCTTTCCCACCACCCCACCTGCATACAGAGTGATATTGTTAATGTGCACAAGGTGATTAGGGCGTACCCCGCACACCCTGCACACCATGGGTGCACGCCTATGTCCTGGGCAGAGGGCAGCACAAAACGGCATCATGTTGTATTCAAGAGTTCAGCACACCAGGCACTGTGTATTCCATAGGTTATCTATACATTGTTTTCATAAGTTGCTTTCATATTCACTTAAGCCCCGTACACACGATCAGAAAATCGTACAGAATATACCACTTTTGAAGCGATTGTACGATAATTGGATCGTTATTACAGAGCTTTCGAGAGCTGATCATGACAGTTCATCCGATATTATTCTATCGGACATGCACGAAAAAAATATTTTCGTATGGTGCCAGATCGTACGATTTTCATTTAATCAGTACTGCTATCGTTCGAAAATGCAATACAAATGCATTACAACACATGACATCACTTCCGAATTTTTTTTCTGTCTTACAGAAATTTTCGTGACCTTAGTAAACTCATCAGATTCGATTTGAGATTTGCATGCAAAAAAAAAACCTGATAATCTCATTGTGTGTATGAGGCTTAAGGCTGGGTTCACACTATATTCGCATGCGTCTCCCAGCAGGGGTCCGGTGCGTCCTCGTTCAGCATTTCAGGTCCGAATTCACACTACCTTCACATACGGCTCCCAGCAGGGGGTCCGGTGAGTCCTTCTTCACCATCTCAGGTCTGAATTCACACTACCTTCACATACGGCTCCCAGCAGGGGTCCAGTGTGTCCTCATTTACCATTTCAGGTCCAAATTCACACTACCTTTGCATGCGGCTCCCAGAAGGGGTCCGGTGAGTCCTCATTCACCATCTCAGGTCCGAATTCACACTACCCTCACATGCGGCTCCCAGCAGGGGTCTGGTGTGTCCATGTTCACCATTTCAGGTCCAAATTCACCCTATTTTTACATGCGGCTCCCAGCAGGGGTCCAGTGCGTCCTCGTTCAGCATTTCAGGTCCGAATTCACACTGTCTTCACATATGGCTCCCAGCAGGGGTCCGGTGAGTCCTTCTTCACCATCTCAGGTCCGTATTCACACTACCTTCACATGCGGCTCCCAGCAGGGGCCCAGTGAGTCCTCATTCACCATCTCAGGTCCGAATTCACACTACCTTTGCATGTGGCTCCCAGCAGGGGTCCGGTGCGTCCTCGTTCGGCATTTCAGTTCCGAATTCACACTACCTTCACATACGGCTCCCAGCAGGGGTCCAGTGTGTCCTCATTTGCTATTTCAGGTCCAAATTCACACTACCTTTGCATGCGGCTCCCAGCAGGGGTCCGGTGAGTCCTCGTTCACCATCTCAGGTCCTAATTCACACTACCCTCACATGCGGCTCCCAGCAGGGGTCTGGTGTGTCCATGTTCACCATTTCAGGTCCAAATTCACCCTATCGTTACATGTGGCTCCCAGCAGGGGTCCGGTGCATCCTCGTTCAGCATTTCAGGTCCGAATTCACACTACCTTCACATACGGCTCCCAGCAGGGGTCCGGTGAGTCCTTCTTCACCATCTCAGGTCCGTATTCACACTACCTTCACATGCGGCTCCCAGCAGGGGCCTGGTGAGTCCTCATTCACCATCTCAGGTCCGAATTCACACTACCTTTGCATGCGGCTCCCAGCAAGAGTCCGGTGAGTCCTCATTCACTATCTCAGGTCCGAATTCACACTGTCTTCACATGCGGCTCCCAGCAAGGGTCCGGTGCACCATTTCAGGTCCAACTTCAGTCTGACATTTTTTGGCTAAATTCGGACCTGAAACAGACCAAAAGATGCACAGGGCTCCTGTGCAAATTCCCACTGGAACCACAGCGGAGATATAGTTACATAGTTAGTCAGGTTGAAAAAAGACACAAGTCCATCCAGTTCAACCACAAAATGTAAACCCTCTCCATAGAGAGGCGGTCAAAATCTCCTGATATTGCGAATTGGATGCAAAACCATATAATATAAGGTCAAACCTAAACATTTTCAATTTGTATGTAAACAGGCAGGCCCCTTGCCCTACATCGTTGAAGGTAAACCTAGAGGAAATTGAATAAGAAAATTGTATAATGTATGCTGTGTATGTCATAAATTAGGAATACACTGGGCCGTCATCCTTTCCTTAGGATCAAAGAGCAGCAGAGGCTATAACAAATTTAGTTTAGTCCGTAGTTTCCTGAAGCACAATGACCCCTAATTTGTAAATAATATTTTTATAAAGGAATACAATATTGCTAAAATTACTTTGGAGTTATGTTGTGATTCTAGTGATACAAACACTGCTGCAGTGTGACAGTCTTAAAATAAATAAATAAATAAAACATGCATCATATCAGCAAATCAAAAAAATTCTCGCTTTTAATCTTTCAAAAAATGTATCCTTTGTCACTATTTGTATGTACACGGGGGAAGTCATATTTGCTATTACATATGCAGGTGTTGATTCCTGTTTGTAATGCTGCACACTGATTATTGCTCTTTCCATAATGCAAGTCTATGAGTTGCTGAAAACAATGCTTTCCCCATGTGGCTGATATCTTAGTTGTTCCTAGTGGCTGACGTACACATTTCTACACTTACAGGAGAAGTACAGCCAAAACTCATTTGGCTGTACTTCTCCCACACCTCCCAACTTTCTGAGATGGGAATGAGGGACACCTATTAGCAAAAGTATGCAGGCATAGGACACACCCCCTGGCACACCCCCTTAAAGGAGAATTGTACAAAAGAAATTGATTGGTTAAACCCACATGTGCTTTTTTTTAACACTACTATTCCTATTATATTGGCTTGTGGAATTTACAAATGCTGCAATTTAAAATTTGGATGAAAGGTTTAGCTCTGGAAAACACTTTTTGAAAGATTAAAAGTGCATTTTATATACAACTATATAGATCAGACCAGAATGAGGGACAGATGAGGAGGAAAGAGGGACAGTGGGACATTGTTCCAAATCAGGGACAGTCCCTCGAAATCAGGGACAGTTGAGAGCTATGCTTCTTCTGTGGATCACAGTCTGTTCTGCACTCCTGTGACCTGTTTTCAGCTGACAGCAGGCTGAAGCTCGCTGTTGGCTGACACCACAGAGCCGGTCCAGGCTTGGGGAAGAATGTGACAATGAAGTTGGGATTCACCCACATGCCTGGACTGGCACCCAGCTCAGCCTCTCAGCCAGCCGCTGTGAGCCTGAGCCGCCCCCTCCACAGCCCAGCCCGCCAGAGTACTCAGAGAGCTGTGAGAACCGAGAGATCTAACACTGCAGTTCTCAGCGTTAGAGCCGGTGTTCTGCCGTATAGAGTCCGGCCATCAAATAGTGTCCGCTCCGTACTGCGCATGCGCAGTACGGAGCAGACGAAGCTTCGGAAAATCTCCGAAGCTGAACGGCGCCTGCGCCGTGAGTGGAGGTGATAGCCCCACCATCCAAGCGGACATAGGGTTGTGAATATTAGAGGGCCCCTCGCGGGCGAGCTTCGCTCGCCACGCTTCGGGCTCGGCCTCGCTGCGCTCGGCTCTTTTTTATTCTAACTCTATGTCCACTTGGATAGTGGGGATAGAACCTGGACTCACGGCGCAGGCACCGTTCATCCTCTGCAATTTTCTGAATTTGTGTTCCTGTGTACTGCGCATGCGCAGTACGCAGCGGACACTATCCGATGGAGGACGCTATTTGACAAGACACCGGCTGGGGACAGATGCCGCATTGGAGCAATGCTGCATCCACCTAGGTATGTATGATTTAGAAAAAATAAAAATAAAAAATAACCCTATACAGTACTTCTCTTTTAATTAAAAAAAAAAAAAATAATAAATAAATAAACAAGGATAAGGGTGCTTGTAAAATGTAAAAATCAGATCAAAAATGATTTAAAATAGTTTACCAACTCACTATGGCATTCATTTAAAAATAATTGTCATAGCCATTCACCCTGGCGAAAGTGCATGTACATCCGTTCTGTGCAGATTGGGCAAAAACAAATGTAAGTAGGCTTTTTCCTGTGCTATTTGAGTAATTATTGTTTTAAAACTGAAAATACAATATTTAACCACTAGATGGAGCTATGCAATATTTGAATTTCCTTTAACAATTAGCTCCATCTAATGGCCAAAATGTGGATTTTTTTTCTCGTTTTAAAGCAGCGATTATTGAAACAGCACGGAATGTAGACAATTTACATGAATGAATGAATGAATGTACATGTACTGTTCTAGAGCATCATCCTTTTTTCATCCTCTGTAGCAGGGGGTCTCCAAACTTTCTAAACAAAGGGCCAGTATACTATCCTTCAGACATTAGAGGGGCCGGACTGTGGCCAGTGGGAGTAGAAAATGTTCTGGCTTCAGTAACAAGGCTCCATCATTGGTGTCAGTGGCAGGAATTGTGCCCCATCATTGGTATCAGTGGGAGGAATAGTGCCCCATCATTGGTATCAGTGGGAGAAATAGTGCCCCATCATTGGTATCAGTGGGAGACATAGTGCCCCATCATTGGTATCAGTGGGAGAAATTGTGCCCCATCATTGGTATCAGTGGGAGAAATAGTGCCCCATCATTGGTATCAGTGGGAGAAATAGTGCCCCATCATTGGTATCAGTGGGAGAAATTGTGCCCCATCATTGGTATCAGTGGGGGAAATAGTGCCCCATCATTGGTATCAGTGGGAGACATAGTGCCCCATCATTGGTATCAGTGGGTGAAATAGTGCCCCATCATTGGTATCAGTGGGAGAAATTGTGCCCCATCATTGGTATCAGTGGGAGAAATAGTGCCCCATCATTGGTATCAGTGGGAGAAATTGTGCCCCATCATTGGTATCAGTGGGAGAAATAGTGCCCCATCATTGGTATCAGTGGGAGACATAGTGCCCCATCATTGGTATCAGTGGGAGAAATAGTGCCCCATCATTGGTGTCAGTGGGAGGAATAGTGCCCCATCATTGGTATCAGTGGGAGGAATTGAATCCCACGGTCAGTGTCAGGATTTAAGCACCATTTTTAATTGTCAGTGGTAGGAATAGTGCCCCAGTGGCTAGTTAGAGGCAAGCAAAGGGCCACATCTGGCCCCTGGGCCGCAGTTTGGGGATCTCTACTCTGTAGCATTCCAGTGCTGCTGATCTCCTGCATCCTCTCTGCAGCCGTTTCCAGTCTCCAGCAATGGCTACATAACATTCCCCATAGCAGGATTCCAAGTTGAAATACTTGTATTCTCCATGGGAAGCCCCTGTGAGAAGGTGACAACGTAGAAGCAGAGCTGGGGGAGAGTGGGACGGAGCGTTGTCATCTTATAACAGGAAATGCCCGAACAAGGATCTTCATTCCAGGAAATATTTTAATGAAGGCTACAGAATTTTTTTTTTTTTCAAATAACATTAACATTTTAAAGCTTATTTCAAATTTTAGTGATTGGGTTTCCGTATACTTTAAAGTTAAAGGACTGCGATAAGGACGCGCTCTCCCTTTAAAAGGTACAAAGATAGGAGGCGGCGGCCGGGCTTTTTAGGTGCTGAGCGGGCGCGCTTTGTTCTCCCTACTCTCATTTTAATTCACAACCCCCCTCCGGGGCTCAGGTGAAAACACATGTCCTCCGATTGTCTGTCCTCAGAAGACGTAAAGGCAGCTGGGAATTGTCACCATGCTTACAGAGCTGCTGACTGTCGTGTACCAGCCATGCCCGATCACTAATTAATGGTACACGCTGGTGCCCTGATTATCATTTAAAGGGCGGTTGGCAGCACTTTAAAGAAAAGCTCTAGTCTTTTATTTTTTTATTATTTTTTATTTTTTTAGTCTACATGCACAAATTACTTGATTAAATACCTTAGCTTCTAACTTGAGCTTGTTCAATAAAGCTTTGGCAATAAAACCTGGAAGCTGATTGGTTTCTTTTTTTCAGAAGTGAGCCTCATTTTGCATTCTCCAGCTTTAGTAAATAACCCCCCATGTTAAAAATCCCTCCTTCTATGCATATATTGTAATTAGGTAGAAATATAGGGGCAGCCATGTATGATTATTAAAGTGGTTTCCACAGAAAAAAAAAAATCATTAAAATTCCTAAAAAAAATAAATAAATAAAAAACATTTGGAATTTTTTTTTAAACACCTCCAAATGCCTGTTGCTAGGGGGTCCCTCGTAGTCTGCCTCCTTCAGTGTCTGGGCTGGTGACATCACTTCCCCTTGGCACAGGAAGGGCTCAGCTCGGTCCCCTCTCTCCTGTCAGTCATCTGGGACACGTGACAGGTCCCAGATGACGGCGCGGCCAATCACGGTGCGCGGTGCCGCTCGCGCATGCGCAGTGTGTGCCCGGCTGTGAAGCCACAGCTGGGTGTAGGGTTGCCACCTTTTCTTCAAGCCAAACCCGAACACTTTAGCGGCATGGGAAACCTTTGGGTGCCCCAAGGAGAGTAGTAATGTGGTGTGCATAGCATGCAGCAGCGAACGGTGGGTGTGGCCAAATTGCTCTGACATCATCACCCTGCCACCCAGTGATGTGGAACTTGCCCCAAGACAGCCACCTGCAGCTCCCAGATGCCAACAGATTTCAGTGACTATCTTGGTTACTTGAGGAGCCACTGCCCAGTTTGAATAATGTGTCCGGGTTTCAGTCTGCCTGAAACCTGGACACATGATTCAAAACCCTGACTGTCCGGGTGAATCCTGGACAGGTGGCAACCCTAGCTGGGTGCCCACAGTTGCAATACCGATATTCTGGCATATTCAGTCCGGCCGTACTGCGCATGTGCAGCGCTTACGCAGTACGGAGCAGAAGAACTTCGGAAAATCTCCGCGCCTGTGCCGTGAGTTGAGGTGGTAGCCCCACCATCCAAGTGGACATAGGGCTGGGAAAATTAGAGGGCCCCTCGCGGGCTCCCTTTGCTCGCCACGCTTCGGGCTCAGCCTCACTGCGCTTGGCTCTTTTATATTCCAACTCTATGTCCACTTGGAAGGTGGGGCCAGAACCTGGGCTCTCGGTGCAGGCGCCGTTCATCTTCCGCTGTTTTCGGAATCTGTGTGTGCTGTGTACTGCGCATGAGCAGTACACAGCGGACACTATCCGATGGGGGACTGTATATGATAGGACACCGTCTCACCCGAGCGGAGGGGGAGACGAGCGGGCTTCGATCTCCCCGCATCGCTGGACCGTGGGGCAGGTAAGTGTCCGATTATTAAAAGTCAGCAGCTGCAGTATTTGTTGCTGCTGACTTTTAATTTAATTTAATTTTTTGTGGAAACTCCTCTTTAAACATACAGGCTTCCTGCTTAGTAGTGCTGCACAATGGCCGAGCCTTACCACTCCAGTCTCTCAATGCTGGTGTACCAGACAGGTCTGACTATATTTTTCCCTGTATGTTTTTAAAGCTCCATGCACACTGGAGCTCAAAAAAGCTTTTTCTGGACGCCAGATTGCTGGCAGAAAACGCTGGTTGAAAAACGTTCTTTTAACAGAGTTTTGTACTAGCGTTTATGCGCGTTTATGAGCATTTATTTAACAAAAATACACAGAGGACACTCCAAAAATCCCACAATGCATTCCCAAAGTCCTGCAATGCATTGAAAAAAATAATAGAACGCCAAACGCTAATTAACGCGCGTTTACCAGCGTTTGGCTTTATATAGTGTTTTTTGTGGTTAGAAAAATGTCAATTTGAATGCAATTTTATGCATTCAGAGAACAGCCCATAAACTCCACTGCTGATAAAAGCTAAAAAACTCCCATGTGTGCATGGACACATAGCATAACGTAGAGTGGAGTTTATGGGCTATTAAAAAAAAAAACACCCAAACTCCAAAAAACAGGTGTTTATAAGCTCCAGTGAGCATGGAGCCTAACAATGAGGTTAACTGATTGCAATGACATACACAGCCACTAGGAGGCAAACCTACACTTCTGTATACAGTATGTCCTACATTTCTGGTAATATGATACAGCATGTATGTAGAGATGAAGAAACATTTTTGAAAGGTTGTCTTATTTCTGTTGATTATTGGAAAGAAAAAAAAAAAAAACAGGGAAAAGCCACCTCTTTGCTTGTGAGGCCAACAGTCAGGAGCCTCATGATAAATCCAGCCCTGGTTTCCCTTGTAAGCCCAGGTTCACAGTATAGCGATCTCAGACATCGCATGTGATTCGCACCCACACCGCACACCAACTGTCTGTGCCATGCAAGTTCAGCCATGCAATTGTATGGCTGAACTCGCATTGGATTCACAGAAAAAAAAGATACAGGGGCTTTTTTTTCTCTGCACTGGAATCGGATCGCATGGGTATTCTCACCCATGCGATCCGATTCCTGTCCGAATCCACAATTCGCGCTGCAATCTGTGAACCGATATGGGGGTGTCATTGACATTGTATTGACAGCCGCAGCAGTTCGCAGAAGGCAGTGTGAATTGTCTGTGGGAGAGATGTGATCTCGGACCGGCGCTAGAATCGCACTGGTTCCCGCATCGCTACAGTGTGAACCTAGGCTAAAGGATAAGCACCTAAACTGGCATTGCAGTTAATGAGACAAACATTTTCTCATTAACTGCAATACTTCTCAGGGACTCCAGCAATGAGTTCTGCCCTTTATAATCCCAGCTCTACCATAAAAGTCTTAAAATGGCCATACACCTATAGATTATCTGCAGATTTTCTATGGTTAGATGGAAAAAGTGCAACAGATTTCTCCATGTTCGCTAATCTTTGTGGATGGAGGAATCTCCCACTTTTTCCATCTAGCCATAGAAAATCTGCAGATAATCTATAGGTGTATGGCCAGCTTTAAGCTCCATGCACATTAGCATTTTTGTAAGCTCCTAGAAGCTGTTAGCATTTTTAGAAGCTAAATAGTACTTTAGGCTTTTAGCATTTTTTGAGCTTCAGCAGCTAGGAGCAGAAAATAAATTGTTTTTGTAGAGATTTTTGAGGGTTTTTTGGAGAAAAAAAAAGCTGAATGCTCCTAAATGTGACCCCTAGTGGTCAAAACGTACAGTTATGTCGTTTCGCCCAGGGGAGCCAACCTGCCTCAGTATAACTGCGGCAGCTGGTCGGGAAGGGGTTAAGCTATTTTCTCTTCTGGTTGAATGTTGTTGAGCTATTGTTTTAGACTATTTTCTGGCGAATGTCATTGGACTATTGTTTTAGGCAACTTTCTCTTCCCAATCAAATGTTCCTAGGCTATAACTTTCCGTTATTTTATTTTCTGGTTTAATGTGCTTAGGCTGTTGTTTTAGGCAATTTTTTGAGGAATGTTGTTAGGCTATTGTTTTAGGCTGTTTTCTCTTCTGGTTAAATGTTGTTAAGCTATTGGTTTAGACTATTTTCTGATCGAATGTTCTTAGGCTATTGTTTTAGGCTTTTTTTTTTTATTGAATATTATTAGGCTATTGTTTTAGACATTTTTTCTGGTTGAATGTTCTTGTTTTAGGCTATTTTTGGTTGAATATTATTAGGCTATTATTTTAAGATTGTTTCTCTTCTGGTCAAATATTCTTAGGCTATTGCTTTAGACTTTTACTTGGCAATTTTCTTTTCTGGTTGAATGTGCCTAGGCTATTATTTTAGGCTATTTTTGGTATAAAGTTGTTAAGCTATTGTTATACTGTAGACTGTTTTCTCTTCTGGTTAAATGTTGTTAGGCTATTATTTTCTGGTTCAGTGTTCTTGTTTTTGGCTACTTTTGGTTGAATATTATTAGGCTATTGTTTTAAGCTATTTTCTCTTCTTGTCAAATATTCTTAAGCTATTGTTTTATGCCACATTTTCTTTTGGTTAAATGTTTTATGCTACTGTTTTGTTTTAAACTATTTTTAGTTGAACATTGTTAGGCTATTGTTTTAGGATATTTTCTGCTCCTAGAATATTTTTTTTAGACTCTACTCAAATGTTCCTAAGATATTGTTTTAGGCTATTTCCTCTTCTGGTTGAATGTTGTCAGTCTATTGTTATAGACTAATTTCTGCTTGATTGTTCCTAGGATATTGTTTTAGACTATTTTGGGTTGAATACTGTTAGGCCATTGTTTTAGACTATTTTATGGTTCAACATTCTTAGGCTATTCTTTTAGTTTAGTTTTGGTTGAGTATGGCTATTGTTTTAGGCTATTTTCTCCTCTCTTGAAATGTTCTAAAGTTATTGTTTTGTTTTAGACTATTTTATTTTTTAATTGAATGTGCTTAGGCAATTGTTTTAGGCTACTTTATCTTCTAGTTGAATGTTTTTGGCTGAATGGTTGAATGCTGTTAGGCTAGTGATTTAGGCTATTTTCTCTTCTGGTTGAAAGTTGTTATTGCTATTATTTTTTTAGACTATTTTCTTTGAATGTTCCTAGGATTTTGTTTTAGGTATTTTTTTTTTTTCACAAGAAGGTTTTAGGTATATTTTAGGTTGGATATTGTTAGGCTATTGTTTTAAGATATTTTCTCTTCTGATCAAATGCTCTAATGCCGCGTACACACGATCGGAATTTCGGCCAGCAAAAGACCAAGGAGAGCTTCTCATCGGAAAATGCGTCTGTGTGTATGCTCCATCGGAATTTAGCTGGCCGAATTCCCGCTAGCAAAAATGTGATAGCATGTTCTCCATTTTCCCGATGGAAAAACTTTCTATCGGAAATTTCCGATCATGTGTATGCAATTCCAACGCACAAAAACTCACGCATGCCCAGATTCAACTAGGAGATGGAAGCTATTGGCTACTAGGTATTGAACTTCCTTTTTCTAGTCCTGTCGTACGTGTTGTACATCACCGCGTTCTTGGTGGTTGGAATTTGATGTGACCGTGTGCAGGCAAGACAGTTTGAGTGGAATTCCGTCGGAATTCTGCCGGGAAAACCATCAGAGCTTTTTCCAACGAGAATTCCGATCATGTGTGTACACGGCATTAGGCTATTTTTTCTTGAGATTGAATATTCTTAGGGTATTAGGGAATCTTACATTCGCTATGTGAAAGAAAAGTTACATATCAGAAAATAACCTTTTGCACATATTAACGTAGATGAGGCATTATTTGGGACTTTTGTGTGAGTGCTGATATGTTCATCCAGTAAATTGTCTAATAAATTCCAGAGTCCTTCACTGATCTGATGGAAGGCGAGCTCTGCCGGTATTTGGGTTAGTACACTTTTAGGAGAAGAACATTATCTCAGAAGACTTAGCAATAATCTTTAATTGTTGTGATGGAAGGAGTTCTCCGGTTGAATTTGGGTTACTGCACTTTACACACCATGATCCTTACTCTGCCATCCTCCATGCTGCCTTCTTGCTGGTTACCTAACAACCCACCCTGTGCCGCACACTATTTTTGTAAGGGGCCAACACAGACCGCCAATGGTAAAATCTAATTGGGGAGGAAGAGTGCTTGGTGGAATTTCGCAGCCCCTGTGGTAGCGGCACACATCTCCGGCGCTCCAGGAGAAGGTTAATTTTGCATACAGCAGCTGCAGGTCTCATTAACGGAATCTCACATCTCTGCAGACTGAGGAGAGCAGTGTGAAAGCACAGGCAGCGCAAGCATCCCGCTAAGCTTCTTACGTTAACCCGTCCTCTGCCGACTGGATCTTTCCAGGGCTTGGGCGACAGCTGGATTCCCCAGGGCAGCCAAGGTGGATTGTTAGACAGGGCCTCTTGTGGATTGTGAGGAACTATGAGGATCAGCTTGGCCTATACCAAAGAACACCTGCCCTGGGATGGGATTGGTTTTTAAGGGTTGGTCCAACCAAAGGCATCAACTCAATCATTTGTTTGTATTTCTTGGGAACATGAAGAGACAGGATGAAGCTTCTGGGGGATCAAGCTAAGAGTATGGAGCTGGAATCAATGAGATGTGAGACCAATGAGATGAGATGCTTATTGGGTAACCAGGAGGTCACAGGTGGTAGTTTTTAATACATAGTTCCCAGTACATAGAATGATACCTTGCCCTAAGGTCTCTCAATAAACTAACCCTCCCTGTAACTCCAACACTAATGCCATGTACACCCGACCGGACTTTTCGACGGACTAGGTCCGACGGTCTTCCCGACGGACTTTCGGCGGACTTCCGACTGACTTTCCGAAACAAACGGACTTGGCCACACATAATCACACCAAAGTCCGACGGATTCGACCGTGATGACGTACGACCGGACTAGAATAAGGAAGTTCATAGCCAGTAGCCAGTAGCTGCCCTAGCGTCGGTTTTCGTCTGTCGGACTAGCATACAGACGAACAAATTTTTCGACCGGACTCAAGAAAGATTTGAAACATGTTCTAAATCTAAAGTCTGTCCGATTTTTCGACAGCAAAGGTCTGATGAAGTCCACACACGATCAAATTATCCGACAGATTCGTTCCATCGAACCTTTGCTGACGAAAGTCCAGTTGTGTGTACACGGCATTACCCTTTATTTGACCCTAGCATTAACTTTATTTGCCGCATACAGACG
This sequence comes from Lithobates pipiens, assembly GCF_037356315.1. NCBI lineage: Eukaryota > Metazoa > Chordata > Amphibia > Anura > Ranidae > Lithobates > Lithobates pipiens. The sequence continues at coordinate 315,742,203 of NW_027507784.1, read as the reverse complement.
ATTGGAATTTCCGACAACAAATGTGCGAGGTGAGCTTGTTGTCGGAAATTCCAACCATGTGTATGCTCCATAGGACATGTTGCTGTCGGAATTTCCGACAACAACTGTTTGAAAGCAGGTTCTCAAATTTTCCGACAAGAAGACTTGCTGTTGGAAATTCCGAGCGTGTGTACACAATTCCGACGCACAAAATTCCACACATGCTCAGAATCAAGCAGAAGAGCCACACTGGCTATTGAACTTCATTTTTCTTGGCTCATCATATGTGTTGTACGTCACCGCGTTCTTGACGTTCGGAATTTCTGACAACATTGTGTGTATGCAAGACAAGTTTGAGCCAACATCCGAAGGAAAAAAAATCCACGGTTTTGTCGTCGGAATGTCCGATCGTCTGTACACGGCATTAATCTAATGCCCTGTACACATGGTCGGAAATTCCGACGGAAAAGGTCCGGTTAGATTATATTGTCGGAAAATCCTTTTTTCCTCGAAATTTGAGAGCAGGATCTAAAATTTTCCAACAAAAAAATCAGATCGTACTTTTTCCGAACGTTTGTAGAGAATTCCGATCGGAAAAAGTGCCACACATGCTCAGAGCAAATTACGAGACCAAAGCTATTGGCTACAAGCCTCTATGTAGTCCTGTCGTACGCAACAAAAGTCACCACGTTCCGAACGATCGGATTTTCAGACAACTTTGTCCGACCGTGTGTATGCAACACAAGTTTCGGACAAAATCCGTTGGAAAAAAATTAGACGGATTTTGTGGTCGGAATGTCCGTTGGAAAAAATTAGACGGATTTTGTGGTCGGAATGTCTGTGTGTACAGGGCCTAACACTAATCCAGACACTGATTCTTACTATAACCCTAACAATAACCCTCCCTGTAACCCCAATCTCAATTGTCCTATAAAAAAAAAAGAAAAAAAGGCTGAAGTTTGCCTTCAAAGTTAGACTTGAGCCACACAATGAAATCTTTCGTCTTCCTCCTCTGCATATTTGTCCCAAAAATTTCAGGACACGTTTTTTTTTACACCATTTGTTTTGGCCGATCCGGGACATTTGCCAAGTATACTACAAAGTTGCCCAGAGACAGTCACGCCGCCACTATGTCACACAGCCGTGCCATCTCTTGGCCCTTAAAGTCCCGTGGATTGGTGGAGACTTGTAATTTTCTTAATGCAGTACGTATCTGGCTCCTTTCCAGTGCATTACATCTAAAGACAATTCATTGTAATGGAGGTCACCCTCCATTCACCGCATGCAGAAAACAGATTGTAAAACATAGGAAACCAGCTTTTATCTGGTGCTAGATTGTTAAAGACGCACAATGGAATAATCTGCTGCGTGGCAGTCTTAATCAATCAATGGATCAATTAATGAACTAATCAGACCAGTAGCGTCGCAGTTATTAGACACCACTCAGATTGCCTTAAAGGGCAACACAACACCATCATCTATAAATATGCATATAGGGGGATTTAGGATGCAATGACCGAGTCTGAAAATCAAAACGTCACAGTTGTTTGCGGTCAGCGGTGAATTCAAATGATTCAGTGTCTAATGATCCAAAACAACATTCCTCCCTGGCTTGATTCATTGATTGAAACTGGAAAATGCAGCATTTGTCCACCAGATGAAGCTAAGCAATATAGAAAAATCCTATAACACTTAGCGCCATCTAGTGGCCACATGTGTATTTTTCATTTTAATTCAATAATTTATATTTGAACACCCCAAGATACTGTAGCTCAGACCAAAATGGGGGAGGGACAAATGAGGAGGAATGAGGGACAGAGGGATATTGCTCCAAATCAGGGACAATCCCTCGAAATCAGGGACAGTTGGGAGCTATGGGAGAGATCAATGCTATTACCCTAATTAATGCTCCCATTAGAGACTGCTGAGGTCCAAGGGCCGCACATCAAAGGGCCGCATGCGGCCCTCTGGCCACAGGTTGGGCCCCAGGGGCTTAGGGACCGAAACAGTCAGCCTGATTCACTTCATAGTGAGTCACTGACCCCCAACAAGCATACAACCAGAGAAGTTTGAAAAAGACTTAATTCCTATCCTGATACCTTGATCTGGGTCACTGACATAGAAGGGATTCTAGTCAGAAACAGGATGTCAGCTGCAGAGCTTGATCTATTAAAAGCAGGCCAGCAATGGCAGCACTGAAATTTCTACCTTGGTAGGTTCATTTTGAAGCCCAAATCCAGCTTTAGCTAACTTAAAGAGTAACTCCACTTTTGTGGGGAAAAAAATAGCACATAAAGAAAAAAAATAATATAGTGTATACAATTGCGACATAAGTCATATTGTGATTTAATGTTATTAACCGCTTCAGCCCCAGAAGATTTCACCCCCTTCCTGACCAGAGCACTTTTTGCGATTCGGCACTGCGTCGCTTTAACTTACAATTGTGCGGTCGTCCGACGTTGCACCCAAACAAAATTGATTTCCTTTTTTCCCCACAAATAGAGCTTTCTTTGGTGGTATTTGATCTCCCCTGTGGTTTTTATTTTTTGCACTATAAACAAAAAAAGAGCGACAATTTTGAAAAAAACTAAATATTTTTCACTTTTTACTATAATAAATATCCCCCAAAAAGATATATAAAAACATTTTTTTCCTCAGTTTAGGCCGATACGTATTCTAAGTATTTTTGGTAAAACAAAATCGCAATAAGCGTAAATATTGACTGCTTTGCGCAAAAGTTATAGCGTCTACAAAATAAGGGATAGTTTTATGGCATTTTTATTATTCTTTTTTTTTTATTAGTAATGGCGGCGATCTGCGATTTTTATTGGGACTGCGACATTATGGCGGACACATCGGACACTTTTGACACTATTTTGGGACCATTGTCATTTATACAGCGATCAGTGCTATAAAAATACACTGATTACTGTGTAAATGACACTGGCAGTGAAGGGGTTAACCACTAGGGGCGATCAAGGGGTTAAGTGTGTCCTAGGGAGTGATTCTAACTGTGGGCTACAACACACATGACAGCGATCACTGCTCCTGATGACAGAGAGCAGTAGATTTCTATTATGACACAAGGCAGAATGGGAAAATGCTTTATTTACATAGGCACTTCCCCGTTCTGAGACTCTGTGACATGATTGCCGGGAGACCGGCGGACATTGAGTTACACTGTATGCGGCGGGCACACAGGTCTGCTATCCCTGCCTCTTAAAGGGGACATACAGGTATGCCCATTTGCCACTGTCATTGTGCCAACATATATCGGCGTGCAGTGGTCGGCAAGTGGTTAAAAATGTTATTAAAAAAACTTTTATTTTCAATCTGCAGCCACTGTAATTTTCTGAAAATGCAATATGGCTACCTGGAGGTGTTCTGTATACAAAATTAGTACTGACCACTCCCCAGAAACATCATTTCCTGCTTGTGTGATTGGCTCACCAATTTTCCCAGAGGGCTGCACTAAAATACAAGTCAGATATAAAGCATCCCCTGCAACAAAAATTTTATTTTTTAATTCCCAATACTACATCACATCTAGAGGGATGCAAACCCAGCAGCTTTCCTCATTAGTGCCCTGCAGCTGCAGCAGCTAGTTGATAAATATGAAACCACTCCTATTGGACTCACTTTCAAAAATGGACACTGACAAACACACAGGGATTTCTTCAGAATAACAAAAGGTAGGAATCTGCAACATGTGTATATATATGTATATATATATATATATATATATATATATATATATATATATATATATATATATATATATATATATATATGTATTTATTTATTTGTTATATATATATACAGTATCTCACTCACTAGTGAGTGGTAAGTGTACAGCTTGTATAACTGTGTAAATTTGCTGTCCCCTCAAAATAACTCAACACACAGCCATTAATGTCTAAACCACTGGCAACAAAAGTAAGTACACCCCCTAAGTGAAAATGTCCAAATTGGGCCCAATTAGCCATTTTCCCTCCCCGTTGTCATGTGACTCATTAGTATTACAAGGTCTCAGGTGTGAATGGGGATCAGGTGTGTTAAATTTGGTGTTATCGCTCTCACTCTCTCATACTGGTCAGTGGAAGTACAACATGGCACCTCATGGCAAAGAACTCTGAGGATCGGGACAAAAAGAATTCTGCTGTACATATAGATGGCCTAGGGTATAAGAAGATTGCAAAGACCCTGAAACTGAGCTGCAGCACAGTGGTCAAGACCATACAGAGGTTTACCAGGACAGGTTCCACTCAGAACAGGCCTCACCATGGTTGCCCAAAGAAGTTGAGTGCACATGCTCAGAGTCATATCCAGAAGTTGTCTTTGGGAAATAGATATGTGAGTGCTGCCAGCATTGCTGCAGAGGTTGAAGGGGTGGAGGGGTCAGCCTGTCAGTGCTCAGACCATACGCCACACACTGCATCAAATTGGTCTGCATGGCTGTCAACCCAGAAGGAAGCCTCTTCTAAAGATGATGCACAAGAGAGACCTCAAACAGTTTTATGAAGACAAGCAGACTAAGGACATGGATTGCTGGAACCATGTCCTGTGATCTGATGAGACCAAGATAAACGTATTTGGTTCAGATGGTGTCAAGTGTGTGTGGCAGCAACCAGGTGAGGAGTACAAAGACAAGTGTGTCTTGCCTACAGTCAAGCATGGTGGTGGGAGTGTCATGGTCTGGGGCTGCATGAGTGCTGTCAGCACTGGGGAGCTACAGATCATTGAGAGAACCACAAATGCCAACATGTACTGAAACCGAGCATGATCCCCTCCCTTCGGAGACTGGGCCACAGGGCAGTATTGCAACATTATAATGACCACAAACACACCTCCAAGATGACCAATGCCTTGCTAAAGAATCTGAGGGTAAAGGTGATGGACTGGCCAAGCATGTCTCCAGGCCTAAACCCTATTGAGCATCTGTGGGTCATCCTCATACGGAAGGTGGAGGAGCGCAAGGTCTCTAACAACCACCAGCTCTGTGATGCCGTCATGGAGGAGTGGAAGAGGACTCCAGGGGCAACCTGTGAATCTCTGGTGAACTCCATGCCCAAGAAAGATAAGACAGTGCTGGAAAATAATGGTGGCCACACAAAATATTGACACTTTGGGCCCAATTTCAACATTTTCACTTAGGGGGTGTACTCACTTTTGTTGCCAGCAGTTTAGACATTAATGGCTGTGTGTTGAGTTATTTTGAGGGGACAGCAAATTTACACTGTTATACAAGCTGTACACTCACTACTTTACATTGTAGCAAAGTGTCATTTCTTCAGTGTTGTCACATGAAAAGATATAATAAAATATTTACAAAAATGTGAGGGGTGTACTCACTTTTGTGAGCTACTGTATATTGTATACACTATTTTTGTATACTAAAGGGTAAAAAGATTGGTGGGTGTGCTCAAAGAGGGATGCTGCCCAACATGGAGATGGCGGCTCAATTCTGTTTATTGGTTATATAAAGGAATGCAGTTTGACATGAGGCTCTTTGGTCATAGCATGCTGTGGTGTTTCGGATTCCTCTGCCAGATGACCACAGCATTGTGTTCTAATTGTTATTGCTGTGTAGTGTGTACGGAACGCTAAACATGAACATCTTCTTCCAGTAAAATGGTCCCATCTATACTAGGCTCCATTGTGTAGATGGTGTTTGTCGTAACACACATATATACACTTATTCTCCATGCCTTGTGTGCTATTCCGCAGCATCACGCCATACTAACGGCCTCCATGAAGATCTGTATAGCTGCCGTGCATTGCAGATGTGTAAACCATTGTGTATCAAGTCATAGCCTTCTACCTGCAGGTCCTTGTCAAGGACCGATTTCCTAATGATAACAACAGGGGCAACGTGTGTTGGTACAGCTAGTATCCACCAGGGGTGCAAGTGACAGGATGACAGCGCATGAGCACTATTGGGAGACTGTTGTCACCCCATGGCAGGAAGTGCCTGAACAAGGACCTGAACAAGGACCTGAACAAGGACCTTGATGGCAGGACCATCAGAAACATAGGTGTGTGAAGCCTACTGCATTAGGATGTGCACCTCAAAGGTCAAACACACATGTGCAGTAGAGCAGTGGATGGTGTCATTAGAGCTATGCATATGTCAGTAGGGCAGAGGCTAGTGTCAGTTCTTTTTTTGTATTTATTTTTTATTTTATTTATTACATTTTATTTTTTTATTTTTTTTACTATTGTATTTTTAATTTGTTTTTTAAAAAAATATTTTACTTATTTGTACAATATTATTATTATTATTATTTTTTATTTACTTGTTTATTTATTTTTTACAATTTTGTTAGTAGCCACATTGGGGGGTTTTAGTGAAATAGCAGAGGTCTAAACAGGGCTGGACTGGGACAGAAATTTGGCCCTGGACTTCATCCAGACCGGCCCACTTACATTTTGAGTGTCCCATCAGCACTCCCTTACATCAGAGTGCCCCATGAGCAGCCCCCTTATGTCAGAGTGTCCCATGAGCAGCCCCCTTATGTCAGAGTGTCCCATGAGCAGCCCCCTTACATCAGAGTGCCCCATGAGCAGCCCCCTTATGTCAGAGTGTCCCATGAGCAGCCCCCTTATGTCAGAGTGTCCCATCAGCACCCCCTTACATCAGAGTGTCCCATCAGCACCCCCTTACATCAGAGTGTCCCATCAGCACCCCCTTACATCAGAGAGGCCCATCAGCACCCCCTTACATCAGAGTGTCCCATCACCAGCCCACTTACATCAGAGTGGCCCACTGAGCCATCGGCCCACCGGGAAACTCCCGGTAGTCCCAATGGCCAGTACATGCCTGGGTCTAAACAACCCCTGATGTCTCATTTTTGAGACAGAGAAAGGGACTGAGGACAGAGATTTCCCAGTCCCTTTCTCTATAGCCTCAGCTGCCAAGGAGGAGGGGAGGCAGCAGTCAGCAGGGGGCTTTTGCATCGCACAAGGTGCTTGTAGTGTGCCCAGTCACATCCGACACACCCCATGCACACACCTATGATCAGGAGTCAGGGTGCTCTTAAAACGGAGTTCCATCCTAAAGTGGAACTTCCGCTCATCGGAATCCTCCCCCCCCCTCCTGTGTCACAGTTGGCACTTTTCAGGGGGGAGGGGGGTGCAGGTACCTGTCTAAGATGGGAGTCTATGCCTCTTCCTGTCCCACCGCACTGTCTGATGGGACACACTTGGGTCCCAGAGACAGCGCGGACCATTCCCATTGCGCTGCGTGACTCGCGCATGTGCAGTAGGGAACCCGGGAAGTGAAGCCGCAACGCTTCACTTCATGGTTCCCTCACTGAGAATGGCGGCGGCAGCAGCCGAGAGCCGAGAGATTGATCGACATCGCTGGACCCCGGGACAGGTGAGTGTCCATTTATTAAAAGTCAGCAGCTGTAGTATTTATAGCTGCTGGCTTTTAATATTTTTTTTCCAGTGGACTCCCTCTTTAAACTAAAGGAGAGTTTGAATATTGTTTAAAAATTGTCTCCACAATGTGTGACAGGTTCTTTTTTACCAGGATCTTTTTATTTATTTTTTGTTTTTTGTTTTTTTTACACAGTATGGAAGATACAACCTCCACACTCCGTTCCCATCTGCATGTACCTCTGTTATAATCTGCCAATCTGCAGCAGGCAAAAACATAATTGATCAAAATATTACAAATATGCAAATAAAAAAAAAAAAAAAAAGAACAAGTCTAATTGCCTACAGCCAATCAGATTCCTTCTCTTACCATTTACGATACGGTACGATTGCTGGCAGGGGATTGCCTGTTGACAGACTGTTGTCCTAAAATCTTACCGTTAGTACACTCCTTTTGACAATTGTTGTCCAACTTTCGGACAACAAATGTTGGATGACAGGCTAGTAAATTTTCGGCAGACAACGGTTTCACGTCAGATTTTCATACGGTCAGTACACAAGTCCGTCACACAAAAGTTGACAGTACAAACATGCTCGGAATCGATGCTCACCAAACGCAAAATTAGCAGAAGGTGCCCAAGGGGTGGCACTCAAGAGCTGAAATTCCTCGTAGTAGGTCACTACGTTCGTGTTTGTGACACGACAATTGTGTAGCGTTAGTCTGCAAGACCAGATCCTGGCACACGCCCTTTTGACAAAAATCAGACACTCAGTTGGCCAACAATCGTACCGTGTGTAGGGGGCCATGGGTGTGCGCAGCCTATAGCATTAGGGTGTGCACCCCAAAGCTCAAACGCACCTGAACGCCACCTGCTGTCACAGGGAGGAGGCTCTGATGGTGGGAGACAGTTGATTGGGAACATATTACGGTACATCCTAAGTATAGGTGTAATGTGTTCCTACAGTTCCTACAGCCTATCCCACACCCACCTAACTGTCCCCGAGCCACCCCCATCAAACCCCGAGCCACCCCCATCAAATCCCGAGCCACCCCCATCAAACCTCTAGCCACCCCCATCAAATCATTCTCTGCAGCTATTACCTTTTGTACCACCACCCCCTCCCTTTAGAATGTAAGCTCTATGAGCAGGGCCCTCCTGTACCTTTTGTATTGTACTGTAATTGTGTTGTCCCCCTATACATTGTAAAGTGTTGGCGCTATTTAAATAGTGTATAATAATAATAATAATAATAATACAGTTGAACCTAGCCTTTAATATAATGGGGTCATTTACACTGGTCCCTGACACCACAACCACCCACCTGGTGCCACCCTGGATAATGCTAATGCACATGGGATAATTAGGGTGTGCCCAGGCACACCCGGCATACCCTATGCGCATGCCTATGTATGGAGCTTAACTCAACCCACTGCACAAATAATTTATTTTTTATTTAGGCGTAATTTCTCCAAAATGTTGTCAAAATCCTGAGATTTTGATGAAATTTCACCATTCTGACTAAATACATTTTAAAATCAAAGGTGAAATTAGGGTGATTTTTGGTGTATTTAAGGGGTAATGGGCTTTAAATGGCTACTAAGGGTTACCGGAGCTCCTGTTCTTCTTCTTATTGTTATTATACAGGACTTATATAGCGCCAACAGTTTTCGCAGCGCTTTACAACACGAGGTTACAATACAAATCAATACGGGAGGGATCAGAGGGCCTTGCTCGTTAGAGCTTACAATCAAGAAAATCTGGCAACATATTGCCCCCATTAGCCTCTCTATTTTATGTTTTGTCATAAACAAAAAAAAAGTAGAATAACCATCTAAAGCATTAGTATATAGATAACATTCAAATACACAAACAAGTGAAAAAAAAAAAAAAGAATAAAAAGGACAATAAAATGCTAAATGAAAAACTACCCAAAATAAACATACCTCTAAAAAGCCACACCATCTAAAATAAATAAATAAATTAGAACAGGCAATCTGTTTTTTTTTCAATGAAAAATTGAGGGGTTCAGTTTTGGCAAAAAATCTATTTGACCAAAATCACTCCTCTCCTCCCAAACGACGACTGAAACCTGCAGCATTTAAAAAAAAAAAAAAAAAAAAAAAAAAATATATATATATATATATATATATATATATATATATATACATATATATATATATATACATATATATATATATATATATATATATACATATATATATATATATATATATATACATATATATATATATATATATATATATATATATATATATATATATACACATTCTCTAACACAAATGCAAAATAAAATAAATAAAAATAAAACAAAGAATTTTTTTTTTATTTTTTTTTTTTTTAGCACATCCTTAAATAGAATACATTTGCTAATAAAAATGTAAATTTAATTCCCCAACTTTTAAGCAAGAAAAAAATGCCACAATTAATAAAACATGCATGCCAAAATGAGTAGAAGTCACTGGGGACGCGGCAGTCACTCAGCTGTCAATAGATCAATATATGTATCATACGGCATTACACACAATACAGCGGGAAGACTGTCCCAGACCTTGCAGCAGGATCAATAGAAGTTATTTATTACCAACGTTTTGGCCTGATGCTTTGGATTTTTCCTCGGGGCAAATACACATGTGGCAACAAAGTAAAATCCTTCAGAGGGACAAATTCATTTCCATAATTAGATAAAAAAAAAAAAAAAAAAAAAAACACAATGACATATATCTACTTGTGATGGGACAGGATGTATAGGTGTCCACTCACACTTACTGTAAATCTTATCAATTTTTATCTCACAACATTTCTGGTTATTTTTAGAATGAACAATCTAATAGACCCCCAATGTTTCCATAAAGAGGACCTGTCACCTGCCCATGGTCGTACAAACAGGGGCTTGTTAGCACCCTTGAGATAGCAATAAAGTTTAAAAAAAAAAAAAATTTAAAGTGTAAAAAAAAATAAAAATAAAGGATATAAAATAAATAAAAATAATTAATTATTTTTTTTAAAGCACCCTGTCACCCCCTACACATCCCTATATAAAAAAAGGACCTGTCACATGCCCATGGTCGTACAAATGGGGGCTTGTTAGCACCCTTGAGATAGCAATAAAGTTTAAAAAAAAATGTAAAAGTGTAAAAAAAAAAAAAAAAAAAAAAAGGATATAAAATAAATAAAAATAATTAATTATTTTTTTTAAAGCACCCTGTCACCCCCTACACATCCCTATATAAAACGCACAGTGTAGCGCGAGCATGCTTATGCAAACATCAATTGCACCACACATGTGAGGTATCTATGAAAATGTCGGTGTATGAGCAAATATTATAGTGTCATAATTATAAAATAAATGTCATAAAGTCTTTTGATTTTTTGGGTACCATAGGTTTTTTTTTTTTTACGATTTCACGGGCATCCGCAATTTTAAGGTTTGACGTGTTTGGTATCTACTTACTTGACACCACCCAATCATTTATAGTCTATATAAAAAAAAAAAACACGGGTATAATATTGTTTGTTTGCACTAAAATGTATTTTATGGTATTTTTCCTAAAAAAATCTGCATTTGATAAATAGCCGCCAAAATATTGTGCAACATGAATAATCGCAACTACCACCTTTTTTATTCTCCACGGCCTCTGCTTTCAGAAAAAAATATATTTTAATTTCTATCAAAAAATGCAGATTTTAACATTTGTGCAAAAAAGTATAAAAAAAAATGCCTGTACACCTGATCGGACCTTTCCGACAACAAAAAATGTGGATTTTTGTTAGAAGGATGTTGGCTCAAACTTGTCTTGCATACACACGATCACACAAATGTTGGCCAACAATTACGAACGTGGTGAGGTATAAGGCGCATGTGATATCTCCATTATGAACGCTAGTGTTTTACAAGACTGAGCGCTTCCGGCTCGTACTTGATTCCGAGCACGCCTAGACTTTTGTCCAACGGACTTGTGTATGCTTTGTTGGTGGAAAATTTGAGAACCTGCTAGCCGACATTTGTTGGCGGAAAGTCCGACAACAAATGTTCGATGGAGCGTACACACGGTTGGACTTTCCTGCTAACAAGCTCACATCCAACATTTGTTGTCGGAAAATCCAATCTTGTGTACGCAGCATAAGAATAACACTGCGTGTTCTGGCTCCACCAACGCGTTTCGTCATATGTAATGTCATTAGGTGTCCCTGACAAAATGCACTGGGCGGAGCTGGAACACACGCCACTGCGCATGTGCAAACCAGCCTATGCCATCTTGGTTTTGGGCAATCTGGTCTTCCATTTGATAAGATTTGTCTATCATCTACTGATTGTAAGTGTATTTACCTTTATTAAATATTTCTTGCCCTACTGCTTTACACTATGGAGAGTGTTTTTTCCTTTCTTTCTGACATCCTGTATGGAATTTTACTGCATACGGATCATGGTGTAATTGTCTGAAAAAGCGTTTGAAGGAAGTTGGAGGTTCTGTGAATTATGAAATAAGTGCCTGTCTGACCTCTCTTTATTGAGGGTCATACGATTCTGGTGAGCCCCCACTTTTTATACACCGTGGGGGTCCTATTGCTGAGAAGCTTTGAGGCTTTTAAGGACTCACAATCTACCTTTTTGCTCTTGTCATATATAGAGACGATTGCTCAACATACACTATATTACCAAAAGTATTGGGACGCTTGCCTTTACACACATGAAATTTAATGGCATCCCGTAGGGTTCAATATTGGGTTGGCCCACCCTTTGCAGCTATAACAGCTTCAACTCTTCTGAGAAAACTGTCCACAAGGTTTAGGAGCATGTCTATGGGAATGTTTGACCATTCTTCCAGAAGCGCATTTGTGAGGTCAGGCACTGATGTGGACGAGAAGGCCTCACTTGCAGTCTCCACTCTAATTTATTCCAAAGGTGTTCTGTCAGTTTGAGGTCAGGACTCTGTGCAGGCCAGTTAAGTTCCTCCACTCTAAACTCGCTCATCTGTGTCTGGACCTTGCTTTGTGCACTGGTCCAAATCATTTGGTGGAGGGGGATTATGATGTGGGGTTGTTTTTCAGGGGTTGGGCTTGGCCTCTTAGTTCCACTGAAGGGAATTCTTAAAACATCAGCATATCAAGACATTTTGGACAATTTCATTCTCCCAACTTTGTGGGAACAGTTTCGGGATGGCCCCTTCCTGTTCCAACATGACTGCGTACCAGTGCACAAAGCAAGTTCCATAAAGACATGGATAAGCGAGTTTAGGGTGGAGGAACATGACTGTCCTGCACAGAGTCCTGACTTCAACCCCGATTGAACTCCTTTTGGAATTAATTAGAGTGGAGACTGTGAGCCAGGCTTTCTCATCCAACATCAGTGCCTGACCTCACAAATGCGCTTCTAGAAGAATGGTCAAACATTCCCATAGACCAGTGTTTCTCAAATCCAGTCCTCAGGCCCCCCCAACAGGTCATGTTTTTAGGTTTTCCATTATTTTTCACAGGTGATTTGATCAGTTTCACTGCCTTAGCAATTACCACAGCCGTTTCATCTGAGGGAAATCCTGAAAACATGACCTGTTGGGGGGGCCTGAGGACTGGATTTGAGAAACACTGCCATAGACACACTCCTAAACCTTGTGGACAGCCTTCCCAGAAGAGTTGAAGCTGTTATAGATTTCAGAGGGTGGGCCAACTCAATATTGAACCCTATGACTAGACTGCCATTAAAGTTCATTGCATGTAAAGGCAGGTGAAGAAGCACTAATGTAATTTCTATAGCACTACACTATTGTTTTTCCATGTAAATCCTGGCACCTGTGCAGTTCCTGACCGTGTTTACAAATGACTAACACAGATCAGCCCCTGCTGCAGCCTCTCGCTTTGTGACTTGCTACAAAGTTACAATGTACAGTCTGATCAATGGAGGAGAGGAGACAGAGGAAATGTTAATTAAAGTAAGGATGATATCTCCTCTGGCTTTTTAGTGATTGGGAAACACATTGGAGAACTTGTCAAGTCTCCGGTTGAGGCTGACAGTCGGGATCATCCTGATTTCAGTGATTTTCCTCTCCAGAATGATCAGATGCAGCATTGGATGGTAGGTCTGTGGGTGTTCATCCGCAAGGAAATAGCTGAACATTTTTCTAGCAGGCCTTTATTTCTGCTGATGTTTAGAGGAAAGTGACGACGTCTCAGCCACTGGCTGGGCTCTTGGATGTGTCCGCTGCTTTGATGACAGCCTGGGAACTTCTCCGGAGGAATCGCTTTGCTTTGCTTTGCATCTCCAGCAGAAAGTCCCCCTTCTAGAAATGTTCAACCCGGAGCTTTCTGAAAGGCTGAACTCCAGCCAAACCAGCAAATATACAGATGGGATACATGTACAGAGCCTTGAAAAAGTATTCATACCCCTTGACATTTTCCACATTTTGTGGAGGGGGTGGCACCTGGGGTGGCGGGAGAGAGGGGGCGGCACCTGTGCGCCCTTAATGCAAGGGCTGCCACTTGCCACAGCTACAATGGACTGGTTTCGATCAAAGCATATTCATGTGTTAGAATGGCCCAGTCAAAGTCCAGACCTAAATCCAGCTGAGAATCTGTGGCAAGACTTGAAAATCGCTGATCACAGACGCTCTCCATCCAATCTGACAGAGCTTGAGCTATTTTGCAAAGAAAAATGGGCAAAAATGTCACTCTCTAGATGTGCAAAGCTGGTAGAGACATCCCCAAAAAGACTTGCAGCTGTAATTGCAGTGAAAGGCGGTTCTACAAAGTATTGACACAGGGGGGCGCCATACAAATGCACCCCACACTTTTCACATATTTATTTGTGAAAAAAAAAATGAAAAACCATTTATCATTTTCCTTCCACTTCACAATTATGTGCCACTTTGTGTTGGTCTATCACATAAAATAAATTTTGGTTGTAACCTGGCAAAATCCTTTGTCTTGCAGCGTCACCTGGAGCCACTCTTGTATGCAAGTCATGTGAATTTGGTTTGTAGGCTCACCAGATACCGTTTTCAATCTGATTGTACAATCTCTTTTAGATCTACCAACAACTATGTAGTACAGGGGTCTGCCTGATTGGATATAAATTGAATGGACTGATTAGGTAGCTCTTCATAGTACATAGTTTTGGAAAATCTAAAATTGATTGTACAAAGATTGCATCGTATATGGTGATCCTAGACAGCTGTGTCCAGATTTATCTCCATTGGACGATTACTAATTACTGTAATATTTTGGATTTCCCATCAATTTCTAACTCAGAGGCCATAGTCATCAGGGAAATCTCCCCACTGGGGACTAAAAAAAAAAAAACTTGGCAGGGGGTTTAACCCTCCCCCTCTCTATGCATTAAAGATTATGACTTACATACACTTTAAAAAATTTACAAAGGTCTTTTTCCTTTAACCTTTAACCCTTTAACCACTTACAGACCAGAAGATTTTTCCCCCTTACTGACCAGGCCATTTTTTGCGATTCGGCACTGCGTAGTTTTAACTGACAATTGTGCGATCGTGCGACGTTGTACCTGAACAAAACGTTATTTTTTCCAACAAATAGAGCTTTCTTTTGGTGGTATTTGATCACCTCAACGGTTTTTATTTTTTGCGCTATAAACAAAAAAAAAGTGACAATTTAAAAAAAAAAAAAAATAATGTTTTTCCTTAGTTTATACCAATTCTGTGGATTCTTCTACATTTTTGGTAATAAAAATCGCAATAAGCATATATGGATTGGTTTGCGCAAAAATTATAGCGCCTACAAAATAGGGGATAGATTTATTGCATATATATATATATATATATATATATATATATATATATATATATATATATATATATATATATATTTATTTATTACTAGTAATGGCGGTGATCTGTAAATTTTAGAAGGACTGTGACATTGCAGCGGACAGATCACACACTTTTGACACATTTTTGGGACCATTGGCATTTATACAGTGATCTGTGCTATAAAAATGCACTAATTACTGTATAAATGACACTGGCAGGGAAGGGGTTAACACTAAGGGGCGATCAATGGGTTAAATGTGTTTCCTGGGAGGTGTTTCTAACTGTGGGGGGTGGGACTGACTGGAGGAGGAGAGAGATCGCTGTTCCTAATCACTGGGAACAGTCGGTCTCTCTCTTCTCCCTTGTCAGAACGGGATCTGTCTGTTTACATTGACAGGTCCCCGTTCTGACTCTCATTTCCCACGGGTGGCTGGTGGACATGATGGCCACCGGCCACGCGCATCAAGTCCCCCGCTGTGCAGCGGGCGCGCGCTCGCCTGCTATGGCTCTTAAAGGAGCCGACGTACACCTACGGTGATTTGCGGGAACGAGCCGACCTGCAGCAATATAGTGAAGGCGGTTGGTCGGCAAGTGGTTAAAGTGGTTGTAAACCCCTACATATACCCAATGACATGACTGTCCTCAGTCACAGAGATTAAGCAAATCCTCCTTCATAAGTTGTACCTATTTATCTGCGGCCTTCTCTACATCTGTTCACCTTTTTCTCTTGGTGTCAGGAAAACTTGTCAGAAGTGACTGATGCAGATAGCAGAGGAAGGAAGCAGCAGACAGAAATTACACTTAAGCCCCGTACACACGAGCGGACTTTTCAACATCCAAAGTCTGACGGACTGATTCCGTCAGACTATCCGATCGTGTGTGGGCTGCAACGGACTTTTGACTCGCCAAAGTCCGAAGGACTTTAGAATATGGAACATGCTTCAAATTTTTCCGAAGGAACTCCGCCGGACCCGGTCCCTTCGAAAAGTTCGCTCGTGTGTATGCTATTCCGACGGACTAAAACCGACGCTAGGGCAGCTATTGGCTACTGGCTATGAACTTCCTTATTCGAGTCGGGTCGTACGTCATCACGTTCAAATCCGTCGGAGTTTAGTGTGATTGTGTGTGGCCAAGTCCGCTCAGCCGAAAAGTCCGTCAGAACTCTGTCGGAACTCCGGCAGAACTCCGACGGAACTCCTTCGGAAGTCTGTCGGACATAAGTCCTCTCGTGTGTACGGGGCTTTAGTGCTCTGGACTGAGAGAAGTACACAGTATAGAGGGAGATGCTTCGTTCGGATTTCATGTTTGAGGTTTACAACCACTTTAGGTTAGGAGTGGATGAGGAGGTTTGAAAATGTGATCAGTGAGGTCTGCAGAGGTTCTCAGTGTGTTCGAGTGTCATCCGAGTCCTTCGATAATACGACTTCCTTTGTGTCATTCCCATTCCAGGAACTGAGCCGTGACAATTGAAATGCAATGTGATAAAGATTCTCTGCATTTCCTCGCCTGTCACAAGTTAGCCGGGTGACACTGAATACTGCGCTCTGGAATTAGGAAGGGACAGAAAGATCCGAGCTCTGTTCTCCGACCAAAGATTCTTCAACCCACAGTCAATGGTGAGATCTTCACCAAACACTCACCTTCAAAAATGGACATCACTTTCGTTGTCTGTGAGTTAGTGGACCTAATATCTGATCAATGTTAAATGCATGATAAATAATGTGTCAGTGTAACACTTCCAGGTATTCATTACCTCGCTCAGAGATCACAGTACTCCCCCTGACAATGCCTTCATCTACTTTTCTCTCCAAAAGGAAAGTGCCATCTTTATTCAGGCATCGTCCAGGGTCGCCATCTATTTCCTGGACTAAGGTGCTGGCTCATTGGAAAGTCCACATTAAATGACCTCAGTACATCTGTGAACACATTACAATGAAGTAGTAGGATTACAATCACTTATGCCCTGTACACACGATCAGAAATTCCGCCAGCAAAAGTCCGATGAGAGCTTTTGGTCGGAAAGTGCGACTATGTGTACGCTCCATCGGACTTTTGCTGGCGGAATATCGGCCAGCAAAAGACTGAGAGCAGGTTCTCAATTTTTTCGGTTGGAAAAAGTTCCGATCGGAAATTCCAATTGTACAATTTCCGACACGCAAAATTCCTACGCATGCTCGGAAACAATTTGACGCATGCTCGGAAGCACTGAACTTCATTTTCTCGGCTCGTCGTAGTGTTGTGCGTCACCACGTTCTTGACGGGCAAAAGTTCAGAGAACTTTTGTGTGACCGTGTGTATGCAAGCCAAGCTTGAGCGGACTCCCTTCAGAAAAGCCATCAGAGCTTTTTCTGACCAAAATTCCGATCGTGTGTATGCGGCATAATGCCCACACGGTCGGACATTCCGACCACAAAATCCATCGTATTTTTTCCGACGGATTTTGGCTGAAACTTGTCTTGCATACACACGGTCGTACAAAGTTGTCGGAAAATCCGATTGTTCGGAACGAGGTGACGTACAAAGCGTACGACGGGACTACGTAGAGGCCAGTGGCCAACAGCTTTCGTCTCCAAATTTTTTCTGAGCATGCGTGACACTTTGTGCGTCGGAATTCTCTACACACGATCGGAAAAAGTCCGATTGGATTTTGTTGTCGGAAAATTTTAGATCCAGCTCTCAAACTTTTTTTGTCAGAAATTCAGACGGAAAAAGTCCGATAGAGCCCACACACGATTGGATTTCCAACAACATAATCCAATCTAACTTTTTCCGTCGGAATTTCCGACCGTGTGTATGGGGCATTACAGTGCAGAACCATGAGGTGACCTTGAGACGCCCGGTAAAAAAAAAAAAAAAAAAAAAAAGATCACCAATATTTTTTTCTCCAGAGAGCCCAGCACTATTAGTCTCCTTTCCTTCCCTCTCCACAGTCCCAATTTTGCATGATCGTTCATTGAAAACACTTAACCTTACCAAGAGGTAAACACATGAGGTTCATTTCACTCTGAACTGAGATTCGGGCGATTTATTCCATTATTCAGAAATTCGGATGTATCTAAATTTCTGAATTACAATAGTAACGAATTTAAACGAATCTGAAATAACGAAAATAAAATTTTGGACGAAATTTGGATAGTTTTCAAATCGAATTTGGATCGTTTTTTTAAAATAAAATTCAAATCAAATTCGAATTTCAGAAGGGAATAAAATAGAATACAAAATAAAGGAATAGAATAGAAAAGAAAAAAATGTTAATATAATAAAGCAAAGCAGATCAGAATAAAAAATAAAAGAATGGAAAAAAATAGAATAGAAAATAAAGGCATTGTATAAAAAAAGGGGGGATAGAAAAGAATAGAATAGAAAATTAAATAATTGAAAAGAATAGAATAGAAAAAACAATAGGATGTAGCACCCAGTAGTTTAGTCAGGGAGCTCTTCACTAATTTACTTGCCAGGAGCAGTTATCCTGGTTAATTGATAGAGAGAGATCTATTGATTTCTCCCTAAGTTTGGCCTTGTTGCACTTTTCTCTTCTACCACTAGGTGGCTAGGTACTTGGTGGTATTAGCTATGAGAATGGCAACCCAAGGTCAAGTTATGGGTATGTGGGTGCTCCAGCCAATGAGCAGGGGTTTTCTTGAATCCCTTGGCCTGCTATAAGAACCTATATATTTCGGTGGAGTCAGGTGATCTGTGTTCTGTGCCACCTGGACGGCTGTCTGGGTGGACGTGTGTCGTGTGCCCCGGGCTACTAGGCCGGAGATGGGGCCTATCCTGGGCACATCTGGCTGCTAGGCTGTCTGAGGGCCTAGCCAGAAGTAAGAGAGCAACGCAGAGTTGGGATTGCAGCTTGTAGTCTAACCAGAAGTGACAGTTCTGCCGGCCGGAGAACCTGTCGTGGTCGGAGGTAGAGGGGGAACTGTCACCACAAAGGGACCAACCACCTTATTACCAGGGACCACCGTAAGTAAATGAAGCAAGTACCAGAGCAGCATTCTCACTGAACGGGCACAGTGGAGAATCCAGAAAAACTTCAGGCGGTGATGAAGTCAGGGACCCAACCAGCGGAGGTGACACTTGAGAAGTATCTTGTGTGCCATGCCAGGGACCGAGCTGGTCAGCAGGGGTGGAGCTTAGAAGTATCTGGAGCGCCAAGCTAAGGACCCAGCAGGAAAGCGCGGGTGACACTTGAGGGAGATACCAACGCATAGATTGGAGGAGCTCAAAGGATTCAGAGTCAGTGAATCAGAGGGTAGACCGGGAGCTCAGTGTTGAAGAACTACACAAGGCAGTTGTAGTGAAGCTGAAGGAACTGTTGCATATAAGTTAGAAACTGTTAAAGACTGTTGCCATAGGAGACAACATTCCAGCGCCTTGCTGGGGCCTTTCCCTGCACAGCTGTCCTCCTATTGAAGTATCGGAGTCTACCAATTGAATCTACAACTACTTAAGGGTGTCCTGGCCCTAACCCTCTTTCCCCCAAAAATACAAAAAGGACTTTTAAGAGAAATAAACCTTTTTAACACCCAAGAAGTGTCTGGCGCTCCCAAAAACTTCCCCTTGTCCACCTTGGACCCGCTATGCCTCACAACCCACCACCTACAGAAGCATGTCAGCTATCTTTGGCCTGGAAAGTTCTCATTAGACTGGACAAGGCCAGAGACCTTGCTACAAGAATAAAATAGAAACAATATAACCTTCTGAAAATTTTAAAATTTAATAGAATAAATTTGAATTTGAATAGAACAGAAAGGAATAGATTAGACAATAAAAGAATAGAACAGAAAAGAAAATTAACCACTTGTTTACTGGGCACTTAAACCCCCCTCCTGCCCAGACCAATTTTCAGCTTTCAGCGCTGATGCACTTTGAATGACAATTGCGCGGGCATACAACACTGTACCCAAATGAAATTTTTATCATTTTTTTCTCACAAATAGAGCTTTCTTTTGGTGGTATTTAATTACAGCTCGGAGTTTTATTTTTTGCTAAACAAACAAAAAAAGATGCAAAAAAAAAATAAAATAAAAATCATGTTTATTAGTTCGTTATAAAATTTTGCAAACAGGTCATTTTTCTCCTTCATTGAAGTGCGTTGCTGAGGCGGCACTGATAGGCTGCACTGGTGGGCACTGATAGGCTGCACTGGTGGGCACTGATAGGCTGCACTGGTGGGCACTGATAGGCATAGTTAAGGTAGCACCAATAGGCACAGATAAGGTAGTACTGATGGGCACAAATAAGGTAGTACTGATGGGCACAGATAAGGCGGCACTGATGGGCACAGATGGGCACAGATAAGATGGCACGGATGGGTAGCACGAATGGGTGGCACGGATGGGTGGCACTAAGGGGCACTGATAGGTACCACTGATAGATGGGACTGATGGGCACTGATAGGGGGCACTGATAGGTGGCTCTGATAGGTGGCACTGCTGGGCACTGATGGGCACTGGTAGATGACACTGATGGGCATGGATATGTGGCACTGGGGTGCAGCACCGTTGTTGAGGCAGATTGCGGACACTGATGGGTGGCACTGTGGGCACTGCTGGGTGGCACTATGGGCACTGCTGGGTGGCACTGACGGGGGCACTTATTTATTGATGAGGTGGCACTGGCAGGGGGCAGGTGGGCACTGGCAGGGCTGGCCATGATCGGGACTGATGTCCCGATCACGGCCGCCAGTGATCGGCTCTGTCAGCGCGAGGAAGAATAATAGCCGATTACCGGCTCTGTTATATCACATGATCAGCTGTCATTGGCTGACAGCTAATCCCGTGGTAAGGGGTCGGGATCGACCCCTTGCTCGGATCCGTGATCAGACGAGTCTCATAGACTTGCCGATCACAGAGCGTGCCGCGCGCGCCCCTCAGGGGGCGCACAGGCCGCTCGTGCACGGGACGACGTCAATATACGTAGTCCCGACAAAGGAGGTCCGCGCTGTAGCCGTCATTTGGCTATAGCGCGGATCTCAACTGGTTAAATAATAGAAAATAATAGAATATAAAACACAATAGAGTAGAATAGAATAAAATAGAAAGAATATAACCCGCTTCGGAAATTCAAATTTCGAACAAAATACATTTAAATTCAAGTAGAAGGGTTGCTGGTTCGAATCCCAACCACGACACTACCTGCCTGGAGTTTGGAGTTCTCCCTGTGCCTGTGTGGGTTTCCTCTCATACTCCAAAGACATGCTGGTAGGTTAATTGGATCCTAAATTGTCCCTAGTATGTAATAATGTGAGTTAGGGACCTTAGAGTGTAAGCTCCTTGAGGGTAGGGACTGATGTGAATGTACAATTTATATGTAAAGCGCTGCGTAAATTGACATAAATAAATAAAATAAATAGGATAGAAAAGAATAAATTAGAATAGAATAGGAAGGAATAGAAAATGAAATAATAGAAAAGAATAGAATAGAAAAACAATAGAGAAAAATAAAATAAAGTAGAAATAATATAACTTTCCTCCGAATTTGGAATGTTGAATAGAATAGAAAATAATAGATAAAAAAAACAGTAGTAGAGTAGAATATAATAAAATAGAAAGTATATAACCATCTTCCAGAATTCGAATAGAATACATTTGAATAGAATAGAAAAGAATACAACAGAAAAAATATAGAATAAAAAAATAAAGTAATAGAAAAAAATAGAATAGAAAAAAAAACCAATAGAATAGAATAAAATAGAAAGAATATAACCTTCTTTCGAAAATTCAAATTTTCGAATAGAATAAATTTGATTTTGAATGTAAGCTCTATGAGCAGGGCCCTCCTGTACCTTTTGTATTGTACTGTAATTGTGTTGCCCCCCCTATACATTGTAAAGCGCTGCGTAAACTGTTGGCGCTATATAAATCGTGTATAATAATGATAATAATAATGTTGAAAGGCATATGACCTGCTTTGGTTCAGAAATGGGGGCCTATCCTCCCTTTCTTGGCCCCCAGGCTGTATGCCTGTATAAAGGTCTAGTATACATTTTAAGGGAAACCCCACTGTTATTTTGTATTACATTTTTTTAATGTCACTTTTAAAGGATTTACTTTTTCTGAAGCTTCAAGGCATCTCCCAAACGTGTTATTTAAGGGATGTGTGCATTTTCAATATTGTCCTCTCCCCAATTTTGTTAGTTTTTTTTTTGTTTTTTTTTCTAGCATTGGTACATGTCCTCAATGCCCATGCTTAGCTATGTATGCCATTTTTAAAACAAAATCCTGCAAATTAAGCCTGAAAAATAAAAAAAAAGAAGGAAGATTAGGCTCCCATAGGCTTCAATAGGGTTTGGTGCTATGTTTGGGGGTTAGCGAACTTCCCGCTGAGTATGCTCAGCCTCTTGGGAATTAACCATTGCCCAATTCACTCATCCCTAGTTGCCAGGAGAGAAAGCAGTGTTTCTCAACTTTACTGAGACCAGGGCCTGGTAAATTCTTCCAAAACCTTCCATGCCCCAATAGTTAAAAAAAAAAAAAATGTTTTACTCACATGATAATACAAGTATGCAAAAGATGTATTAAAATGCTGCCAGGATCTATATGGGACTGGATGTCACTGCAGGGGGTTAAGGCTTCTAGTGGGAGTTAGGGGACTCTGCAGTAGGCTTGATGGCCCTGTAGGGTATGGGGTTTCTGGTGGGGGGGGGGGGTGGATGAAACTGTGGGTGATTTGTTCCTGGAGGGGGCTGGGAGTCTCCCCAGGAGGCTGGGGACTATTTCCAGGGGCACTGTGGAAGACTGAAAAGGTGTTACAGGGGCTGGGGACACTGTAGGAATTCGGGAGGGGGCTGAGCACTTATTCCAGGGGCACTGTGGAAGACTGATACCCTGTTTCCCCGAAAATAAGACTTAGCGTGATTGTCGGTGATGAAAAATCCTTGTCCTTGTAGGTCTTATTTTCAGGGTAGGGCTTATTTGGGGGTTAGGGCTTATATTGCAGCCATCACCGACAATCACGCTAGGTTTTATTTTAGGGGAAACAGGGTAGGTGCTACAAGAGCTGGGGGGTGCTGTGTGAAGTTGGGAGCAGTGTTGGAGGTTGGGGGAATTTTGGTTGGCTGGAGGCTCTGCAGTTGACTGGGGAGGACTGCAGGAGGTTGGGGCACTTCAGGAGGTGGGAGAACCGGTAGGAGAGCACTGTGGGAGGTTGGGGGTGTCTGTGGCCGCTGAGGGACACTGAGGTCTACTATGGAAGGTTGGAGGTTGGTGGTAGGTTGGAGAGCAATAAGAAAGTTTGGGGGGGGGTCACTGTGGTCTACTATGGAAGGTTGGGGCCATATAAGAGATTGGAGGCACCATGGAAAGTTAGGGGATCAGTACCTGGTAGGAGGAAAGCCTGGACAATTGGCAATGGGCTCTGGCCTGTTGGGTTAAGAACCTCTGTTCTAAAGGATTAAGACCAATTATCATTCTTATTTTTCAATTACATCCTGTATTAGCCAAAAAACAGAGTTGGCTGGAAGCAGATTGGGTGCTCTGAGCAACTAGAGCTCTTAAGATGACTAGGCTGGAAGCTTGTTGGTTATTACAATCAACACAGACAGTTTCCTTTCCTCCAGACTTGATGTACACCACAGCACTGAAATGCCATTGATCCCTTACCTTTGAATAGCATCTCTAGGCAACACTGCATGTGTTAACCTTAATTCTTTTTAATATCAGTTTTATTTCCAACTCCGCTAAGGAAATTACTGAAATTACTGAGGCCATCACTGGCATTTGCAAGCATACACTGTGTTGTAATTAATACCGAAGCTACGTTATCGTTGTGATGAACCAAAGAAATGGGCAGATTGTAGAAAAATGTCATCAGTGAGCCAAATTCTGTACTGAAAGTTCATACATTTAAAGGACAACTCCACCCAAACAGCTACAGAATGTGTACAGTGTAGTTTAGGCTTGGCACTATTTAGGGCAGGTTTCCTGGTAGTGACTGACAACTAGGGATGGAGTCCAAGTCCTCAGCAACACAGGATTTGTCATAAACACAGCCTGTTCCTCCACACACCAAACCTCCAGCTACTGGGAAGTAATTTGTTTAGTGGTGGTATATATTACTGCCACCACTGAACATGACAGCTTTCTGCTCAGAGCTAGTTGGTTGCTAGGATGCTGGTGGTTGAAGGAGTCCTAGCAACCAATGGCGTTTTCTCAGGCCCATTTAGCTGCCAGCTAGGAGATTTCCAGCCTAGAGCTGAAGGTAAGCAAGAAGGCCAGGGATGCTGTCCGATGTCATTGGCCAAATACGGCTGTGCTGGTCTGGTCAAATATTCTGCTGAGTTCAATATTGTGTCTTCAAGTCTCACTTGTGGTTTGGGGGCAGTAAAAACATGCAATTGAGCCACATTATTATCACCCCCAACCGCTCCCCCTTAGATGGCAAAGGTAGCGAACAGGGGTGTACACACACACCACACCTGTGATGCTTTACATTATGGCATAGCAAAAATCTCTCCCCGAGTTGGGTGGGCAGTACCACCACAGATGAATGTGACCTGTTCAACTAAATAGGTCTGCAACGCAATCACCCTGCAACTGCATGCAAGGATCGAACTCTACTTCTCTGTGTGTGCCAAAATCAATTAAATGGGTTGACAACTGTGGATGGATCAATTATTGAAAGACATAGTTCAGAAAGAAAATCAATCATTTATCAATGCATGTATGGCCACCTTAAAGTTGATTGTATGGTCAGATTGTAACGTGCACGGTGACCCTTAGATCTACATCAATGATTTCGAGAATGGCGATAATGGGACAAGAATTGAATGTGACCATCTAGAGTGGAGGTTTTATTGTGAAGCCAACCAATCTTCAAACTCAGGAACACATCCAGGGATTCCCAAATTAGGACCTGTGCCTGGACACCAGCCATAGCATTTGCTGCCTCTGGAACATCCTCTTTCATGTTGAACGTCACTAATTCAAGTTGACAGGAACTGAAGATGCAATTTTTCTTGCTGCCAGTAGTTGGCACCGTTTGATACATTTTTTGGTGTGAACCAAGTGTTTGAATTTTCATGTGATCAGCCTGACTCTACACCAGGGATATGCAATTAGCGGACCTCCAGCTGTTGCAGAACTACAAGTCCCATGAGGCATAGCAAGACTCTGACAGCCACAACCATGACACACAGAGGCAGAGGCATGATGGGACTTGTAGTTTTGCAACAGCTGGAGGTCCGCTAATTGCATATCCCTGCTCTACACCCTATGGTTCTGACAGTTCAGTCAAAGTTAGAGCTAGTTTACACTTGCTTCAAAACATGGCCCTGGATGGGCTTTGTTAAAGCTCTCTGAACGCCAGTCAAAGCTCCTGTCACTAAATAAAATGGTTAGCTTACAGTCCTGCTTACACCTTGCTTTTTCTTGGTGCTTCGATGAGGCTTCAGTGGGGCTTCGAAGAGGCTTCAGTGGAGCTTCGATGAGGCTTTAAAGGGGTTTCGATGAGGCTTTGGTGGGGCTTCAAGTGAGCTTTGCCATAGACTTCTATGGAGGCTTTGAAGACGCTTTGAAGCACCACAAAAGCTACATGGGGTATCATTTTTGAAGCAAAGCCGAAGTAAAGCAAAGCAAAAGCAAGGTGTAAATAGGACTGTAAGCTAACCATTTTATTTAGTGACAGGAGTTTTCACTGGCGTTCAGAGAGCTTTAACCACTTGCCGACCGCCGCACGCCGATGTACGTCGGCAGAATGGCACGGGCAGGCATAAGCACATACATGTACGTCCTTTGCCTCCCGCGGGTCGGGGGCCCGATCGGGCCCCCGCCCGGTGCCTGCGGCGGTCGGTTTTCGTTCGGGAGCGATCCCGGACGAGGGGACGGCCATTCATTCATGGCCACCCCCTCGCGATCGCTCCCGACGAATGGAAATCCCCGGTGACATCACTTCCTCTCCTGTAATGTAAACACAGGAGAGGAAGTGATGTATTCTCTCCTCCGTGTCGGTATTTTTCGTTCCGACACGGAGGAGAGCGGATCAGTGAGTTGCACCAACACATCCCACACACAGTAGAACATGCCAGGCACACTCACACCCCCCCTTTACCCCCCGATCACCCCCCCAATTACCCCTGCCCCCCAGTCACAGTGACACCAATGTCATTTTTTTTTTTTTTTTTTTTGCATTGGTGTCATTTGTGACTGTAATAACTGTTAGGGCAGTTAGGGTTAGCCCCCTTTAGTTCTAATGTACCCCCCTAACCCCCCCAATAAAGGTTTAACCCCGTGATCACCCCCCGTCGCCAGTGTCACTAAGGCTGGGTTCACATTGCAGCGGTTTATGAGAACGAATGTGATTCGCACCGCACTGCAGTGCAAATCACATCCGATCTCTGTGCGATTCGAGTTCAGCCATTCGCCGCACCCGCCGCACCCGCCACACCCGCCGCACCCGCCGCAAATTCGCACGGGACCCTTTTTTTGGCCCGCAGCAGAATCGGATCGCATGGGTGTTCACACCATGCGATCCGAGTTTGCAGATCGCACTGCGATATGCGAACTGATCTGGGGGTGTCAGTAACATTTCACTGACACTCCCAGCAGTTCGCATAGGGCAGTGTGAACTGCCGCCGGGAGGCATGCGATGCGGGAACCCGCCGCGGATTCGCGGCGTTTCCGCATCGCTCCAGTGTGAACCCAGCCTAATAAGCGATCATTTTTCTGATCGCCGTATTAGTGTCACAGGTGACGCTAGTTAGGCAGGTAGGTATTTAGGTTCGCCGCAGCTTTTTATAGCGCTAGGGACCCCCATATACTACCGCATAAAGCCCCCTGATTGCCCCCTAGTTAACCCTTTCACCAGTGATCACCATATAACTGTTACAGGTGACGCTGGTTGGTTAGTTATTTTTTTATAGTTTCAGGGCACCCGCCATTTATTACCTAATAAAGGTTTAACCCCCTGATCACCCGGCAGGTGTCATTTGTGACTAATAACTGTTAGGGCAGTTAGGGTTAGCCCCCTTTAGTTCTAAGGTACCCCCCTAACCCCCCCAATAAAGGTTTAACCCCGTGATCACCCCCCGTCGCCAGTGTCACTAAGGCTGGGTTCACATTGCAGCGGTTTATGAGAACGGATGTGATTCGCACCGCACTGCAGTGCAAATCACATCCGATCTCTGTGCGATTCGAGTTCAGCTATACAGATAGTATGGCTGAATTCGTGTCGCACCCGCCGCACCCGCCGCAAACTCGCACGGGACCCTTTTTTTGGTCCGCAGCAGAATCGGATCGCATGGGTGTTCACACCATGCGATCCAAGTTTGCAGATCGCACTGCGATATGCGAACTGATCTGGGGGTGTCATTAACATTTCACTGACACTCCCAGCAGTTCGCATAGGGCAGTGTGAACTGCCGCCGGGAGGCATGCGATGCGGGAACCCGCCGCGCATTCGTGGCGTTCCCGCATCGCTCCAGTGTGAACCCAGCCTAATAAGCGATCGTTTTTCTGATCGCTGTATTAGTGTCACAGGTGACGCTAGTTAGGCAGGTAGGTATTTAGGTTCGCCGCAGCTTTTTATAGCGCCAGGGACCCCCATATACTACCGCATAAAGCCCCCTGATTGCCCCCTAGTTAACCCTTTCACCAGTGATCACCATATAACTGTTACAGGTGACGCTGGTTGGTTAGTTATTTTTTTATAGTTTCAGGGCACCCGCCATTTATTACCTAGTCTCACTAGTGTACCCCTAAATTTAGGGGTGTCTACTTTCTAAAATGGGGTCATTTGGGGGGGGGGGGTTTGTGCCATCTTGGCATTTTATGGCCTTCAAAACTGTAACGCCCTTAGAAAGCCTGAAGGCGGTGCTTGGTTTTTGGGGCCCCGTACGCGGCTAGGCTCCCAAAAAGTCCCACATATGTGGTATCCCCGTACTCAGGAGAAGCAGCAGAATTTATTTTGGGGTGTCATTTCACATATGCCCATGGCATGCGTGAGCAATATATCATTTAGTGACAACTTTGTGAAAAAAAAAAAAAGTTTGTAATTTTCCCGCAACTTGTGGCAAAATATAAAATATTCCATGGACTCAACATGCCTCTCAGCAAATAGCTTGGGGTGTCTACTTTCTAAAATGGGGTCATTTGTGGGGGTTTTGTGCCATCTTGGCATTTTATGGCCTTCAAAACTGTAATAGGTAGTGAGAAGTGAACTCAAAAAATTACGCCCTTAGAAAGCCTGAAGGCGGTGCTTGGTTTTCGGGGCCCCGTACGCGGCTAGGCTCCCAAAAAGTCCCACATATGTGGTATCCCCGTACTCAGGAGAAGCAGCAGAATTTATTTTGGGGTGTCATTTCACATATGCCCATGGCATGCATGAGCAATATATCATTTAGTGACAACTTTGTGAAAAAAAAAAAAAAAAAAAAAAAGTTTGTAATTTTCCCGCAACTTGTGGCAAAATATAAAATATTCCATGGACTCAACATGCCTCTCAGCAAATAGCTTGGGGTGTCTACTTTCTAAAATGGGGTCATTTGTGGGGGTTTTGTGCCATCTTGGCATTTTATGGCCTTCAAAACTGTAATAGGTAGTGAGGCGTGAAATCAAAAATTTACGCCCTTAGAAAGCCTGAAGGCGGTGCTTGGTTTTCGGGGCCCTGTACGCGGCTAGGCTCCCAAAAAGTCCCACATATGTGGTATCCCCATACTCAGGAGAAGCAGCAGAATTTATTTTGGGGTGTCATTTCACATACGCCCATAGCATGTGTGAGCAATATATCATTTAGTGACAACTTTGTGTAAAAAAAAAAAAAAAAATTTTTTTTTGTCATTATTCAATCGCTTGAGGCAAAAAAATAAAATATTCAATGGGCTCAACATGCCTCTTATCAATTTCCTTAGGGGGTCTACTTTCCAAAATGGGGTCATTTGGGGGGGTTTTGTACTGCCCTGTCATTTTAGCACCTCAAGAAATGAGATAGGCAGTCGTAAACTAAAAGCTGCGTAAATTCCAGAAAACGTACCTTAGTTTGTAGATGTGACAACTTTTGCGCAAACCAATAAATATACAATTATTGACTTTTTTTTTACCAAAGACATGTGGCTGAATACATTTTGGCCTAAATGTATGACTAAAATTGAGTTTATTGGATTTTTCTAATAACAAAAAGTAGAAAATATCATTTTTTTTCAAAATTTGCGGTCTTTTTACGTTTATATCGCAAAAAATAAAAATCGCAGAGGCAATCAAATACCATCAAAAGAAAGCTCTATTTGTGGGAAGAAAAGGACGCAAATTTTGTTTGGGTACAACATTGCATGACCGCGCAATTACCAGTTAAAGCAGCGCAGTGCCAAAGTGTAAAAAGACCTCTGGTCATTTACCAGCAAAATGGTCCGGTCTGAAAGTGGTTAACAAAGCCTGTCCGAAGCCTTGTTTCGAAGCAAGTGTAAACTAGCCCTTAATGTGTGTTGAAGCTGAAGCAAGTGTATATGAGCCCTAAAATTGAACCTGCCACATGCCCAAGAGGATAATTTTGTAGCAAGGTCTTTTACCTCTTTTAGTCTAATGAGAACTTTCAAGGCCAAAGATAGCTGACGTCCTTCAATATGTGGTGGGTTGTGAGGCATAGTGGGTGCAAAGATTTTCCTATAACAGCCTAACTACATGTTCAATGTCCAGGGCCGGTTACCGTCCATCTGACTTCACTTCAGATAGACCACACTCCCCAGCAATTCCCTTTCCTTCTTCAAAAAGAAACTCCAGGCAAAGGGCATAACTGCATTTCAAATAACAAGCAATCAGGCCAAATTGAAAGAGACCACACTTCAGGACGCAGGTCCCCTTGCAAGGATATCTTCAGTCTGCCCACATGGCAGCCAAAGACAGAAACTTTCTTCCTTCCTTGGTTATCAACAACCTACAGAAGTTCACAGATCGCTCTTCAGGGTGAAACACCCCAACAACTTTTAATCTTTAGCCAACGTGGCTCAAATGATTGTTTCCTGTAACTGCCGGCAGCATTCAGTCCAGCACAGTCCTGGCGTTACAGCTTTCTGGGATTCTCCCATTAGTAACATTTTAAATGGGTATGCAAGGTAACTGTCAGCAGAGCGTCCTTGTCATCACATAACCCATTTTGTAATTTACAAGGTATCATATAGACAAGATTTTACCAGTAATATCTGGGATCTGGCAGTGTCACAACTTCACCTTTGGCATTCACAGTGACAATGTGGTATTATACATCTTCCTTGTCTGACCTACAGGGGATAACAATGTCTAGATTCATTTTGCATCTGAAGCCCCGGTATCTAACGCTGAGAGGAATTTCCCAAACAATTTAGGTGATAATTTATATCTCCTAAATATTAAAGAGTACTTTGAGGGGTATTTGGAAGAATTCCCGGACAGCCTCATCCACCCACTGCATTTCCTTCTCCGGGATCTCCTCTTCTAGATGAGAAGGAATGTAGGGGTACAAATACCCATAATTTTCTGCTACCTTCTTAGTGATGATACATTGGATCTTAGACAAGCGAGGCAGGGTTTTAGGGTCTCCGTACTCAGATAGAACCCGAACATCTGGGGCACGCTGAACTGGATACCCAGCAAGCACCTTCGGCTTACTATCCGCTTTGTAGCTCGGCATAGGCACAATAGGTTGGGCAGCCCATGCATTCTTTCGATCCTTCTCGAAGGACCTGGCAATGCTGATCCGCAGAGCTGCACTGGCTGACAGCATAATTTGCACATAACCCAGGGCAGATGACACACGTCCACCCAGATGGCAGTCCGGGTGGCACAGAACACAGATCACCTGACCTCAGTGGAATATATAGGCTCTCCCAGCAGGCCAATGGATTAAAGAAAACCCCTGCCCATTGGTTGGGACACCCACATACCCATAACTTGACGTCATGTGTACAGCCCCCCTCCAGCCTATTACCCAGTCCTTCCTTGCAAGCCCTTGAATAATTCAATCCCTGATGAAGAGGGAGTACTGGAGCCCCTGAAATGTGTCAGTTGTTTAACATCATCTTGTAATGAATTAACAACAGACTCTTCCAGTCTCTTCTACTATTGGCATGCTTAACCACTTTAAGACCTCCCAACACACATATACTGCAGCTCTATTGCATGAAACATCGTACTTGTAGGTCATTTCATGCAATAGATACAGTGGGTGCGCACTCCAAATGCACGCCACGGGAGAGTGCGTGGGTCCGGCGGACTCGATGTCTGCCGGCCACCCGCAATCGCTGCACAAAGAGGCAGAATGGGGATCTGCCTATGTAAACAAGGCGGCTCCCTGTTCTGACAGTGGACAACATGGAGATCTGCTGTTCCTAGTGATCAGAAAAAGCGATCTCTATGTTGTCCCAGTGAGCCCGGCTCCCACACAGTTAGAACACACCCAGGGACACAGTTAACCCCTTGATTGCCCCCTAGTGTTAACCCCTACATTGATCAGTACATTTGTTTGGCACTGATCACTGTAATAATGTCGCTGGTCCCCAAAAAGTTTGGGGTCAGATTTGTCCACCACAATGTCACAGTCCTGCTTGAAAACACAGATTGCCCCCATTACCAGTAAAAACATAAAAAAAATAAAAATAAAAGTCCATAAATCTATCCTCTATTTTGTAGAAGCTATAACTTTTGCGCAAACAAATCCATATACGCTTATTGTGATTTTTTTTTTTTTTTACCAAACATGTAGAAGAATAGATATTGGCTTAAACTGATGAAGAAATTAGTTTTTTTTAGATATTTTTTGGGATATGTATTATAGCAGAAAGTTAAAAATATTATTTTGTTTTATTTATAGTGCAAAAGATGATTAAAAACGCACAGGTGATCAAATACCACTAAAAGAAAGTTCTATTTGTTGGAAAAAAAGGACTTAAATTTTGTTTGGGTACAGCGTTGCATGACAGTTAAAGCGACGCAGTGCAGTATCGCAAAAAAGGACCTGGTCAATAAGGGGGTAAATCCTTCCGGGGCTGAAGTGGTTAATAGACCTTTTACAAATGAAATGGTAGAAGAGAACAAAAGAGTATTTTAATAGTTGATAATAAGATAAGATAGTATTAAAAATAGCCAATGCATTTCAGGGGCTCTAGCACTCCCCCTTCATAAGGACTGGAGTTCTGCAAGGGCTTGTGAGGAAGGACCCAGTTTGCACGGTAAGTTTGGGTGATAATTAAAAACTAAATTTTTGGGTTTGGTGCTAAATCAAGCTACTGATTAAATGGAACAGACGAGTGTCAGTTAGGTTATCTTTGTTAATTATTACCAAAAACTGAATCCCTCCTCACAAGCCTTTGCAGAATTGAAGCCCTGATGAAGAGGCAGTGATAGAGTCCCCGAAAAGGTGTTGGTTGTTAAATATAATTTTAATTAATATTCAGTGAATAAATAATTAATAAAAGTCTCTTTAAGACTCCCCTATCATTGGTTTGCTAGGCCTTTTACTTGTTGATTTTTACTCTAGGTCAGTGATGGCAAACCTTGGCACCCCAGATGTTTTGGAACTACATTTCCCATGATGCTCATTGCACTCTGCAGTGTTGTTGAGCATCATGGGAAATGTAGTTCCAAAACATCTGGGGTGCCAAGGTTCGCCATCACTGCTCTAGGTCAACTAGTTTGGGGTATCCTGCTTTTTATGGGAGCAGCCTTACTAGAACTATTGAGCTCCATTTATTGGAAAGACTTTTCATAATCATGCGACATTACAAAACAAATATCGGGCCCCTTACACCTACCTTTCGGAGCAATAAAAAATTGACAGGGATCCCCACCACAGCCAGATGTCTTTTGACCCTCAACTAGAAAAAAATGGAACCCCCAACTCTATTAGAACTTCATGCTAAAATTAGGAACATTAAATTAATGGAGAATCTCACAACACATCTACATGGCACCTTAGTACAATTTAACAAAGTCTGGGGAGGATCCGCCATGTTGCATGTCTCCATGTTTGGAAGCTCTTCACTAGGATGCTCCACCCGATGTTGGACTAGAGCAGTGATGGCGAACCTTGGCACTCCAGATGTTTTGGAACTACATTTCCCATGATGCTCTGGTACCTTGCATTGTAGTGGCGCATCATGGGAAATGTAGTTCCAAAACATCTGGGGTGCCAAGGTTCGCCATCACTGGACTAGAGTATGACTGGATATCATTCTGTTGTCTTCTCTTTCTTTCATTCCTTCTCTATTACCTACGTCTGCCTTTTTTTGTTGCTTCTTCTTTATCCAATGTTGTCTTTACAGTACAGACTTCGTACGGAATTATGTATAACATGCTTGGTTTGGCCCCAAATGGTTGAGGTTACCTCTTCCCTGGAACGCAAGAAGGGCTTTACGCTTGGCTAAAAATTGGTGCCAAGAGCACAGGTCTCTGCCCCGCTCCTGTCTTTGCTAGAACGCTGCCTCTTCTGCTGAGACCGAACCCTCCACCATATTGTGCCCACTTCATGCCAGAGGCCTCCACACGACATTCCTGGCCGTTGACCTTTATATCCCCAAGGAAGGAATGTCCACACAAGAATAGGGTTGTTGTACTTTACTGGTGGTACTTAGGAAATGGCATAAGTAATCACATCAACATACATTCCAGAGTCGCTAGACAGCACACAGTCAATAACATTTAATGGATGGTTCACAGCAGTCCCATGTGAAAGCATTATGTAGCACTTTTAATCAGCCATCTCCCTCTAACAGTTTCTCCTTCTCTTCGTGGTCATTAGTACTTGCAGGAATTGGATCTCTGTAGTCACCACCTCTCCCGAGACCCTATAGGGAAATAGCCTTACTCAAGGAACTCTTGGCCTGACCTAAAAGGCAACCCATCCTAGCCTCATCTCCATAACGGTCAGGAAGTTTACAGATGCCTCTCCCAAGTGCAGGTCTACTTCTCCCTGGCCTCCAGCCCTTTCCAGGGTCTCTAACATGCTGGTCACATCTGTGCTGTTGTGGAGTGTTTGGCTTATATCTGGACACTGTCTTACCCATTACATTACTACAGGAGGACTCTAACTAAAAGGGTCTAGCACCTGATGACACTGCTTTCTGTAACCAGAATTTGGAAACAGAGCTACCTAGTGGCAGACTAGCTACCTGCACCTGCATTCATGTTTGGAATGGAATACAACTTTATGAGATAATGATCTCAAGACAGTAATGTTGCAGTATTTGTATCTATGAGTGAGTGATATTATTGTTAAAATTGTGTAAGCCATACTTACAACATACTCGACATTTGAGCTATTACTTATGTATTATCCTGTGCTAGTATGGATCTACCCACAGGCCTCTCTGTAAGCACTATGTATTTTGGTAGGATGTACCCCTACTAGTAAATGTACTATGAAGTGATGTACCTGTTACTCTATATTGTGCAAACAATAAAAATTTAAGTTAAATTGATACAGGTTCTAATAAAGTTATATATATAAAAAAAATTACAGGGGTTCTAAAAATATGCGTATACAAAAATGACAGAGGTTCTAATCCATCCCTAATCTCCTCTTGTACCAGATTGTAATGTAACTGTAATGCCTGTCTTCATTTTGTTAAGCGCTGCGCAAACTGTTGGCGCTATATAAAACCTGTATAATAATAAATAAATAAATAATAATAATAATAATCTATCACAAACTAAAAAATGTAATGTCATTTATTTTTTTCGATTTACTTTAAAATGTTGGATTTTACTTTAACCTCTTGCCTACCGGGCACTTACACCCCCTTCCTACCCAGGCCAATTTTAAGCTTTCAGCGCTGTCACACTTTGAATGACAATTGCGCGGTCATGCAACACTGTACTCAAATTACACTTTTTCCTTTTTTTCACACAAATAGAATTTTTTTTTGGTGGTATCTAATCACCACAGTTTTTTTTTTTTTTTTTACTTTTTGCTAAACAAACGAAAGAAGATCAAACATTTTGAAAAAAACTAAAACATTTTTCATAGTTTGTTTATAAAATTTTGCAAGCAGGTATTTTTCTCCTTTACTGATGTGGCTGATGAGGCTGCATTGATGGGCACTGATAGGTGACACTGATGAGGCGGCAGTAAGGAGGAGGCACTAAGAAGGCTGCACTGATAGGTGGTACTGATGGGCACTGATAGGCAGCACTAATGAGCTCTGATAGGGGGCACTGATAGGTGGCACTGATGGTCACCTCTGATAGGTGACACTAATTGGCAGCACTGATGGGCACGGATTCATAGTTTGTTTATAAAATTTTGCAAACAGGTAATTTTTGTCTTTCACTGATGTGGCTGATGAGGCTGCACTGATGGGCACTGTTAGGTGGCACTGATGAGGCGGCAATAAGGAGGAGGCACTGATGAGGCTGCACTGATAGGCACTGATAGGTGGCACTGATGGGCACTAATGGGCTCTGACATGTGGCACTGATAGGCAGCACTGATGGGCACTTATTCATAGTTTGTTTATAAAAATTTTAAAACGGGTATTTTTTCTCTAATAGCACTAAGGAGGAGGCACTGATGAGGCTGCACTGATAGGCACTGATAGGTGTCACTGATGAGGCGGCACTAAGTAGGAGGCACTGATGGGCACTGATAGGTGGTACTAATGGGCTCTAATAGGTGGCACTGATAGATGGCATTGATGGGTACTGATAGGTGGCACTGATGGGTACCACTGATAGATGACACTAATTGGCAGCACTGATGGGCACTGATTGGCAGCACGGTGGGCACTGTTGGGACTGCACTGATAATCAGTACACTAGCAATCAGTGCCCTGATGATCAGTGTCCATGTCCCTTTAAAACAAGCTGGTATTCTGTCAAAAGAGCCAACTTGTCAACTACGGTACACGATATAATGAGTAACCAACAACAATATGGCCGCCTCCAAGGTGCCGACAACTTTTTATTTTTTAGCCGCTGTTCTGTGAAAACAGCCAAGTCATCAAAATCAACAATTACTGCTGCTGGAAAGTCCCCGGAAGGGACGTAATTGGAGATTTTGACAAGTTGGCTCTTTTGACAGCACCGGTTATGGGCTAATTGTTTCTCTCAGCATGAGGAAAGAAAAGCCGACAACTGGCTTGTGTTGACATCCGTGATCAGCTGTCATTGGACACAGCTGATCACATGGTAAAGGGCCACTGTGATTGGCCCTTTACCCTGATCTGTGATCAGTTGAGTCTGAAAGCCTCGGTGATCACAGAGTGCACTACCCATGCGCCCCCCTGGTCATGGGAGGATGTCCATGTAGGCCCTCCCTGCAAAGTAAACCTGTGCTGTAGCCGTCTTTGGCAATAGTGCGGACAGGAAGGAGTTAAAGAGAAAAATATATCCAACATGGAGTTCCCCATTTAAGTGGGATGGGGACAAGGCCTCGATCTTCCATCTTCTGTCCTTTATGGTACTTCGAGGTGCACCCCAGCCGGGCCCAGATTGTGTGTGCGTCATCACTATTAGGATCTCGTGAATATTTTTGTGCTACACAAATAAGGAAAATAAATGAAAGGAGACCAACTGGGGCACCATTCCCACCATCTGATATGATTTGATGACTCCGGCGTGAGATGAATTCTGCGCTCGCTATGAACAAGCATGACAAAGGTTTGAGTTTTGTGTACAGTGATCTGATGACACGCTGACAGCGAGATGAAAGTTATCAAGCTTTCCACACAAACAAAGTCCACAGTAAATGGAGCCATCCTGGGAGGCGCTGAACTCGGGATAGAATCACGTTTTTTACTGCAGCAATAGACACCGACCTTCCCGCTGCCGTCGAGGAGGAGGCAAATCGTTGAAAATTTGATTAGTGTAAAGTATTACTGGAAAGCGAAAAGAAAATATTAAACTTTGGTGTCTCTTGGAAGTCCCTGAAATAAATCCAAAGATTGCAGAGAGATTCTATCTATCCATCAATTCTCTACCCTCCCCCCCCCCTTCTAACACGACAAATTTTAAGTGGTTGTAACATAGTCCCAACTGTCCCTGATTTGGAGCAATGTCCCTCTGTCCTCCTCATTTGTCCCTCATTTTGGTCCGATCTATATAGGTGTATATAAAATGCACTTTTTATCTTTCAAAATGTTTTTCCCAGTGCTAAACCTTTCATCCAATTTCTAAATTGCTGCATTTGTAAATTTTAAAAGCCAATATAAAGGAATAGTAGTGGTAAAAAAAATCCCTTGTGGATTTAATTAACCTTTTTTTTTTTTTGGTTAATTCTCCTTTAAGGGGGTGTGGCAGGAGGCGTGTCCTATGCCTACATACATTTGCTAGTAGGTGTCCCTCATTCCCATTTCAAAATGTTGGGAGGTGGGGGTATGGTTGTAAAGTGCATATCCCTCTATAGCAGTGATTGCGAACCTTGGCCCCCCCGATGTTTTGGAACTACATTTCCCATGATGCTCATGCACTTGGTAGTGGAGTTGAGCATCATGGGAAATGTAGTTCCAAAACATCCGGGGTGCCAAGGTTTGCCAATAGTGCTCTATAGTGTGCATTTGTCTCAATCCAGAGTACTAAGTGTCATTTTTGCCTGCTGCTTTGTTCCTCTGCTATCAACACGGATCACTTCTGACAATTTTTCCTGACACCAAGAGAAATATGGTGACAGGGAAGGGACCTCCAGCTGACTGACATCCTCAGTTGTGTTTTGTGAGCTGTCTGGACTATCGTATGTACATAGCTTAAATCAGGGGTCTCCAAACTATGGCCCTCCAGTTGTTGAGGAACTACGATTCCTATCACACCTAGTCATGTCTGTGAATGTCAGAGTTTTACAAAGCCTCATGGGATGTGTAGTTCCGCAACAGCTGGAGGGCCGTAGTTTGGAAATCCCTGGCTTAAATAACAGTGAAATCAATTGATCCTCAACAATTAGCCAAGGTAGCTATACCTAGCAATTAAATTTAGGAGCAACCATGCCTAAACGCCAGGGTGCTACAAATGCAGATATCAAAATGACTTGATGAGTGGGTATCAGTTTGGAGAAGTGGGTGTTCCTAGGCAGGCTGCATTTGTATTTAAATGGTTCAATGCCCAATCATAGGCGTGTGCACAGGGTGTGGTGGTTGTGCCTAGGCACACCCTAAGTAGTGCACCCCATGCACATTAGCATTATTGCTCTGTGTGCCAGCAGGAAGATGGGAAAGATCTCCATCTTACTGACTCGGTCATAAGAGAAGTGCTTGCGCACTTCTCTTACACTGTGCCGGCAGCAAGATTGTTCACCCTGCCGGCCCCATATGTATGTAGACACACATATATGTGCTTGAGCTTTAGGGTGCACACACCCAGGGGCGGACTGACCATTCGAGCACTCGGACACTGCCCGAGGGCCCCATGCCACTAAGGGGCCCCATCAGGGTTGCCAGCCTCAATAAAACCAGGGACAGGATGTAAAAATCTGTGTTTTTAAAAAAAATCCCAAGATTATACCTGCCCTGCCTCTCCAGTACCTTTTCAATGTGTGTATACTGTGTGTGTATATTGTGTGTCTGTGAGTGTATACTGTATGTGTGTGTATATACTGTGTGGCCCCATAATCTATTGCCTGGGGGCCCCATAATCTCCTATTGCCTGGGGGCCCCATAATATTCTATTGCCCGGGGGCCCCATAATATCCTATTACCCGGGGCCCCATAATATTCTAATGCCTGGGGGCCCCATAATCTCCTATTGCCCGGGGGCCCCATGAGTTGTCAGTCCGCCCCTGCACACACCTATGTGCCCAATGCCCGGGTTATGGTGACACTGTGACATAGCTCAAGTACATTACAAGAGATAGCAAGCACACTGCCCATATACTTTAGAAATGTAATTGCAACAAGCAGATTTCCCTAGGTAAGCTCCACGTGTGATGCTGTACCTCCATGATCGAAAGAACTGAAATCCAGGGAATGAGAAGAATGCACCAGGCCGGGGACAATCAGGTTGGGGAAGAAAGAGTTAGAAGTTGTTGCATGTCCCCAGCCAGGAAATGAAGTGGGCTCTGTCTTATTTGCTGTAGCTTCAAATGCACACTGTGAGAAGCTTGCAGTGTGCAGTGAAATTAGCATTAGTGATTTTAGTATTTCATTTTCTATAAGCAGAAATGTCCTCTAATTCTAATTGTGACTGCAGACCCCTGGATGCCGTATGTAATTTCCTCAAGGTCAGACTAAGCATCCAGCAGGCTTGATGGATTTATGGATTTTGGGGTTAGACTTTTTCTAGAAATACTTAATCACAGCAAATCACTGCTTTGGTTTTATAGTCCCCATCCCACCACTTCTCCTGATTAAAAAGACCCCGATGGATTCTTTGCAAATATGTATAACTTACCAACAATTCATCAAAATACTTCTATATCTGATGGGTGCCATTCGATTCCTTCCATCGGGATGAGAACCTATTGATTGCACAATGCACAGTGCAATGGTCTTCATCACATATAAGGCTCAGGGATCAGTGACCTTCCGTGCTGGGGTATCCATCCCTTGACATCGATCCCATAAAAATGAATCGTTTTGTCATACAAGTTATTTGCCTCTAAACTGGCTACATAAAATAAACGCAATAGGGGAGATTTACTAAGACTTTACTCTCTATGGATGGACGCCATTGGGGTTATTTACGAAAGGCAAATCCACTTTGCACTGAAAGTGCACTTGGAAGTGCAGTTGCTCTAAATCTAAGGGGTAGATGTGAAATGAGGGGGAGCTCTGCTGATTTTATCATCCAATCATGTGCAAGCTAAAATGCTCTTTCTTATTTTCCTTGCATGTCCCCCTCGGATCTACAGCGACTTTTCTTCCAGGTTCACTTGCAGTGCAAAGTGGATTTTCCTTTAGTAAATAACCCCCATATTTCACATTTTTTTCTTCTATTATACATTTTGTTTTGAAGTGGACTTTACAATTATAGAAGTTTTCTGGCTGTTTATTATACCCTTTTACTGTATGTATGTATTATTACTAAGCACAAAATCCACGTAATAGTTTATGGGATTCAAGATATGCAAATTCGTTTTTTTGTTGTACTTATTTGGCACTTACTAGTGTTTTGTAATTGAAAACTGTTTTATTACTTCATCTCTAAAGAGCACACCATTTTTTTTTTATGTTTTATTTTAGTGAGAGGAATAGTGCCCCATCACTGGTGTCTATGGGAGGAATAATGCCCAATCACTGGTGTCTATGAGAGTAATAATGCCCCATCACTGGTGTCTATGAGAGTAATAATGCCCCATCACTGGTGTCTATGGTAGGAATAGTGCCCCATCACTGGTGTCTATGGGAGGAATAGTGCCCCATCACTGGTGTCTATGGGAGGAATAGTGCCCCATCACTGGTGTCTATGGTAGGAATAGTGCCCCATCACTGGTGTCTATGGTAGGAATAGTGCTCCATCACTGGTGTCTATGGTAGGAATAGTGCCCCATCACTGGTGTCTATGGGAGGAATAGTGCCCCATCACTGGTGTCTATGGTAGGAATAGTGCCCCATCACTGGTGTCTATGGTAGGAATAGTGCTCCATCACTGGTGTCTATGGTAAGAATAGTGCTCCATCACTGGTGTCTATGGGAGGAATAGTGCCCCATCACTGGTGTCTATGGGAGGAATAGTGCTCCATCACTGGTGTCTATGGGAGTAATAGTGCCCCATCACTGGTATCTATGGGAGGAATAGTGCCCCATCACTGGTGTCTATGGGAGTAATAGTGCCCCATCACTGGTGTCTATGGGGGGAATAATGTCCCATCACTGGTGCCTTGAGGCGATTCAGTTCGCGTTGTGTGCTATACAAATATTTCATTCATTCATTCATTATGGGAGGAATAATGCCCCATCACTGGTGTATATGGGAGGAATAGTGCCCCATCATTGGTGACTATGTGAGGAATAGTACTCCATCATTGGTGTCTAGGGGAGGAATAGTACCCCATCACTGGTGTTTATGGCAGGAATAATGCCCCATCATTGTTGTCTATGGGAGGAATACTGCCTCATCATTGGTGTCTATATGAGGAATAGTGCCCCATTATTGGTGTTGGTGTGATGAATAGTGCCCCATCATTGGTTTTGGTGGGAGAAATAATGCCCCAATGTCAGTGTTAGTGTCTGGAACTATGCCCCACTGTTGCTAAAAGTGGAGGGAATAATGAATGCCCCAAGGGCTGTTTAAAGGCAAGTAAAGGGCCGCAGTTTGGAGATCACTGGTCTAGGCGGTTGGAGCGGGTACCTGCTCCAACCCCCTCCTGCCCCAAAGCTCCATTTCACAAACAGGAGAGTGGGGAAAGAGGCCTTAAAGCAGAACTTCCCCTTTTGGGTGACGCTTCGCTTTAAGCTTAGAGAGAAACGAGGTGAAAAGCTATACAGTCTGAGCGAAGTACATTGTTAGTAAGGGTGAATAAAGACACCAGTCCATCCTGAGTGAGGGTGGGTGTGTGACTACAATTGTCCCAATCCCTAACCTCAAGGGGCACACAATATAAGGTCCCTAACTCACATTTATGTACTAGGGCCAATTTGGACAGAAGCGGATTAACCTACCTGCATGTGTTTAGAGTGTGGGAGGAAACCGGAGTACCCGGAGGAAACCCACACAGGCAGAGGGAGAACATACAAACTCCAGGCAGGTAATGTCGCGGTTCAGATTCGAATCAGTGACCCTTTTTACTGCTAGGTGAGAGTGGTACCCACTACACCACTGTGTTCTTCAAGCTACAGCCCAGTCAAAAATGAAATAGACACAGTAGCCCCTGTTTAGGACAAGGGGGCTACAGATCATATTTACAGCTCATGGAACATTAGCTTGATTAGGTTGTAGAACATTTTAAATAAAAGCATATG
This sequence comes from Lithobates pipiens, assembly GCF_037356315.1. Taxonomy (NCBI): domain Eukaryota; kingdom Metazoa; phylum Chordata; class Amphibia; order Anura; family Ranidae; genus Lithobates; species Lithobates pipiens. The sequence goes on along the minus strand of NW_027507784.1, from coordinate 315,700,258 downwards.
GCATTCCTTAAGTATTTGACACTCAAGGTTGATCATTTTTAATACTTATGTGCTGTATACAACAAAATAATTTTATTTAAACTTTTTAATTAATTCAATATTATGTGTTAATAATCTTCAAATTAAATGAATAATAACAAGAGACAGGAAGGTTCTTCATATGGTGCTACTGGTTCTGGTGGGCATAAGGGTATTGGAGATCGGACCTTTTGTAGATTGGTACCATTATGTGGAAAAGTAAGTGCATAGGATTCCGGCTCACAGGATAGCTTTGGGAATCTCAAAGGTGTGGGGAAATGAGTTTGCTGCCACCCCATTATCAGGTTACATCAGACTTTATCCTAGATTTCCACATAACCTGTGTATGTCCTGAAAGCTAGATTTGGGGTGAGTCTCCCTCTAGTGGTGAGAAACTGCAGGTGAATGTTCCTACTAACCCTAGAAATAATATTGCCTGGTTTAGCTAACCTGCTAACTAACTGCTGGAGCGGGCAGCGTGTGTTGTCTGTCAAGCCTGTTTGCCAGTCTGCTACCTGTATGCAGATTAGGGGGAACTTTGCGGTGCTGGTCGATTTTAAAGGGTGCTTGAAGGACAGCGATACCTTGTGCATCATCTGGCCTCACTTGTCTCTGTACTCTTTGGTACCTTCAGACTCTGACTCTGATCCCTACAGGCAGCTTGGATCAATGCAGACCTGGTGTAAGAAGGCAATTTGCCTTATGTTAATGCAATGTTTGTGTAGCCCCCCTTTCCTAAAATTGGGGCTATAGTGTAAATTATTTTTTTTTTTTGGCTGAGCTGTAAACAACTCAGATTTGATTGTATAATGTATTTGGTTCTACTCTAAGACCCCTTTCACACCACACTGCCCATAACATGGGCAGTAAAACACCGCTATTTTTAGCGGCGTTTTACCACCGGATTTGCGGCGCATTTTGGCCACTAGCTGGATGCTTTTACCCCCGCTAGCGGCCGAGAAAGGGTTAAAACCGCCAGCAATATGCCGCAATAGCGGCGTTTTGATGGCGGTATTACAGCGCTGCCCCATTGATTTCAATGGGGAGCAGCGGTGGAGGAGCGGTAAACACACCGCTCCAAAGAAGCTGCTGGAAGGACTTTTCCCTGACGTCCTGCCAGCGCACCGCTGTAGTGTGAAAGCCCTCGGGAAAATCCGCTCGTGTGTACGTGGCATTACAGTGTTGCCGGGTGGCTTAAAGGTTCTGACTCTGTGAAGCTGAATCATATTCAACAATCCAAACCATGGTAACTACCTCCTGGCTGCTAAGTCTGTGAGAAAGGCTTGTCCAGGAGTTCTACCGGCAGCTAGGTCTGTGTGAGAGGCTTGTCCAGGAATTCTACCGGCAGCTAGGTCTGTGTGAGAGGCTTGTCCAGGAATTCTACCGGCAGCTAGGTCTGTGTGAGAGGCTTGTCCAGGAATTCTACCGGCAGCTAGGTCTGTGTGAGAGGCCTAACCAGAAATTCTACCGGCAGCTAGGTCTGTGTGAGAGGCTTGCCCAGGAATTCTACCGGCAGCTAGGTCTGTGTGAGAGGCTTGTCCAGGAATTCTACCGGCAGCTAGGTCTGTGTGAGAGGCTTATCCAGAAATTCTACCGGCAGCTAGGTCTGTGTGAGAGGCTTGTCCAGGAATTCTACCGGCAGCTAGGTCTGTGTGAGAGGCTTGTCCAGGAATTCTACCGGCAGCTAGGTCTGTGTGAGAGGCTTGTCCAGGAATTCTACCGGCAGCTAGGTCTGTGTGAGAGGCTTGTCCAGGAATTCTACCGGCAGCTAGGTCTGTGTGAGAGGCTTATCCAGAAATTCTACCGGCAGCTAGGTCTGTGTGAGAGGCTTGTCCAGGAATTCTACCGGCAGCTAGATCTGTGTGAGAGGCTTGTCCAGGAATTCTACCGGCAGCTAGGTCTGTGTGAGAGGCTTGTCCAGGAATTCTACCGGCAGCTAGGTCTGTGTGAGAGGCTTGTCTAGGAATTCTACCGGCAGCTAGGTCTGTGTGAGAGGCTTGTCCAGGAATTCTACTGGCAGCTAGGTCTGTGTGAGAGGCTTGTCCAGGAGTTCTACCGGCAGCTAGGTCTGTGTGAGAGGCCTAACCAGAAATTCTACCGGCAGCTAGGTCTGTGTGAGAGGCCTAACCAGAAATTCTACCGGCAGCTAGGTCTGTGTGAGAGGCTTGTCCAGGAATTCTAACGGCAGCTAGGTCTGTGTGAGAGGCTTGTCCAGAAATTCTACCGGCAGCTAGGTCTGTGTGAGAGGCTTATCCAGAAATTCTACCGGCAGCTAGGTCTGTGTGAGAGGCTTGTCCAGGAATTCTACCGGCAGCTAGGTCTGTGTGAGAGGCTTGTCCAGGAATTCTAACGGCAGCTAGGTCTGTGTGAGAGGCTTATCCAGAAATTCTACCGGCAGCTAGGTCTGTGTGAGAGGCTTGTCCAGGAATTCTACCGGCAGCTAGGTCTGTGTGAGAGGCTTGTCCAGGAATTCTACCGGCAGCTAGGTCTGTGTGAGAGGCTTGTCCAGGAATTCTACCGGCAGCTAGGTCTGTGTGAGAGGCTTGTCCAGGAATTC